>NW_027555847.1:452408095-453008095 GCF_003287225.1 Phascolarctos cinereus | reverse complement strand
TGCCCTCAGACACTTGACACTTAATAGCTGTGTGACCCTGGGCAAGTCACTTAATCCCAATTGGCTCATAAAACGAAACAAAACCAAAAAAAATATCTTGTGAAACTTGTATTCTAACAGGGCAAGACAATACATAAAAGGAAACAAATAAGCAGGGAGTCGGGATGAGGGGCTAATAGAGAAATCTAGAAAGTCAGTTGGGAGAGATTGAATAGGGTTGGACTTGGCACTTCTTAAAATGGAGTATCTCTGAGTAACTCACTTACCAAAGTCAGGAATATAGGGTGGAGAGACATTCCAGAATGAGAATTTCAAAGGAACAGAAATATCTTCTAGGGTGAAGTGTCTGCTGGGGACGTAGTAGAGAAGTCTATGAGTGAGAATTAGAGCAGAAAAGCACTGATGAAAGCCTAGAGACAGAAGGAAGTTGCTTGTAAATGGAACGATGATTCATAAGCACTTTTTGGAGAAGTGAAATGTAGGAGATGACTGAGTTGGTTTTATTGTGCTTCCAAAAGGAACAAGAAGGGGGCAGCTAGGTGGTGCAGTGTATAGAATGCCGACCCTGAAGTCAGGAGGAACTGAGTTCAAATCTGACCTCAGACCAAACACTTGACACTTACTAGGTGTGTGACCCTGGGCAAGTCACTTAACCCCAATTGCCTAAAAAACAAAAATCAAACAAATAAACAGACAAAAGAACAAAAGGAACAAGAAGAATCTTTTTCAAGTGATATTTAGTCATTTTATGCTATAGTGCTTTATGAATTTGTAACAAGACTTTAAGAAAATAATTATAGTTGATGAACATCTGTTATAGAGGATGCATTACAAGAAAAAAAATTCCAAAGAAATTAAGTTTTGTTTATATATGCGTGTATATATGTATGTATGTATATATGTATATATGTATGTACATATGTGTGTGCATATAGATGTATCTATACATACCTATGAATATATGCACACATATACATACACGTGTGTATGTGCATGTGCGTGTGTATGTATGTGTGTGTGTGCCAGACTGGAAATCATTCATTTTCCTTTGTGCTGTGTACTCCTATGCCGCTTTTCAGCTGCATTGACAGTTTTAATTTTCTCCATTAGAGTATAAGCTCCTTAATGGCAGAGCATACTCGTTCTCTTTTACAAATGTTACCTTAGTGCAGTGCCTGGCATATGGTAAGCATTTAATAAAAACCTGCTGCCTGCCAAAAGAGCCTAACAACTGCTTTACTCAGAAAATACTTGACTCATTTACCAAGTAGAGAACTATGAGTCAAAGCCAATATCAGTTGATGCTATAAACTCTTGTAAAATATTACAACAAAGGATGGTAGAAGAATGCGGGCAGGATTGGCTCATAAAAAAAAGAGAGAAGCAGTTATAAGATAATACTGGTGTTTAAAGAAAGTTTGGCAAGAGATTCACCCAAGCAAAGTTATTGCTTTTAAATAAATAAGTATTTAAAAAAAGAAACTGGAGGGAGAATAGCTTACAAATGATGGAAAGAATCCACAAAGTATATGCTTTTTTCATTATCAAACTTTTTTTTTCAATTTTTAAGGACACTGAGGAATGCTAATTGGATTCAAGCATCAACTCCCTAGTATGCTCATGGAAAACTTAAAAATATCACTGAAGAGAGCAACAATGATCAAAACAACTGGTATGGAACAAGTATACATAAAGGAAGTCCGTTGCGAAGTATTGAGAAATCAGTTCTCAAAATACTAAAGGAGAAGAGGAGGTATGAAAAACAAAACCTATTACTACCAAAAAAAGAGAAGTGAAATGACATCAACTAATATCAACGTGGCTATTTTCCCATTTTTAATTTTCTCATATAATCTATTCATAACTCAACCTAGGTAATAGATGGGAATTGGCAAGAATTCACAAGCTATATAAATAGAACTGAATTTTTACCAATATGCATAGCAATAAAAGGTGTAGAAAATAACAACATTCTACTTTGCTCATCATGGTGAGGGGGGTGATTGTTTGATTCAGTAGAATAAAACACTACTTTAAAGAGTCCTTCAACAGTTCAACAAATTTTGCTACATTTTTGTGATCTAGTTTTAATTTGTTGTAGGAAATGATTGATATGATGAATAAAGATGCATAGAAGAACTTAAGAACTGACATAGTGAAAAACAGTAAAAAGAAAATATAAAAATTTTATAACAATGTAAGTGAAAAAAATAGCAAAACAATTGAAACTGCTTTCTATGAAAATAAATTATCAAGCTTAACTCCAAATAAGAGATATTTGTATCCCTGACCCGTAGGATAGTTCTAGGAAAATTGTTGTTTTTGCTATTGTTGTTCAGTCCTTTTGGTTGTGTCCCATGGGTCTCCATGGCCCGTTTTAGGGTTTTCTTACTAAAGGTACTATAATGGTTTGCCAGTTCTTTCTCCAGCTCATTTTACAGATGGTAAACTGAGACAAACAGGGTTAAGTGACTTGCCCAGAGTCACACAGCTACTAACTGTCTGAGGTCAGATTTGAACTCATGAAGATGAATCTTCCAGATTCCAAGCCCAGTGCTCTATCTACTGGGATACCTAGTTGTACTCTTGGCAAGTAGTAAGCACTTAATAAATTATTTTTCAATCATGCACTCATCTGAGAATGCAGCTCTTTCCCTTGTTTGCTGGGCTGGTGGTGAAGAGGGGTAGGAAGGCTATGGGAATGGAATACTACAGATTGATGTGTTGAATAATTTTTCTGATATATATTTTTCCAGTGTTTTAATTTTTATTTTAAAGGTTAACTCTCTAGGATGGAGAAATATATTTTGAAATTTGATGATGCAAGGCAGATTTCAAAACAACCTGGACAGATTTTCATGGACTGATGCTGAGTGAAGTGAGTAGAACCAGAAGAACATTGTACAAAGTAACAGCAACGTTGTACAATGATCAACTTTGACAGACTTAGCTCTTTTCAGCAATATGGTTATCTAAGACAATCCATGATGGACAATCATGGAAAATATCATGATGGAAAATGTGATCCACATCCAGAGAAAGATCTATGGAGTCTGAATGCAGATCAAAACATACTATTTTCTCTTTTTTTGTTGTTTTGTTTCTTCTTTCTCATGGTCTTTTCCTTTGGTTCTAATTCTTCTTTACAACATAAAGAAGACCTATTCAGAGACCTTCCCCAGGCTTCTGGGAATTCTGCAACTAAAATGACCATAATGCTCCACCACCTGGGTAATTTGAAGGTGCAATTTAACTTTTTGCTCATTCTTCGCAGCTCACTGCCTTAATGCCGCGCTGCCCAGAGGGAGGGGGTGTTGAGCTGGAGCAGTTGGGAACAGGTGGCATTCCTCCTCTGCCTGGAATGACTGAAAGTGTGCCTCTGCTTTGGGATGAGTCTGGCCCCTGAACTTCCAGGACTGGGGAGTAGCAGATCAGGTGGGGCCCCCTGTGCCTGCACCTGTGGAAAATACCAGGGGGAGCACCATTCTTTCATTCATTCATTCATTCACTTGTTCCTGAGGTCACTAATTCACCTAAACATCTTTAGCTTCAGGGTTCTCCCATGCAATAATCTCTCATGCTCAAACATTTCATGGGCTGACTCCCTTTGTCTATTGATCAATCAGTCAATCAACCCATCATATAGAAAAGGGCAGTGGTGGGGCACTTCCTTCTCCTGGCCTGCTGCCTCACCTTCAGCCTCTCCTTCCCTTCCATTTACCCACCTTTGACTCTGCCTTCTCTCAAGCTTTTTCATCAACACTTAATAGGCACTATGATGCTAAGGACTGAGGATGCAAAAAGTAGCAAAGACAGCCCATGCCCTCAAATCTGGCTTACATTCTGGACCACTCTACCTCCATAATATCTCCTGCATATAGCCCCTTCTCTGACCTCACATCACCTCCAAGGGTACACCAGGCCCTGTACCCTAGTTCAGATCTTTATTAACCCTAACCTAGACTTTGCAATTAGTTTCCCAACTGATATACCCAAGACAAACACCTCTCCCTATTTACCGCACAAAAAACTTTCAGTGGCTTTGAGAATTTGAGTGCCTCTCCCAGTGCAGACCTAGATGCAGACTCATCTTAAGCTCGGAATTCACTCAGACCCCAGAATCATTTTTTCTGACAATATGCAATGAAACCGATACTGCCTCCATCTTGTACTTATTAAAGCTCTTTTTTTTTGTACCCAAGGATAAGATGTTGTTTCTCTCTACTGAATTTCATCACCTCTTTGGGGTCCCCAAGAAATTTTTAGGTGGTCACCAAGGTCAAAACCATTTTCATAAAGTACCAAGATAGACAGACACACAACACAAACTTACATACCATGTGTGGAAAATACATAAACACATTACATATACATATATGTAAATATACATGCATAGAATCATATATCACATATACACACTGCAAAAGAATAACCAATTGAAATGAGAATTGAAGAGGAGAAGGACATTGGATAGCTTGTCTGTAGTCCATGATGGTGTTCTTTTAAT
This sequence comes from Phascolarctos cinereus, assembly GCF_003287225.1. Classification (NCBI taxonomy): domain Eukaryota; kingdom Metazoa; phylum Chordata; class Mammalia; order Diprotodontia; family Phascolarctidae; genus Phascolarctos; species Phascolarctos cinereus. Next base: position 453,003,588 of record NW_027555847.1, on the reverse strand, counting down.
GACACCAAGCTTCTCTCTGATGATAGGATTCATCTTAATACTAATATTCTTCCTTCATTGTTGTATGATAGCCCATAGAACTCTAAAATTGCACCTTAAAAACCTAAAAATTGATATCAACCAAGAATCAATGGAAAGGTACATTGTCACTTTGAGTTGGCTATAAAATATTAAAAAGTAGAAATTATGGAGAATAAATAAATGCATGAAAAAAAATTTATTAAATACTTATTATGTATCAGCCATTGCAGTAAATGCTGAAGAGACAAGTACATGATAAAGTCCTTATCTTCAAGGAACTTCTATTGTAATAAATGGATAGGAGATTATGGCCAGGGAGGGAGGAGGCGGGATGAAGAAGGAAATAAACTTTTATTAAATATCAATTGTGTGTCAGGCACTGTTGATTATTTTATAAGTATTGTATTATTTGATTTCATTGAAGGGAGGGTGTGGAAAGTCACAGGGATGGTGAGTTGAATGAAAAGTCATTTAATTGATTCAGCCTTTCTAGGAACAATAGTAGTGTGGTACTATTAATTTGGTTACTAAGACTGGGGAAAGAAGAAGGAAATAGGGTAAACTGACTGAAGGATGAATGAGATTTGAAGAATGATCTGGTCTGATAGTAAAGAGCCAGCTAAAAATATAAGACTATTTGAATTTGCTTTTCCAATCAAAGCAGGAGAGCCCCATGGCAGAAGCTCCAAAGCTGAGTGAATGAACTCTTCTAGGGAGTAAGGGGATTTATTTTTTGGGTGGGGGTAGGAGGAGTTCTTTGCATAAATTCTGATTCAAGTAGGGAAAAGCACATCAGCATCAGGGTAAATGTCAGGATGGCCAAGGTGGATAGAATAAAAGATGATGTCTCAGATATGTATGAGCAGAACAGAAGGTAGCTTGATTTCATATAGAGATTAAGGGATAGCTAAATGTATAACATATGTGCTCCATTAGAATCCATGAGCTATCAAAAGATAACCAGGCTAGCCCCTAGCACTTTAAATAGGCCCTCTATGTTAAACTTATGGGAAGACATAACTAATGGTCACACAGGATAATGAAACATGGATTGGCCATAACCTGCATTGCTTAAGGGAATAATCATATCAGTGAGATTACAGACTCATATGAACATTGCATCCAGAACATTACTAAGGGTGTGTTTATGTGTGTGTGTGTGGGGGGGGGGGTCGTTCATTTAGTGTCTACTACGTGCCAGACCAAGCAAATAACAGCTTATCTGCAACTATCATCTTAGAGAAGTATCTGAGACTCAGGGAGGTAAGTTGCTTGCCCATAGTCACATAGATAATAAGCATCAGTAAAAAGATGTCACCCAATTCTTCCTGCCTCCAAATTCATCATTTTATACACTATACCACATAGCCTCCTTCATTTATATATGTAATAGGAATGAGGGAGCATTCTGCCATGGCAGCCCAGTTTTTAGATCATGTACAATATTATCTGTCTGATACCAATCCATGTGAGAATATAGTGAGCTTGCTTCTGGAAATGTGTAATATAGGGGGTGGGGGAAGGGGAAAGGTCTCTCATTTTCCTTTTGGGATCAGGAATCTGTTGACTTACCAAACGGTGATAAAAAGCCTCTTAAATTAGCAGCTGAGCCCAAGCTGAATGTATTTTAAAAGGTTCCCATGAATAAAATCTTTCCTTCTTCCCTAGTGGCTAGTGAGATAAGAATTGCCACAGCCAACTCTCCCTCATGTCACCCTGTGGACCTAGACCCATGACACTGCAGTTACTTTTGTTTGTATATGTTTATTCTTTTGTTGTCTTAGATTAATGAGTATCAGAAGGGACCATAAGCTTCAAAGAATCAGAAGAAACTTCAGAAGTCCAAAAACTAGAATAATAGAGAGAGAATTGGCTATAACCTTCAATATCTGACTCCAATGAGGAATTAGACCTAAAGAGTCACCTATTTGACTCAGCTTATAAAGGAATTGACAAGAAACAGAGAATATCTATATCTGTTCTTAAAGAGGAAGAAAAAGGCCTTTCCATTATGACTTTCTGGAAAGAGTCTCAGATAGTATCCATAAGCAGTAAAAGGTATATTGTACATGCTGTAAGGACTAGGACTTTATTGGTCAGTTCATCCATTACATATATTTGTCCAGGGAGTAATTCCATACATGGAACAGTTCTATGTGTATGTAATGGATTGTCTAATCATTGCCAACCAAGACTAGGAGGTGAAAGCAATGTCAAAAGATTCACTTGGACTGAACCAAATAAACTCATATATCTCTCAACTTTTAGCCTGATTAACTTATTAAGTTTTTCTCCAGATTCAAAAGCAGTATAGTAGGTTTGGATTGCTCAAAAATTACAAAAACAAATGTAGAAAAACTGATTCTGATTTGTTACTATTGCCCCAGTGTAATCTGGGAAAGATTCCTTCGCCTTCTAGGCTAGACTCTCAAACTACACTATAGCCTAGAACAAGTTATTATTAATGCCCAGTTATATGAATAGTCTTAGGGATGAAATCAGTGATTTCATTACTATATGGAATTCCTAACATAAGGAAACTTTCTTTACCAATGCCCTTTCACACTTTCCCTGCAACTTATAAGTCTTAGAGAATTGCCTAGAATATTAAAAGTCTTGCCCTGGGTGACATATACAGTATTTGTATGCAATGAAATATGAATCCATGGTGGGATGTTATAGTAAATGTTTAACAATCTGTTCTCTGAAAAAAATGTATGCATGGCACACTTTTAAATTTAATCTACATTATTAACATTTTCCCTGACACTAAGAAATTAAAAAAAAGTTATAAATAAAGTGCTGATTTGTAGGCTTGATGTTTTCTGCAGTCAGGTGAAAGTTGTCATCTAGGTCTTCCTATATTTGAGGTAGGGTCCCTATACATTACACCATGCTGCCTTTATGATATGTACAATATGCTTTAGTAGTGTAATAAAGTATAGAAACACTGATAAACATTAAAGAAAGCTATAACAGGTTATATAATACTTTGTGGGAAGTTTCCTTTTCAGTCCCTGCCAGTGCTCCAGGGATGTAAGAGAAGAAAAGGAGCTATGGATAATACTCTAGTCATCTTAGCCACTAAAAGTCTGACATTACAATCCAATCTTTTCTCTCCCCTCCCTCAAGTTCTCACTTGGTTTTCATTTTCTACTGATCTATATTCCCTGCTAGTCTACTTTGCTTTCAGGTATAAGGTTCAAGGACCCATTACAACCTCTACTGGGCTAGACATGAAAGTTGCTTCAAACATATGTGATCTTTCTCTTTAGTTTCATGATTTCTTATTGAAAAGTAGTTTTAAAAATTTGTTTAGTATTTTATTTTCCCCAGTTACATCTAAAAACAATTTTTTAACATTTGCTTTTAGAACTTTGAGTTCCAAATTCTCTCTCTTCCTCCATCCCTAACATCCCTCATTGAGAAGGCAAGTAATTTGATATAGGTTATATGTATGTAGTCATGCAAAAACATTTCCATAATAGTCATGTTGTGAAAGAAACCATAAACAAAGAAACAAAAAAACTCACAAAAAAGAAAGTAAAAAAGTATGTTCAATCTGTATTCACACACCATCAGTTCTTTCTTTGGGTATGGATAGCCATCATGAGTCCTTCAGAGTTGCTTTGGATCACTGCATTGGTGAGAATAGCTAAGTCATTCACAGCTGATCATCTTAAAATATGCTGTTATTTTGTATGCAGTATGTTTCATTTTGCATCAGCTCATGGAAGTATTTCCAGGTTTTTCTGAGAGCACCCTGCTCATCATTTCGTATAGCACAGTAGTATTCCATCATAATCACATAATACAATTTGTTCAGCCATTCACCAATTGATGGGCATCTCCTTAATTTCAAAGATTTTTGGCCCCCAGAAAAAAAAGCTGTTATAAATATTTTTGTACATATAGGTCCTTTTCCTTCTTGTTTTTTATCTCTTTTTGGCTTCAGACTTAGTAGTAATATTTCTAGGTCAAAGGGTATACATGGTTTTATAGCGCTTTGGGCATAGTTCCTAATTGCTCTATAGAATTGTTGAATCAGTTTGTAACTACACCAATAGAGCATTGGTGTTTATGTGTTCCCACATCCTCTCATATTTGTCATTTTCCTTTTCTGTCCTATTAGCCAATCTAATAGGTATGAGGTAGTACCTCAGAATTGTTTTAATTTGCATTTTTCCAATAAATAGTGAGTTAGAGCATTTTTTCTTTCATATGGCTATAGATAGCTTTGATTACTTCATCTAAAAACTGTTCATATCTTTTGAGCAGTTATCAATTGGGGAATGGCTCTTCATAAATTTGACTTCATTCTCTATATGTTTAAGAAATGAGACCTTTATTAGAGAAATTTCTTTCAAAAATTTTTCTCACAATTACTATTGCTAACAGTGATCCAAAGCAACTCTGAAGGACTCATTAGGATATAAAGTATAGTACTTAAAATATATTTTTTAACCTTAAATTGTTTCAACATTCAATTATTTTTTTAAAAGTAAAATCTTATCTATCTACAGACCACTGGAAATAATCATAGAAAAACGGATTTTTAAAGCTCTGAGATCCCTGATTCTCTCTTGGTCATTCCATACTAGAAAAGAATCCCTACTAAAATAGCAAAAGGAGCCATCCCTATAACTTCTGCCTGAAGACATCCACTGACCAGGAAACTAAAATATCCTGAACTATCCCAATCCACTATGATTGTGATGGAATACTACTATGCTATAAGAAATGATGAGGTCAAAGATCTAAGAAAAACATGGAAAGACTTGTACAGAATAATGAAAAATGAAGTGAGCAGAACCAAAATAACATTTTATACTTTAATATAAGTATTATTTTAAGAACAACTTTGACTATTATAAATACCCAAATTAAATCTAAAGAACATATGAAGAAAGAATCTATCTGCATCTAGAGAAAGAACTGATAAATAGAACTATGTATAGAATAACTTTATGTACATATACCTATTCGTGTCTAATGGTGACCATCTTCAGGGCATGTGGGAGGGAAAAAGAAAAACTAAGAAATTTAAATGATAAGTTTGTTATATATATATATATATATATATATATATATATATACACACACACATACATACTTATATATATACACATATACACATACACACATATACATATGCACACATACATACACATTTATGCATACATATACACATATATACATATACGCACACACATAAGCACATATCTATATATACACATATATGTATAAATATGTGTGTATGTGTGTGCATGTGTGCATATATGTATATGTGTGTGCACATATATATGCGTGTGTGTGTGTGTGTGTGTGTGTATGCAATTGGGGTTAAGTAACTTGCCCAGTTTGTTGTATATTTGAAAGGAATAGCAAATTACACATAGTGGATTAACAGTTTCATGTGCAATCATCTATTTTTACTACACTATATGATAGAAATTCTTGGGGCAGCTAGGTGGCTCAGTGAATAGAGCTCTGGCCTTGGAGTCAGGAGGACCTGAGTTCAAATCTGGCCTCAGACACTTGACACTTACTAGCTGAGTGACCCTGGGCAAGTCACTTAACCCCATTGCCTAGCCAAAAAGCAAAAAAAAATTTTTTTCTTGTTTTATTTGATAAATTAAAAATTATTTTTTAAAAATAGATGTTCTAGTTATTATGAAGTTGCTTTATCCTCTAAAATTAAACCTAATTTAACCTCTGGAAGTTCTATCCATTGCTCCCACTTTTGCCTCTAAGAGTCAATCAAAGACTAGTTACTTTTTCACCAAATTGCTCTTCAAATATTTGAATATATCTTTCATGCTGTACTTTTCCCAAACCCCTTCACGAGTTTTCTCTTCTCCATGCATACCATCTCCAGGTACTTCAATTGACCCTCATATGACACTGTTTTGGGAAACTTTTAATTCATTTTCCTAATTTGTAAGGGTGAATTTAATTGTTTATATTCTAAGGAAAGAAGCAATTACTTACATTATGAATATAGAGACTGAGAAGTTTTGATTTGTGTGGTCTTCATTCAACAAATACTTATCACTCAAAGAGATTGTGTAAATACTCTTTAAAATCTTTATACACCTAATTTTCATAAAAATATGATGGAACATAATACAATAAGCATAATTATGGAAATAGATTATGTTGCTTCTATATTTTGCTTTCATATATTTAAGAATCCCTATTTCTTGATTTGTTTTTAAATTCTATAAATGGAAGCAAAATAATATTCCCCCATGTTTCCAATGGACCTTGAAATTAGGGTAGCTGGTTGTCTATCAACATCATGATGATGTCAGCAATTAACAAGAAAAATGAAATATACCCACCTACCTTCTTCAGACATAACAAAGAGTCAGTGTCCCCATCTTTGAAACTGACAGGTCCTTTACAGCTGATACACAGAGTGCAAGAGCAGAAATCATATTATTTTTCTGGCATCTGAATAACTAGGGGCAAATTTTGTTAAGGAAGAAAATATAGCATAATTCTATGCATTCTGAAAAAAAAATCCAAGAATAAAGTTTAAAAGGTAAAATTTATCTCTTCAGGAAAAGAAGGAACAATAATTTGGGTAATGATTTGATTAATTTCATTAGTGGAACAATTCCCCAAAAAAGTAGTTTAGACAGCAAAAATCTATTAGAAAGTATGACATTAAAATTCTCTAGCTTCATTGATTATGCAAATATACAGTGATTATTGACTATGAGAACATCAACTCAAAGTTAGAAGAACAAGATTATGGCCAAAGACCAGAAAGAATAACATATATAAGAGACCAAGTGTTATGGTCTAGTTCAGGGGTGGGGAACCTGTGGTCTCAAGGCCACATGTGCCTTCTAGGTCCTTGAGTGCAGTCTTTTGACTGAGTCCAAGTTTTACAGAACAATTTTTTTAAGAGGGTTTGTTCTATGAAGTTTGGATTCAGTCAAAAGGCCACTCTTGAGGACCTAGAGGGTCACATGTGGCATCAAGGCTGCAGGTTCCCCACCCCTGGCTTAGTTAGGATTATCACTAGGTTAGAACATTTAGGGCTTTTACCCAGTGTGAAAAATGTAAAAGGCTGTTGACAAGTGATTGTATTCTTCTAATCAAGAAGTCACGGGTGGGAACCTGTGGGGGTGATGATATGGTGGTTAGTGGTCTTGTGTTCAGGATAGGCTAAATATTGGTACTGGATGAGGATGGAGCCATTGCAGAAAGAACAGCTGAAACATGATGAGAGTGACAGAAGGATCAGGGTCCCAGTGAAAGGACGACTTTATAGAATTGGTAGTTTCCTGGGAAAAGTAAAAAGGTGTCAGAATCTAAAGTCTGACCTAGAAGAAGGAGGGATGGGCAGGGAGGCCTAGCCAAAGCCCATAGAATCTAGCCTTTCTCTCATTTGCCCCATTCCATTACTGCCAAAGATGACCTAAAAGCCTTATCGCAGTAACATGGGAAGAGAGTCCAGTAAGGAAATGTTATCCCCATTCATATTTGATCTATGGATAGTAAGGAGATAGAATGTGGGGCCCTTTGGGTGGCAAGTATGTGAGGAAAGGATTTACAACTAGGTAGGGGTGTGCTGGGGCCAGCCAATACTGGCTCAAGTGAACATTTATACCTTGGAAATTAGAAAATGCTACAGATCAGGGCTTAATTTATTCATGTAATCTAGCAATGGAGAAAAATTTAATAATGAAGTTTAAACTTAAACATGTCTCATATGCACAATTATTTTTGCAGAGTGTTGGTTTTAAAACATTTACCAGCATTCCACCAAGATCATTTAGGAGAGACGTGATTTTCTGTAAATCTCTTCCTACCCTATCCCTAGAACACTTCTTTGCTTCTCTACCAAGCTACTTAAAATTAAACTTTCCTGCTGAACAGATCATGAAGGTCTACAATGTGTCTTGAAACACCAAAGAATGGCCACATGCCAGTGCTTTAGAAGGGACGTTCACCTGTATTCTTCTAAAGAATGGAAACCTTAAACACCTGAATAAGAGAATTGACCATGAGTTTAAAAAAATAAAAAGATTTAGAATCTAGTTTTCGCCTTGACACTAAAGCTGGGTTTCCATTGTTGGAAAAAAAAATGGCCTCTTTGGTTTCTTTCAACTCTAATTATAATTGGGTTTTCATGATTTGAGCTCAATTTCATTTCGATCTACCTTATTCCATCTTCAATTTCAAGAAGAGTTGACTGAATCTTCCTTTTTTACCTTGAACAAGTCCTTTCATCTCACTGGAACTTCAATTTCTTCTTCTATAATTAAGTTTTTGGAGTAGGTTATTTGTAGGTTCCCTTTTAGTATTCATATGATATTTTGGGGGAGTTTGGGGAGGATAATTTATTTTTGTCATTTTATTTCCCACCCTAAAGTCATATAATCATCCACTACAAGGTTTACCCCTACATTCTTATATCCCTTTATAACCAGCTTGGGTACCAAATGTAAAGAAATAAATTGACTTTTAAAATTAGTTATTGAAAATACTAAAACTCTCATCTTGTTTTGGGACTCATTCATTTGAATAACCCTTTCAACAGTATAGATTGAAACCTCCATTTTTGGCTATCCTGTGTTATTCTTGTCCATGTTCTCCTACACATTTGCTGCAATTTGGTCTACTTAAGATACTGGATGCCTTTTTCAATTATTTCCTGACATGTCATTGATATCATTGCAGGACTTGACTATTCAACTGTCATCCCCTGCCTTTGCCTCATGACAAGCTTATCTTTTTCTCTCTATCATGCATGTCACTAATGATGCTTTATCCTCTTATTCTTCTTTAGAATTATACCTTGGTTATATGTTATTCCCTGTTTATTGCCACTATGTACCCCTCTATTGGCCTTTGATATCAATAATTCTTATTTTAAATAGGGAGCTACAAAATGGACCAAATACTGAGGGTGGTAATGGGGAGCATGGTGATTAGTAGGTATTCTTCTCTATTTTACCCTGAGGGGTGGTGACCCTTCACATTCTCCCAAATGAGGATGTCTTAGGGGCTGGCTCTAAATATAACTTATAGCAATGATCCCAGGTATAAAATTATTACTTATAGTTGTGGCCTTGTAAAGAGCACGAAAATTAGCACAGTGATCTAAACTTAGCAAAATTTGAGTTTGAATTATACATGGATCATAAGAAGTTGACAACTCAATCCAATATTTGATTCATCTATATATTTTGAATGAGATTTTAAAAAACATATGCTTCAATGACTGAACTGCATTTTCAGCCCCAGGTGTCCAAATTAAATCTTGTGTTAAATTTTTCATTTGTTGAAGGTATTGTCAAATGAAGAGCCAGGCGATAAAGGATGAGGCACTTTTGAAAGTCAAATAGTCTGTTATGATTCTGTTCCAAAATGAATTAATCAAGTAAAGGAAAATATGTGCCAACAATAATTTAAGATAAAAAAGAGAATAAAAATTATATAAACTGCCAGTTCTGTCTCAGGCTCCAAGGATTTTTTTTTTTACTTTTCTTGTCAAAGGACATTGATCCATATAACTTGGGGTTGCTTTTGCTGGTAGTTAACACTTTTAAAAAATTATGGTGAATAATAAATATTCAGCACTCTTTTAAAAATCTTATGTTTTTTTCGATAAATACTAATGTGTAGCTTACCTTTATTGCTTCTCTGGACCACTTAGGAGTGAATCAATTTAACTAGAAAAAGGAAAAAAAAAGGAAAACACACAAAAAAAGAAAAAAGGAAAGAAATGAGCTAGAGAAAAGCTCTGCCAAAGGAGGAGAGAGAAGAGAGGAAGACAGAGACAGAGACAAAGACTGTGACAAGGACAGGCAGATGGAGACAGAGATATGTACTGAGAAAAAGAGGCAGAGAGATAGAGATTAAAGTGGATGGAGAAAGAAACAAACAGAGCCAGCCAGCCAGAGACAGATACTTGTCATAAAGCTTGGGAGGAAATCTGGAATCTGATCAGGTCAAATTGTGTTTGTTTTTGTTTTATTTTGTTTTGTTTTAGGCAATTGGGGTTAAGTGACTTGCCCAGGGTCACACAGCTAGTAAGTGTCAAGTGTTTGGTCTGAGGTCAGACTTGAACTCAGGTCCTCCTGATTTCAGGGCCAGTGCTCTATCCACTGCACCATCTAGCTGCCCCCACTGCACCATCTAGCTGCCCCTAGGTCAAATTGTGGATAGCTGATAACCAAAAACTAGACACATAGGTATCTGAGGGTAGATAGAGGAAGTGCCCAGTAAAGGACAGTAGGATAGATGTCAGGCAAGGTAGCACAAGAAGGAGTACTGAAGCTACAGTATTTAGAAATCTAGGCAAGTAGGCGGTCAGAGTTAGTGGTGCCTAGGGATGGGCAGCAGTTTGCCAGTAGTTTGGAAGGATTCCAGAGAAATACACTGTTTACACTAGGAAGGTAGTCAAACAGACTGAAGAAAGGCAGTGACAAAGCTTTGTAAGGAGATGACAAGATTCAGCTGTTGGGGCTATGATTCCAGGGCAGGCTCCAAACTCTGTGTAGACTGGTGAGAACAATGCAGAATACCAGTGCTGAAGTGAATGATAGGAAAGATACAGAAGAACTTTCCCCATCTTGTACTTGTGTTATTATTTTTTTAAATCCAAGTGCAAGAATTAACATTTTCACTGTTAAAATTTCATCTCTTTACTTTCACATTTTAAGTTGTCAAGATCTTTTCTGGTCCTGATTGTGTATACTAATATACTATTTATCCCGCCCCACTTTTTATTATCTACAAGTTTGATAAGGACATCATTTATGCCTTTATCTCAGTCATTAATAACAATCTTAAACTGCACAAAGTCAAGAACAGGTCATTGAGGGGCACCCAATTGGAGACCTTTTCTAAGTTGACATAGAATCTTTATTGACAATTCTTTGAATGTTGTCATTGAAGCATTTGGACTCAAACTAAAAATAGCATTATCCAGCCCAATCTTTCTAGCTTTTACAGAAGAATAGCCTAGGGTATTTCAGAAGATATTTTGCTAAACATGCAGGTAGACCATATCTATAGCAATACCTTGTTCTCTTAGTTCAGAAAATGCAAAGTTGCCTTTAGATCACACAGTCTCTCTCCCTGAAATATCTTCAAGGTTAGGGAGGTTATTCCCATCAACCTTTTTATTCAAAAATCTTTGAGAGTAAAATGTGTTGGGAAAAGGCAACTAAAGAATATGAGTTTTGGTCAAAAGTTGAGTCTCTTTGTCCAACTTATGAATCAGTTCTGAAATTAGTTTAAAAAATCTGGATCAATGGAAGAATATCTGAAGTTAATGTATATCCTTCAAAACTAATGGTTTGAAGGGCACTACATATGTGTACAGATTATTCCTGTATTTGTCTTCTTTCTTTTAAAAACTCTCTTTTCATTTTGGTCACAGACGCATATCTTATCTGATTCTGTGTCTAAGTCTAAATAGAGTTGACAAATCTGCAGCCAGCATCATTTTAGCCTTATTAGTAATTGTAGCAAAGAGGCAACAATTGACTACCACTAACTTGTCCAAGTGGAGCTATTCACTAGGAGACCAAAAGTGAGCACAGCTGAATGAAGACATAAATGAAAGAGTTCTCCAGAATTATGACAGACATTGTAAAATTCTTCGGCATTTCAATAGTTACTGGCAACATCCTTTGTTGAGATATTTTCCCCTCCTTGATAAATGTGATAGCCTAGAAAAGGAATGGGCAGTATTTAAGAATCTAGCAAAATCTCTCTCTCTCTCTCTCTCTCTCTCTCTCTCTCTCTCTCTCTCTCTCTCTCTCTCTCTCTCTCTCTTTCTCCCTTTCTTCTTCTTAGGTCTTATTTTCTACCTCAGTTGTCAATCAAATGCTAGATTCATTAACATAAAAGTAAAATTAAATTTATTTTTCAAAGCCACCTGATCTAAATTTCAGATATACTAGTGAAAACTCAATTGCTTATAGAAAAAATAAATAATTAAACATAAAGTATGAGAAGGCCAAAAGAGAAAATGACAAAGAGAAAAATACAGTTCATTTTGGACAAAAGAATTTCTTGAAGCTCACAGGGAATCAGTGAAATAAATATTGTGCCAATGCCACAGGGAAAAAGAGCTTTCCTATACGGCGGGCTTTAACAGTAGCATTTTATAGAAGGAATGAGATTGAGCAGTTGTCTGTAATACTGCTGACAAGCAGAAGCAACCTAGGAACATTTCACTGCCAAATAATTTGACAGCCTTTTTTTCTCTTCCTTCATAGCATCTTTCATATCTCCACTGTATCTAATCACTGAGAAGTTCTTTATTTTTTTTTCTGTTTTACATCATATTCTTTATTCTCCTTGCCTTGCTGTTGGCATATCATCAGCTAACATTGACCTGAGAAGGGTTCTGGTGTTCAGCTGAATTTAAACTACCTCTTGTAGGCTGGGTGTTCTCTCCAGTGAAGCCTACTTTGTCTGGTGCTGTTGTGTTCCATTGCTTTGGAGAGGAGAATTTTCTGTAAATTCTGACTTTTCCTTGTTTCTTCCTCCCTTGAGAGTAGAGACCACATTTTTTTTCCCCTTTGTATCTACATCCTCATATTGGCTACCTAGTAGACAATAAAGTATTATTTAATTGGCTTAACTCAAATTAGAGGGATCGAAAATGACCAAAGTCATCTTGATCCACCATGCAGTGATCTGATGGATTCCTTTTAAGTAGCCATGACCAAATAATATTTTTTTTTAATTTTCAGGTTAAACAGTATAGAATTAAAATGAATGTACATACAAAGATATGTTCTGTATAACCCTTTTTCTCATGATCATAGATTTGTGGCCACAGGGGAACTCAAAGGCCATATATTTCATCTAATTGGTATACAGATAAGAAACATAAGCTCCATGGAGGATGTGATTTATCCAAGGTCACACAGGAGGTACACATCAGAGGCAGAATTTTAGACAAAAGTCTAGAAGAATGTTCTTTGAAGCAGTATTTTCCTGATCAGGATACATGCAATAAATGTTATTCAATAAATAATACTTTTCAGAAAACTGAAGCTGGAGTTGGTGTTGCCAGATTGAAATCACTTGCACATCTTCAGTTACAGAAGCAATGACTATGCTCCTTTCCTATCTGTGTGACTTTTAGCAAGTCGTTGAACCTCTCTTAGAACTCAGTTTCCTTATCTGAAAAATTAAGGGGATGAGCTAGATGATCTTTAAGGTGCCTTTCAATTAAAAATCCCTTAAGGCTATTTTTCTTCTGATGTCTATTCAGAAGCTATAATAGAATGACTTGATGCTTGTCTGTTGTTTAGGCTTAAAGATGAGAGTTATAGCTGAAGTCTTGTTAGTTTTCCTTTGGTGACAAAAATGGCTCTTATCCTTCAATGTCATTTACCATGTCCCACTTCAAGCATCCCAACCACCTAATCAAAATTGAGCTACATTTCCAACAAAAGCATTTTTCACTTGCTACTTCATCACAGAGAGATGAGGCTTGATCTCTGAGTCTTGTAGGTGAGGAATGTGATTTCTAGTAGCATATTCAACCTAAGAAATTCCAGTACAAGAAATCCATCAGAATGTCCTATGGTGTACCTTATAGTCTTTTATCCATTATATTATCTCATTCATATTCAGGTTATCCCTTTCTTTACCTTGTAGAGAAATTAAATCAAAATAAGATTATATCAACTTGTTTGTGAACTTTAAGGCATATATAATTGTGTATTATTATCATTACCATTATTGTTGTCATTGTTATTATTAATTCTTCAACTGTCTTGAACTTATTCTATTCCAGGGCCTTAACTCCATAATTTCTCCCATCTTGCGGTCTTTTTTCTCCTTAAGTTATCTACCTTAACTGTGCTATCCTTATTGTATTTCTTCTAGTGTTTCAGTTTTATTTCCCCTCATCTCCCTTTTTAGTTTTTTCAGTCTTTGGTGAGTGTCATAAACTACAAATCCCCATGCAAGATGCTATTCTGTAACCTGATATTACCAACTACTGTGACTCCATCTTCCTGAAATTCCTCTTATCTTCATTACAGCTTGAGATGGGGAGGTGAGACCACTGTGGAGAGCTAAGATTACTGCTGTGGCTGGCAGGGGCTCAATCCACATTTGAGAGTCTTACCCAGATAGGCTTTTTTAAAAGATTGAAGGTGGATTACCTCACCAGAACTCACTGCAAGGAGCTGGGTGCTTGGCAAGTCAGATGTTAAAAAATGCAGAGTGAACACTGGCATATAGAAAATGGACACACTTAACTTAATGTGCATTATCCATTTACTTATATCTTTCATAAGTTGCCTATCAGCTAATAAGAGATTTTGATATACTGTGAGTGAGTGATTTCTGTCATTCACCTCAATGACAGATTTATTATTTAGTTTTTGAGCTATATTTATTCAATCTCCAGGCATAACTCTTGGGCTATGTTAAACTTTACAGATGAAGATTTTGGAGAGAGTTTGTTTTATCTAGGGTCACTAGGTTGAATAATAGGACATGAAGTTGATTTTGATGTACCAACTTTGACTGTTTTGTTCAATCTTCTCTACTTTTTTTAACTTCCCTGGCCCTGACCTCTCTTCCTACAAAGTCCATCTCAATTCAATTAAATTAAAAGAAAAAATGTAATAAATACCTATTATGATTAAGGCACTATACTAAGTGCTGGAAATATAAAAAAAAACAAATAGTAAATAGTCTCTCTCCTCAAAGAATTTATGTCCTTCATTTTTTAGAATAGTTATGATACAATTACAACTTAAACAAGTCATTTAAGTCATGTGGGCCTCAGTTTCTGACTGCAAAATGGGTGGGACCAGATGATGATCCTGAAGTTTTCATCCAACTCTAAATCCTATGGTCTTACAGAATCCTGCCTATCCCATGATTTTGTCTCAGTAAATAAGCATGAGATGATGACTCCCTTGTTGGTGTCTTCAACTTCAGTGAACAACTGTTCTATTTCATAAAATTGTTGATAATGTGTGAATCTATTAATTAGTTGATCTTATTAGCAAATAGTCTGTTTGAATGACACTGTGCCCTTAAATGTTGTTTCTCTAAGTAGGAATTGTAGGTGGGAATATGTGAGTGCTAAAATCCCTTCACACTCAAAATTCTGATTCTATAACTGAATCATTTTTTTAAATATAGAAAGGTGAAGATAAGTGCAAATGGCATAGCATATGACAAGAGAGAGATCCTGTCAGTATTTAGACAGTAGATTGTTCCAAGTCCAAAATTAATAGGGATATGAAAATCTGGGAGACAAAAAAACACTACTGCTAGAAAGATGCTAGCCACTTTAATGAAACAAAATAAACTCTGAGACCTAACAATAATGTTGGGAGATCATACAGTATAATATTGGCTTCCTCGGGTGACAAAATTGAAGAACGCAGATTATACTGCCAGCCCAAAATTACGCAACTAGGTTTCATTCCCAGGCCAGCTGTTTTTCCACTATAGCACACTGATTAAAGTCACCAATATATTGCTAACACAAGCTAAGTCAAAGAATTTATCAATCGATGTAAATTAAGCTGTGTATTTTGAAAATCTAAGACATAGTGAATATATGATAAAATGAAGAAGAATAACACCCCAAGAACCTAAAGACTTGTTCTTAGAATCAAGGATATGAAACATGCCTGGAATGAAACTTTGAGACCTATGTGCCAAAATTTCAAGATTCTTAAGTGTACCTCAGATTCTGGCATGCTTTAACCCTTATGTCTATTCCTGCTGTGATGGACACCCAATCCCAGTTGTTCAAGTTTAAGTGAAATGGCCATATTATCATCTCCTGAATCTTCAATTTTACATCTCAATTCTGGTCCTATTCTTCGCTCTCTAATGAATCAGATTCATCCATCATCTGAGTTTTCCAGTGGGAATTTAGAAACTTGCATTGTACTGTCAACATAATTTCTAACATGCTTAAACTTTTCAAATGGCCTTCTTTTAAGTCTTTTTTTTTGTGTGTGTGACACAATTGGGGTTAAATGACTTGCCCAGAGTCACACAGCTAGTAAGTATTATATGTCAGGCCACATTTGAACTCAGGTCTTCTTGTGCTTTATCCACTGTGCCATCTAGCTGCCCTTTTAAGTCTTCATTTTAACAAGAACCTGGATTTCCTTGGTGACACCACATCCCTTGTAATGCTTGCCACATGTAGCCAGGCCTTTTCTCCCTGCCCTCAAATAAAGAGGCCAGAATCAAGCAGTGCTAAAATTCCTGGTTCTTTATTATCACTTCCAGACCATTCCTTAAACATCATGGTCTTTCCCCTTCTAGTGATAATAATGTTTGTACTAGATATGTCATAGGGTTGTTGTGAGAAAAGTGCTTACTAAATGATAAAACTTTACATAAATATATACTACTACTACTGCTGCTGCTGCTACTACCACTACTCCTACCTACCTCATTAAACTTCTAGTTTCAAATAACCTTACAAACATATCTTCTTTGCTTCTGGGAGAAGTTTCTCCTGTTCAGATGACTATATATTGGAGGACCCACACCTGTATTCAAGATCATCCTCCTGGGGCAAGATGAGGTTGGAGGGGAGGCAGGAAAGAAGGGAGATGTAGAACATTCCTGACTGGCCTTTTTTCCCTATGCCATGTTAAAGTCACTTTCAGCTTCCTAAGTGGATAAAGAATTCAAAGTGGGGGGTAGGGAAGGACAAGTATTAGGAACAAAGTAAGATCCCTGTATTTTACAGAGCAAAATAAACAAACAAATAAACCAGAAATTATCCAAAAATTGAGATATTTTCATTTGGGTTTGGCAATACTTTACACTGTGTATTCAGAGTTAGATCTTTGTTCCTCTGTCTTTCCTGGACCAGCCCAGTCTCCATTTCCGAAATGATACCCCAAGTGTCTTAACTTTCTTTTTTTCTTCTCCCACCATGTGTATTAAAGCATGAAACACATATACAACCACTATAGATTAAGCACCTGTATATGCAAAACCTTGTGCTAGATGCTGAGAATATTGAAGCGATTATTTCATCAGTTATGCCTTATAGATAAGACACATTCAGTTAAAAGTTAGAAAGTTTGTTCAAAGTAAGACTATATGAGACAAGCCAAGAAGTTGCTGGAATTAATGCAATACTATGTCGAATTGTATTCGTATTACAAACATACATTTGTCTTGCCTATTAAATCTCTGGAAAAAAATTAAATGATACTACCCAATCTTTTTTTTAAATCCCATCTAAGATAATTAAGGCAATAGCATTCACATATCTAATTTTGATATGTTTTCTGTGAAGACTAAATAAGCCTTGATGAATAGAGAACAGATTTAAAGTGGGAAAAAGTTTTATGGATCGTTGAGTCAAATTCCTACATTTTCAGAAAAGAAAACTGAGGCTTAAAGAAGTATTACTATCAGAGGTAGATTCAAACCCAGGTCTTCCTTGCTCCAACTGCTGAATTTTACCAGAAATACTTCAATGAAAGGGTTGAAAAAAATGTAAAAAAGAAAGTCAAAATATTTAGGCTTCGGTATAACTATTAGAGGTTACTACCAGATTAGAGACCCTCTAGTACAGCCACTCGTTTTGTAGAAAAGAAACAGCCTTTTGGAGGTTAAAAAAATTACCCAAGGTAGTAAATAAAAGAATCACGATTTGAACCCAGATCTTTTGCCTCCAAAATCCAGTACTCTGCCACTGTGCCACATTTGTGATAGGACACCAACAACTTTCTGGTTTGTAGTTTTCACTTAATTATTGCTTTTGAGTTTGAATATTAGTGCTAGCACAGAGTGAAACCCTCAGTGTTAATTTGAATTTAATTAAATAATGCCTAGAATTATGTTTATAGCTTTATGTTATAGTTTTCAGTCCCATGGTCTCATTCCTAAAATATTTTCCATGACATCGGTTGATGATAGCATAACAGTTTAAAAGATGTACTGATTCAGAATCTTCATTACAAAAATGACTAGAAAAGAAGATAAGTGAAACTAAGCATTTTTTGAAGAAAAATCATCTTTTTCAACATCATTCTAGACTGTTCTTACCAACTTTCCTCTACTTCAATACTGTCAGGTTAATATGAGAATGACTACAATTTGCTCATTTTCCAGGGATGCCTTTCTGTCTCTCCTTATGTTCCCCTCACCATTAGTACCATGCCTATTCTCCCCCATCCTCTCAAAAATCAATATCTGGCAAAACCAAACTCAGAATTTTCCTATTCTGATAGGATTTACTTGAACTATTCTATCTAGTTTTCAACATTGTTTTTCCTCTGTCTCCCCTTCCCCTTTAAAGTTTATATTATCTTTTTTTTAATCTTGTTATACTTTTCTTTTTATTGCTCATTTATCTTTACTGATGGAGTTCCCAAGTAGACTTCAGATTCCCAAAGGAAGGAATCACACATTTTATAGCTTCTTTTCCCTCAGTCCAGTACCTTCTCAAGTGTCTATAATAAGAAAATAAAAACATAGATTCTGAACTAGAAGGAAACTTAGATGGTGTCTAATCCAGTAGGGTCAAACTCACATAGAAATAGTTTCTTATGGGCTGCATATCATTTTAGAAAATCACAACTTTACATTTTTTATGTTTTATTGTATTTTTATTGGTTTTGTTAAACATTTCCTAATTACATTTTTTCTGATTCTGCAGACTCAGGAACTTTGAGAACTGATTGCCTGCCTGTGGGTTGAGTTTGATAGCTTTGATATAGTCTGCTGTCATTTTACAGAATGAAGAAACTAAGGCTCAAAGAGTTTGTGATATTGTCACATACATAGTAAGTAGCAAAGTCAGGATTTGAATCTATACTCCTCTGATTACAAGTCCATCAAGTTCCCCCTCTTCATCCCTTACACCCTTCTATCCATGTTTCATGATCATAGGGGAAATTAGAGAATGAATTATCCAAATTCACATTTTCCAAATGAGAAATTCTCCTAAAAAAGAATTGATTTTCATGAAGTAAAAGAGGTAGTAAATGGCAGAACTGGAATTTTAAACCAATTCTTTCGATTCTAAGACCCTTTCCATTATATCACACTTCAGTAAATAGTTTTTAGATGAATGCATGGATGAAAGAATGTACTGTAAAAAAGACAATTCTTTCTGTCATAGATTAGAACTTTTAGCACAGTTTAACTCCATGTCTTGTGTATTTCTGAGTATGATACTGAGTAAGAGAGAGGTCTACCACAGAGTCAAGCAAATTCTGAGCAGTCTAGTTCAGTCTAATTTACAGTTAACCTATCTGATTACCTTAAGCAACATCTACCCCACCTCTACTTGCCCTTGTCCTTTTTGGGGGGAATTATATTATTCGGGGTGTGCTTTCCAGGCTATACTAAATTCAATGTAAAGGGGGTTTTTTTGCATATTTTTTTTTCAGAAGAGATTATACAAGCAGACAAATGGGGGATTTACAAAGAAAACTTTCCCATTCTCTAGTATGAACACTACTGTCACAAGAGGAAGAAAAAAAAAAACCTGGAAGACTTTTGCCAGCTCAGAAATGCTGCAGATGCTTACTAACTAACAGTGTTGTTTCTTCTAGATGAATTCACCCTATATTTCCCATACGAGCTTGGGAATATGACCAAACCCAGAAGGAGCATGGGTGGAAGGATCATTCCTGAGAGTTTTCTCCTATTTCCTGCCTCTAAGGAAACCACTTCTTTTGAATCCTGCCTTTCCAATTAATTTTTTTCTTAAAGAAAACATATAGATATGTATTCCTTATGTTGGTGTGGCATTCTTTTATTGCTGCTTCTTAGTTATTTATGAACTCATTTCAACTTGAAGATATTACAGCGTTGCAGAAACACCAGAAAGACAAAACTTTTTTTTATATTTTCATTCATGTGATCTAAATTGCTGCATTCTAGTCTGCTGATATAGTTATCAGAAATTGTAAGATTATATTATGTATATATATGTATTAATGTAATAATAGTGATTTGAAATAAGAGTAATATGATATGACCAATATTTACCCTTTCTGCTATTATAAAGACAGAGTTCTGAACCTTTTTTGTATATGTGCTGCTTTGGCAGTCTAATGAAGCTTATGGATCTTTTCTCAAAATAATATTTTAACACATACAATAAAATACATAGGGATATAAAATAAGTTACATTGTAATCATTAACAAAACTTTTTTTTAAAAAAATAAGATGAAAGAAAAACTTAATAACATTGGACCTAGAAAGAAAGGTGCAAATTCACAAATCCTACTATATCTAACTGACTCTAGGTCAGAGAATATTCTAGGCCATCTTATTTCAATACTCTTATCACCACCTTTTCACAACATGGAACAATAATCAAATTAGTACTACCATAGATTCTTGAAAAGAGCATATTAACTCTCATCCCCATGGCTCCAGGCACCATAATTATTACTTCCTGATCAAAATGCCACTACTCCCTTATGTTTTTCTGCCCCTATTAAAATGTAAATTCTTTGACAGTAGAGACTATACTACTTTCGAATTTGTATCTACATGTAGTAAGTGATTAACAAATATTTTATTCATTCATTTATTCATTCATCATCTGTTCTCCAGGTCAGATAGTAGTTACTGAAAATTACGAGTTGGCCTCCCTTTTAGTTTTGTTTTCATTTATATTACTGTTTCCATTGTGCTCATTCTTCTCTTGCACTGCTTACTTCATCCTGGACCAGTTTATACAAAATAAAGTAATTTTAGATTACTAGGAAACACTTGTTTCCCTAGAGTACTATGTAACATATGAGAGCACATAATTTGTTTGTATTTTAAGATGTCATAATTGCCTAAGTTTATGTGGTTTCAAACTTTTGGAGATCAAATACAGGCTCAGAGAGCTAAGTTCATCTACTTGGTCATTCAAACATGAAAGAAATGAATTCCAGGTTTAGCATCATGGTGATTGCTATCTATATTTGTCAATCATTAATTGTGGAATATATGACAATGCATAGACACTAACTAATTTCATAGCTTAGATTAATTTTTTTTACAATACGTACTGCACATCTGAGGATCTTCACCCCCACTGATAGATTTTTTTTTTCAGTTTTATTAATGTCCTATTTTATTTTCAGGATCTAACTAGGAATTCTTTTTCGAGCAACCATTATGATATTTCTAAATAAAGACTCATGTTTCCATTTTTCTGGTTGTTCTAGAGTGGTACTAAGTGCCTTGATGCTGACAGTGCCCTACAACCACTAGATTATGGCATTGTAAAGTTAAAATGATCATTATATCTATACACTAATTTGCTCCACTGGCTAAAGTCTATTCAGTAACTGCAACTTTCACCACAACAATTTATGTTCAGTTCCATTTTTAAAGGATGGCAAATATGCATGTTAAATCTACTTCTTTAATAATCTTCTCTAAGTTTGTCCTGGAGGCCATGTCCAGGTGTCCTAATCTATATCATGCCATGATTTTTTTTTTTGACTAGGTAAAAGAGGCCATTCTTTGGTTTGTTTCTTACCTAGCCTTAATCAATGGTTGGGCATTGCCTCAGTCAAACTGAGAATTGGGGAAGACCTTGGCTTAAAAAAACCAAGGTCTCCCATTGCATCTAGGGCCATCTTCAGTCATCCTGATCTATATCTTGCCACTGGACCCACATAGCTCCAGAGGAAAGAGTGAGGCTGGCAATTTTGCATAGCCCTCCCTCATTTAAATCCAATTCACTTGCAAGTCATGGCATCACCTTCCTAATGTCATGGTCCTCTTTGAGAATGAAGGACAAGCAACAAGCTGTGTGTAGTAGTAGTTGCCCCACTGGGGACCCAACTAGGCAGTTCTAATTGTGCAATGCAGCTTCTTCTTTCCCTCTTTCCTTCCTTCCTTCCTTCCTTCCTTCCTTCCTTCCTTCCTTCCTTCCTTCCTTCCTTCCTTCCTTCCTTCCTTCCTTCTTCCTTCCTTCCTTCCTTCCTTCCTTCCTTCCTTCCTTCCTTCCTTCCTTCCTTCCTTCCTTCTTTTCTTTCTCCCTTCCTCCCTTCCTTCCTTCCTTCTTTTCTTTCTCCCTTCCTCCCTTCCTCCTTCTCTTTCTGTCTTTCTCCTTCCTCTCTCTCCCTTCTCTTCCTCTGTCCAAATAGGATATAATACCCTTAGTTACAGGTGCTCTGCTCAGAGAAATGTAAATATTGATTACTGTAACCTTGCAAGGTATCTTGGGGTTTATGGGCTAGATTTATTTTTAAGGACCATGCCTTAAACCCAAATCACTCTGGTTCTCCCTGACTGGCCAACCTATTGGTCCCAGCCCAAGCCTCACTTAGTCATTGTATTGGCCCTGATATATCAGAGTGAGTATAACTAGCAATTATTTCTGTTTTGACAAGAAACCTAGAAGGTCTTCCCATCTCAGATTTCTTTCTTTTTTTTTTTTTGACTAGGTAAAAGATGCAATTCTTTGCTTCATTTCTTACCTACCCTTGTATGGGCATTGCCTCAGTCAAACCAAGACCTAGGAAAGGCCTTGGCTTAAAGAGACCAATGTCTCCCACCATATCTGGCACCATCTCCAGTCATTTGATCTATATCTTGCCACTGGACTCAGATGGCTCAGGAGAAGAAAGTGATACTAGTGACTTTGCATAATGCTGCCTAACTTAAATCCAATTCACTTGCAAGTCATGGTATCACCTACCTGAGGCCATAGTCCTCTTCAAGAATGAAGGACAAACAACAACATTTCTAAGTTTGTCCTATTTTGTTCATTGATCTTAATTTCCTGTGTATCTGGCAATCATACTTAAATTCAGGATGCAGGTTTCTGACTATTTTGGTATTTTAAATGAAAAGAACTCAAAATGGGTGATTTAAAGAACAATGAAAATGGAAAAAGGGGAATTACAAATTTTATATTTCAACTATATTAATTCACTAGAGATGTAGAAGGGGTATAAGATCTAGTTACCTCACTAATGCATTGAACTTCAATGGAACAAACAAAACTTGCTTTTATATGGGTCTTATTGTTGAGGAAATTTAGGGATTTTTTTCCTTCTGTTTCCTTCTGCACACCACATATCAGGGGTGGGTTTTAAATTTTAGTATTTAGCCTTATTCTATGATCTTAAAAACCATCATTCTTTCTGATTATGTTAGTCAGTCATGCATTGGCTCTTTGCTTTTATTACAAAACAATTGCATTGGTTTGTCAGCTTTGTATTTTGCCTTTTGTGGAATAATGTTTGGTGGTCTTTGTTGGCTTATTGCACTTTAATTAGCGTGGTGCTGTGTGTCTTTAGTAGCATGTTGCTATGCTGCCTTTAATTGAAATCTTTCTCTTGAGCTCTTGATCATTATATCACCTTGCTGCCTGTAAACTTCTGCTCTTATATAGTATGTGGTAATGTTGAGTTAGCCCTTTGATGCTAGCTATTTTGATTACTATGTTTGAATCAGCTGCTATTAGCTGCCTCACTCTTACTTATAATCTCAAATATGTTTTACAAATTATTTGGTTATTTTTATTCTATAAGCACACACAAATACACATATCACATGTACACATAAGCACAATTCATAAATGGAATAGAAATTTGTAGTGGGATTGAATGTTGAAGCTGCATAATACTGAGAACCTTTTGATTGTTCATATTTTAACCCAATGAGAAGTGGTTCTCACTGTCAATTAAAGCCATACTGTAAATATGGCAGGGAATCTCTGAAATCCCCCTTCCCCCCACGTACTTTTTCTGAAACAACTTTTCCTGGATTTTTACTATAAACTTACTTATAGTTTTTATTTTCTTACTGGATTTTTTACAATCTTATTCTTAAAACTCTAATCATTTCATTTTTTAATGTCCTCAGATTATATCACGGAGGTTTGGGCTAGCATTATTTGCAATTGTATCAAAAAAAAGGAAAACAGGTTCAAAAGAGGAAAACAAACATGAAAAGATCCCAGAATAGCTTTCTCTAGTAAGAATTCTATGATATGTTCTTAAAAGAAAGTTTATTTGTAAGAATAAAATTCAAAGATATATTATTGATACAATAACTAAAATAATGTTATGGAGAAAAGAGTTACAGTGCAGATTGGATACTCATTCTCTTCTTTATTGATGATTTAAAGTTGCTATCCATGCTTTATGTTGATCGCTTTTAGGATTCCTAAATAGTGGAAGATTAATAACATATCAGACGTGTGATCCAGATCATCAGGGGTGCTTTATTTTATACGATAAATGTATTCATAAGAAATTATGAACAAATTAAAATATTATGAATAAATTAAGCATTTAAAACGCACAATAGTTTTTGCTATTTAAAAGAATCTTGTCTTTCCTTTTTAATATTTGGTAAATTTATATGTACTTGTATTGGATTTTCTTTAATTAAATCTCATCAAATTTCATTTTTAAATTGGTGAATCTTTCATCAAAGAAATCTATAATCAGAGTAGATAACAATAAAATTAATATTCCAAGGGTTCTAACTTCATATAGGGGATAAATTGTAATAGAAATTTATTCTATGAAGAGAATTAGGAATGAACAAAATCTTACTTGGAAAAATATAAATATTTCAAATTAGTAGTAATCTAACTTTTAAATATATTTGGAATTTATATTAATTTTAGTAATTTCAACTAATATTTGCACATTGATAGTTCAGATCTTAGAAACTCTGAAATGTTTTCATGTATTAAAGATATATTTTGACTCTTTATAATAAGAACTTATAACAAATAACTCAAAATTTAAAGTGCTTTACATTGCACAGAACACTTCCTAAAAACCTGTGAGGAGTAGATCAAATGACTTGCCCAATATCTTAAGAATAAAAAGTACTCAAGTTTGGATTTTAAAACCAGATCCTCTTAGGCCAAGTATAACATTCCACTAGACTACTCTGTGTATTATGAAAAATCAAGTAACCAAAAAAAAAATAGGAGAGAAAAACCCACATAACTCTAAGGTGTTTTTGATATAAACAAGTAAAAGTGATGGGGAGGATTTTTTAATTTAATTAAATTTATTTTTATTAATTTCTTTTTAGTTTTCAACACTCACTTTCACAAGATTTTGAGTTCAAGATTTTCTTCCCATCTCTCCCCTGCCCCTACTCCAAGACAGTGCACATTCTGAATACTCCTTCCCCCAATCTGCCCTCCGTTCTATCACTGCCCCCTTCTCTTATCCCCTGCCCCTTCTGTTTTCCTGTAGGGTGGGATAGATTTCTAAACCCCATTGCTTGTATATCTTATTTCCCAGTTGCATGTTAAAAACAATTTTAACATTGTTTTTAAAACTTTGAGTTCCAAATTCTTTCCCTTCTTCCCTCCCCACCTACTCTCATTGAGAAAACAAACAATTTGATATAGATCAGACATGTGTAGTCATGCAAAACACTTCCATAATAGTCGTGTTGTGAAAGACGAGATATATTTCCCTCCATCCTATCCCACTCCCTCCTGTTTATTCTATTATCCCCTTTGACCCTGTCCTTCCTCAAAAGTGTTTGCTTCTGATTACTCCTTTGTCCAATCTGCCCTCCCTTCTGTCATCCCCCTCTCTTATCCCTTTCCTCTGTATTTTCCTGTAGGGTATGGTAGATTTCCATACCTAATTCAGTGTGTATGTTATTTCTTCCTTAAGTCAAATTTGATGAGAATAAGATTGACTCATTTCTTCTCACCTCTCCCCTTTCCCTTATAATGTAAGAGCTTTTTCTTGTCTCTTTTATGTGAGATAATTTACCCCATTCTACCTCTCCCTTTCTCCTCCCAGTACAATCCTCTCTCACCCCTCATATTTTTTTATATATCATCCCTTCATATTCAACTCACCCTGTGCCCTCTGTATATATGCATGTGTGTATGTGTGTGTGTGTGTGTGTGTGTGTATAAGTATATGTATGTATATTCCCTTCAACTACCCTAATACTGAGAAATCTCATGAGTTACAAATATCATCTTTCAATGTAGGAATGTAAACAGTTCAACTTTAATAAGTCCCTTATGATTTATCTTTCCTGTTGACCTTTTCATGCTTTTCTTGAGCCTTGTATTTGAAAGTCAAATTTCTATTCAGCTCTTGTATTTTAATAAAAATGCTTGAAAGTCCACTATGTCATTGAATGTTTAATTTTTTCACCTGAAGGATTATACTCAGTTTTGCTGGGTAGGTGATTTTTGGTTGTAATCCTAGCTCCTTTGACCTCCACAATATCATATTCCATGATTCCTGATCCTTTGATTCAGAAGCTGCTAAATGTTGTGTTATCCTGATTGTGTTTCCACAATACTTGAATTGTTTCTTTCTCACTGCTTGCAATATTTTCTCCTTGACCAAGGAATTCTGTAATTTGTCTATAGTATTCCTAGAGTCTTCTTTTTGGGATCTCTTTCAGAAGGTGATTGATGTATTCTTTCCATTTCTATTTTACCCTCTGGTTGTATAATATCTGGGCAGTTATTATCGATAATTACTTGAAAGATGATGTCTAGGCTCTTTTTTTGGTCATGGTTTTCAGGTAATCTAGTAATTTTTAAATTCTCTCTCCTGGATCTATTTTCCAGGTCACTTGTTTTTCCAATGAGATATTTCACATTGTCTTCTATTTTTTCATTCTTTTGGTTTTGTTTTATAATTTCTGAATTTCTCATTGAGTCTTTAGCTTCCATTTGCTCCATTCTAATTTTTAAGGAATTATTTTTTTCATTGAATTTTTGGGGCTCCTTTTCCATTTGGCCAATTCTGCTCTTTAAGGCATTCTTCCCCTAATTGGCTTTTTGGACCTTTTTGCCATTTGAGTTAGTCTATTTTTAAAACTGTTATCTTCTTCAGTATTTTTCTGGATCTCCTTTGGCAAGCTGTTGACTCATTTTTCATCATTTTTTTTTCATCTTTCTCATTTCTCTTCCCAATTTTTCCTGTACTACTCTTACTTTCTTTTCAAAATTCTTTTTGAGCTCTTCCATAGTCTGAGACCAATTCATGTTTTTCTTAGAGGCTTTGGATGTAGGAGCTTTGACTTTGTTGTCTTCTGGTTGTATGTTTTGATCTTCTTTGCCACCAAAGTAAGATTCTATAGTCTGAGATTTTTTTCTGCTGTTTGTTCATGTTTCCAACCAATTACTCGACTTTCAAAAATTTTATTGGGGCAGCTAGGTGGTGCAGTGGATATAACACTGGCCCTGAAGTCAGGAGGACCTGAGTTCAAATCTGGCCTCAGATCAAACACTTGACACTTACTAGCTATGTGACCCTGGGCAAGTCACTTAACGCCAATGGCCTAATTTTTTTTTTAATTTATTAAGATAGCACTTTGTTTCCAGTGTGGAGGGTATACTGTCCCAAGCTTTAGGAGTTTTGTGCAGCTGTTTTTCAATATACTTCTAGAGATCTATAAATTTTCAGTTCTCCCAAGTTGGTATGATCAGAGGAGAGGTGTTCCTTTTTCCTGGCCTGCTCTGTGGTCTATGAGTGACCAAAGCACTCTTTTCTGCCTTGGAACTGTGAAAAGGATTCTCTCTTTACTGCTGCTGCAAGCTCTGCCATGCCAGCACTCCTCACCTGGTGGCAGCAAAGAGATCCATGCAATCCCTCTTTCATCCACCACTCAATCCCCACCACACTCTGTGAACTGAGAGCTCTGTAAGCAACTTCAGCCTCCACCACGCTGGGACTGCTCCAGGGCCAGGGCCAGGGCAAACTTTTCTCACCCAGGTCAGACAGACCTTTCCCATTGACCTTCAAAGTTGTCTTTGGCATTTGTTGGTTGAGAAGTCTGGAAACTGTAAAAGTTGCCAGTGATTCAGTCCCCTGAGACCTGGTCCAGATTAACTGTGGCCCAGGGTTTGCCTGCATGGCCCACACTGAACTGAGCTTTTCTCCCAGGCTGGTGTAACTGAACTTTCCTATCAACCATCAAGGTTGTCTTGGGCTGGAAATATGTTTCACTCTCTCTTTTTGTGGTTTCTGCTGCTTTAGAATTCGTTTAGAGCTATTTTTATAGGTATTCCAAGGGATTTCAGGGAGAGCTCAAGGATGTCACTGCTTTTGCTCTGCCATCTTGGCTCTGCCTCATGGGAAATAGTTTTAAATAAATATTAAAACCAATTCTCAGGTTTTTCCCCCCACCTATTAATATATAACTAGGAGGAATGGAGAAGGGGGCAAAGACTGATGTACCTACCATAATGATTTCTGCCTTATTTCTCCAATATTAAACATCCCATAAACATTCATATATGTAAAATGCAAGTAGAGATGGCATTACGGAAGAATGTGTAGAGAATGCAAGTTCAAATTTTATTTCTAAGCTTTTGTCAAAAACATTTGAAGGTAAAAATTCAGCTGTGATTCCTCATTTTTAGTAATTCATCTAACACTTGGTTATTTTCATACATGATTCTTTAACAAACGAACCCCAGAGATAACTTTGTTACATTCTCTTTTGATTATTAACTCCAATGAAGACATAAAAAGGTTCATCAGCACTCACCAAAGGAGTTCATGTAATATAGGAGGTCTTAAATAGGGGTCAAGTTATTCTTAAGAATAAGAATAAGAATACTTTCTCTTTACGGGGTTTTCACGACACTGCTCTCAATTCTCTTCTTACCTATTTGTATATATATTCCTGGTCTCCTTACTTGGATCATCATCATCATCATCATCACCATTATCATTATCACCATCATATGTAATACTGATATAGCACCTATTATGTGCCAGGCACTGTGCTAAGTAAGCACCTTACCAATCTTTTCTCATTTGAGCCCCACAATAACTTTGAGAAGTAGGTGTTATTATTATCTCCATTTTACAGATAAGGAAACTAATGCAAACAAAGGTTAAGTGGCTTGCCTGGGGTCACCACACAGCTAGTTTCTGAGGCTACATTTGAAGTTAGATCTTTCTGCCTCAAGGCCCAGATTCTATCTATGGCACCACCTAGCTATCTTTATTCATCCATATCCTTTTCATAAATGTGGGTATACTCCAAATCTCTGTCTTAGATTCCCTTCTCTGCTTTATATTTTTTCTTGATGATCTCATTAGATCCAATGGTTTCAACTATCATCTCTATGCAGATGACTGCTAGATCTAGTTTCTCATCACCAAATATTTATGAGCATTTTGGAATTGGTTGTTCTAATGGAATCTCAAACTCAATTTGTTCTAAACTTTACTTATCTTTTCCCAAGCCTACCTCTCTTCTAATCTCAACTTCCATTGAGTATACTACTATTCTTCTAGCCATGCAAGCTTGTAACTTTGTAGTCATCTTCCCTTACCTCTTATATTCAATCAGTTTTCATGTCTTGTTTATTCTACCTTCATAACATTTCTCATATGTGTACCCATTTTCTGAATGTGCAATATGGGTACCCTAGTATTTCCTCCATGTTGGACTTCAGCCTCATGTCTCTCTCTTCTCCAATCCATCCTCCATTCAGCTTCTAAGGTGACATCCATCAAGTTCATGTCACCTTCCTGCTCAGTAATTATTCAACAAGAATTTATTTATTCTTTGCTCTGTGCCAGTCATTGTGCTAAATGTCAGGATACAAAGAAAGGCAAAGGGGAAAAAAAAGTCCATAGCGGAGCTCACATTCTAATTGGGAAGACAGAAATAATTATGTATATAAAAGCTACATACAGAATAGAGGGAGTAATAAGCAACATTAGCAAAGGCCTCTCTATATTATCTCGGAATAAAATCCTAACTTTTTCTCTGTCTCTGTCTCGCACTATGTGTGTCTCTGCCTCTCTTTTTCTGTCTCTGTCTTTCTCCATCTGTCTGTCTATCTCTCTGTCTTTCTCTCTCTCTGTCTCTCTGTCTCTGTCTTTGTCTGTCTCTGTCTCTCTGTCTCTCTCATAGTCTTTCCCAAACTGTCTCAAATTTTCAAATTTACCTATATATTATTACCTTCCACAAACTCCATAGTTCACCTAAATTGGCCTTCTCATTCCTCACAGACAGCATTCCATTTATCTTTGCACAGCTTGATCCTTTGATTTGAGTTCATTTACTCTCTTCCTCTACCTCTTACAATCTTCAGCTGTTTTCAAAGCCCAGCTCAAATACCCTTTCCTACATGAAACCTTTCATTATCCCCCATTTGTAGATACCACTGCCTCCCTCAAAATAGTAGATAAAATGCATGTTGATTTATTTGTCTGTGATTTATTAATAATCTATAAATCTATGCATATATGTATATGCTGATATATATATTTGAGCCATCCAACTGCATGTTTTAGCTTATTGGAGGTGACAAATTCCCTGAAGACAGCATGAAGACTGCAAAACTCCCAATATGGCCAAAACAAGATTAAAATGTTATTGGGAAATGTTTAACAAAATACGTAACTAAATATAACACAGATAATGTTAAATTGTGGCTTTCTAAGTTAATATGCATCCCAATGTATTTCTGTTTGAGTTTGGCACCACTAGTTAAGATAATAGACATTTTAATGTATTAGATTCTTTCCCCCTAACTTTATGTAGGCAACTATAAACTCTGTTCTCTTCATACTTTCTGGAAATGAGACATTTAGTTCTATGTTTTCTTTTCTAGTAACTCTTCAGGAAAACAATTTCAATATTTAAGGTATTTTAGGCAGGATCCAAAAATTTATTTATTCAATGATTCTCTTCACAAACCCTATCTCCAAATTTACCAAATTTCTATATAAAACATTTTTTTTTTAAAAAATCCTATTCTGAGGAAAACCTTCTAACATTTCCTGAGGAATTATCCCTCTTTTTTACTTTGGAAATTTTGTTGCAGCATTTGGCCAAAAGCAATACATTTTTAACGATATGTATCTCCCTCACAAGTTCTTTGCGAAATGAATTCATGCAAAATGAATCACATTTTACAGTTTTCATATATAACTTTCTAAGATCCTCTGTCTGCCTTCCTTTCAAGTAGTTAATGAACTTTAAGTGAACTTTGAGGTGCTATAAAGTTGCTTGATATTTGAAGGATCCCTGCCTTGAATTTTTTTCTTTAATTCAGAGTTCTTAACCTCTTTTGTGTCTTGGAACCCTTTGGTAGTCTAGTGAAGCCTCAACTTCCTTTCTCAGAATAATGATTTTTAAATAATTGAAAAAAATGAGTCCAGCAGTAAGAGATAGATATAGAAATTCTGCTTAAAATATCTATAGACAATATAAAATGTTTGGGAATCTACCTGCCAAGACAAATCCATGAAATATATGAACACAATTACACTTTTCACACAAATAAAGTCACATCTAAACTATTGAAAACGTTAATTTCTCATGGGTAGTCTAAGTCTAAATATAATAAAAATGACCATTCTACCTAAATTAATTTACTTATTCAATACCATACCAATCAAGCTACCAAAATTATTGTATAAAGCTAAAAAATAATAACAATATTCTGGGAGAATAAAAAGTCAAGCATATCAATGGAATTAATAAAAAATAAATAAAAAGAGGTGGCTTAGCCAAACCAGATCTCAAGCTGTATTACAAAGTGGTAATCATTGAAACAATCTAGTACTGGATAAGATATAGAATGGTAGATCAATGGAATAGATTAGGAACATGATACTCAGAAGCAAATGACTATAGTAATCTAGTGTTTGATAAACCAAAGGTCCAAACATTTGGTACAAGAAATCATTATTTGACAAAGACTGCTTGGAAAACTGGAAAGCAACGTGGCAGAAATTAGGATAGAGATACATCTGACACCATATACCAAGGTAAGTTCAAAATGGGTATGTGATTTAGATGAAAGGGTAATACCATAAGCAAATTAAGGGATCATAGAATAATTTACCTTTCAGATCTATGGATAAAGGAAGAATATATGACTCAATAAGAGAGAGCACATTATAGGATATAAAATAGATCATTTTGATCACAGTAAATTAAAAAGATTTTGCATAAACAAAACCAATGAAGCCAAGATTAGGAGGAAAGCAGAAAACTAGGGGAAAAGTTTTACAGCTAGTTGCTCTAATAAAGGCCTCATTTCTCAAATATGTAGACAATTAAATCAAATGTATATGAGTATAAATCATTCTTCAGTTGATAAATGGTCAAAGGATATGAACAGGCAGTTTTCAGAAAGAAAAAAAATCAAAGCTATCTATAGTCATATAAAAATTCTCTAAATCACTATCGATTAGAGAAATACACATGGAAAAAAAACCTTTGAGATACTACCTAACACCTATCAAATTGGCTAATATGATAGAAAAGGAAAATGAAAATGTTAGAAGGGATGTGGGAAAATTGGAACACTAATGCATTGTTGGTGGAGTGATTTACTTGATCCAACTCCACTGGAGAGCAATTTGTAATTATATACAAAGGGCTATAAAACTGTGTGTAACCTTTGATCCAACAATACCACTATTAGGTCTGTATCCCAAAGAGATAAAAACAAAAAGGAGAAAGGACCTAATTGTACAATGATATTTATAGCAGCTCTTTTTGTGATGGCAAAGAATTAGAAACTGAGATGTCCACAAATTGCTGAATGGCTTAACAAGTTGTGCTGTATGGTTGTAATGTAATACTATTGTGCTATAAGAAATGATGAACAGTTAGATTTCAGAAAAATCTGTAAAGACTTATGTGAACTGATGCAAAATGAAGTGAGCAGAACCAGGAGAACATTGTACACAATAACAACTATATCATAAAATGATCAATTGTTAATGACTTAGCTAGTCTCAGTAATACAATTATATAAGATAATCCAAAGGACTTATGATGAAAATGCTGTTCATTTCCAGAGAAAGAATTGATGGAGTCTGAATAATGATTGAAGCATACTTCTTTTTGCTTTATTTTTCTTTTTTTGTTGTTCTATTTTCTTTCACAGTATGATTAATATGGAAATATGTTTTGCATTACTGCACGGGTTTAACATATCAAATTGCTTACATTCTCAATGGAGGGGTAGGAGGAGCAAAATTTGGAACTCAAAAAAAATTTAAAGAATGTTAAAAATTTTACATGTAATTAGAAAAAATAAGCTATTTTAAAAATCAACAAACTTTTAAAAAGACTGAATTAAAAAAAATTGATGGAGTTTATTACAAAAAAAAAGATGTCATTTCCCCCCCTCAATCCAAGTTCAGGTATTCCTTAAGTCCAGTTTACAGACCAGTTTAAGAACCTTTGATATAAAGGGAAGTAATGAAAACCATCATATTCTGATATGTACATTTTTATATATTTGCTTCTTCATGAATAAGGTGTTCTTAAAATAATATTCTAATTAGGTTTGTGTCCTTTTCTCTAAGCATGAAATTTTAGCCAGTTTGACCATCACTTGTTCTTTGAACACTAAATATATAGCATTTATCATTTCTCTTCTTCCAATTTCTCTTGTCTCTGTTCCTATAGCTTCTTCTCACTTTTCATTTTGTCTGTCCTCTTTTCTTCTTTTCTCCATTTGCTTCTTTTCCTTTCACTTGCTGATTTCCAGTTTCATGTACGATCTCTCACACACCTTTTGGTTTCTTACCCTTTCACCTCACAATTACTCTTGTTCCCCTCCCAGAAAATTACTTTCTCTTTTTATCTTGGACTTTGGCTGTTCATTTCCTGTGGGGTTTCATTGCAAACAGAAGCAAGCAATGTTAACTGTTTAAAAGCCATAAAAGGCAAAGGCTCAGAGTGAGGGAGGGGCATGTTGGTCAAGTGAAAATTACACATGTATTTCTGTTTTATTAAAGTGCCCTAATTTATTTTGCATGAATGAATGTGTATGTTTTGCATGAAGGATTCTAGTACTATTTCTAGTCCATAAAGAAAAAGAAGGACAAAATTAGGAATCTTGCTCTACACACACACTTACATGCATACCCCACTCTTTTCCTCTACTAAAATTCCTAGATATCCTGGAAAAAATATGATTAGCTAGGGTGTGACTCTGAGGCAGATGATTAATCTCCAACCAACAAAAGCTCTTGGTACAAATGAAATTTTGCATTTTGACATGAAAGCCCTTACTGAAACCCCAGTCAGTACTGAGCACACTCCTGACTCCTAGGAGAGGGAACCCTCCCTTCAGGCGCTGGCCTTAACCCTGCCGTTTTCAGTTTTTTACGGGCCATTAAATTGAGTGCAAAAGTCATAAATTATCTATAAAAGCCACACAAATTATAGCTATTGTGGTTTCTTGACAAAGCCTAAGAATTTTTTTTTTTAAAAAAACACAACCTAGCTCATGAAAAACAGCCAATCTGTCAGACTGCATGCTATCTGACTTAAAAGTTTCAAAAGGAGACCATGTTATGGTTTTCACCCAACTTCTCTTCCTGGACAACTTCTGAAATAGAGAAGACAGAGATGGAATTCCTATTATGGAACTTGGTAGAGCTTATG
Organism: Phascolarctos cinereus; assembly: GCF_003287225.1. NCBI lineage: Eukaryota > Metazoa > Chordata > Mammalia > Diprotodontia > Phascolarctidae > Phascolarctos > Phascolarctos cinereus. Next base: position 452,969,204 of record NW_027555847.1, on the reverse strand, counting down.
CTCAAGCAAGGTAAACCTTTAGTTCAAACTCCTCTTCATTTTGCAAGGATCCTCACAGAGCAATTACTACAAAAACTCAATTGTTCTTTCAACTTCATGAGGTCATAAAACCCTCTGTCTACCTGAGCTAACTTAACACAGCTGAGGCCTGTTAAATCTGTTTACCCAGGGCTGTTCAGACATCAAAGAATCAAACATCTGTATGTTGAATCAGTTTTTACTTTATCTGAGAAATAAAATATGTATATATATTTATATATAATTTTTCTCTATTACCCTAACAAATGTGGAGCTCTGGGTTTCCCTGAGCTACAACCATGCTGCTTTTGCCATACCTGCTATCTTACATGGGCAGTGATCCATGTCTGTACCCTTTCCCTAATTGGAAGAGAAATGGAAAGATCATCTATGTTTTAAGTGGTATTGGAACTTAAAAGCTGTTTTTAAATACACATGAAATATATTTTTCCTACTCCCATATAAAAGTGAATATAGTGATATTTTAATATTTCAGTGAAGCCTTAATGGTTTGAATCGGAGAAAGCTAGTACAGCCTAGATAGTATAACCATATGGAACACTGTCAGGGTTCTCTAAAAGTTTTCACCTAATGTTAATTCTTTTATAACCCTAAAAAAAGAAGGTAGATAAGTTCCCAAATTGCATGAATCAATATAGAATATGGTGATGATTTTACTCGACTGAATATAAGCTCCTTCTAGACTGAGACTCTTCCACATTTTTATTTGTAGCTTTAGGATTTAAAATAGTATTTGACATATCTTAGTAGGATATTAACAAATGCATATTGATTAATTATTTTTGTTTGCTTGTTTTTTGTTAGGCAATGGGGTTAAGTGACTTGCCTAGGGTCATACAGCTAGTTCTTTCTAGTTCTAGTTCTGAGATTGAACTCGGGTCCTTCTGACTCCAGGGCCAGTGCTCTATCCACTTCAGCCACCTAACTGCCCCCACATATTGATTAATTGAACGAAATACATGTGACCTAAAATAAGATGAAGATGAATACTCTCTCATGGTCACTAATAACTGGGTGGAAAGGGTCACCACTGACCCCATGAGGATAGTTAGAAATAGCTTCTTCCTCTTTAGCCTTTACCCAACTAACTGAACATCATTATCAGTAAGAAGCTTTTTCTGTTCTAACATAGAACAGGAAATGTCAAGAACAATATGGTGGACATCTGTACATTCCAAAATGGGTTGTATACAGTGAGGTAGAAGATGATGGGTACAAAGTGAACTACTAAGGATATAGATGCTGAGACTGATCTGTAAAAATTTGTCTCACCATCCAACTTCCAACTCAACTATCTCAGACTTTATCTTGGCTTTAAGAAATGATTTTTGAACTCACTGGCTGACTTTTATTATTCCTTTTAGACTTAGTAAGATCATGGATTGTCTAGTGCCCCCACATCAAATACATATTTCTTGGAATTTTCTAGAAAGGAAGATTAATATTTCTGAGTTCAAATCTGGCCTCAGACACTTACTAGCTCTGTCACCCTGGGCAAGTCATTTAACCCAATTTGCCTCAATTTCCTCATCTGTAAAGTGAGTGGGAGCAGGAAATGGCAAACAATTCCAATATCTTTGCCAAGAAAACTCCATGAAAAGTCAGACATGAACAAAAATAACTGAACGACTAATACATAAGTAGCCAGAGGATATGAAAAAAGATTGCAAAAATAATTATGATGAGCCAAATATGAAAGCTTGCTAGATATCAATAATACCCCAAATGTAAAACAAATCTGAAGTTTTACTTCATATGCAGCAAATTGGCAGAGTTGATAAAAGAAGGCAACACTCATTAGTGTTGTTTGTCCTTCATTTAGAAGGGGGCCAATGACAAAACAGAATGATGTCTTGACTCATGAATTGGATTCAAGTGAGTCAGAGATCTCAGTATCACTCTTTCCTCCAGAGACATCACAGTTCATGGGCAAGACAAAAATCAGAGTGACTGGTGATGGCCAGGGATGCAGTGGATGACCTTGGTGTCTTCGATATCTGACCCAGTTCTAAGCACACCACAGTGCCTGCATCAGTCACTTTAATAGTCTTTGGAACAAATTGTTCTTGTCCTCCCGTTCCACCTGAGAAAGTCTTCACAGGCTTGAGTAGACATCTGCTTAAGTTTGCCAATGGGTTTGAGGCCTGTTGATTACCTTCAACCTGGTTTGGCCATCTGCTGAGACAGTTTTACCAGGGTGTGGCTTCTGGCATGTTGCATCTTCTTGGAGCCACTCCTGAGAGTTGGGTGAAGGTGGACACCAAAGATGTATGAGCAGCCCTGAAAAGGGCTTGGCAAACCCTCACAGCAGGGTACTAATAATCCCTAAACACCCCATATATCCTACTCAGTACTTCAAGCAGTTGTGGAAAGAAAGGCACTTCAATACATTGTTGGTAGAATAGTGATCTAGTCCAAACATTTGGGAAAATAATCTGGAATTTTACTAAGAAAATGATTAAAAAGTGGAAACATAGTGAATGCCCATCAATTTGGGAATAGGAAACAAATTGTGATACATGAATATTATTGAGTCAAATTCCAAAAAATACAGGAAGATATGGGAAGACTTTAAATGAATTGATGCAAAGTAAAGTAAATAGAACCGGAAAAAAAATAAACACAGTGACCTCAATAACGGAAGTGAAAAATCAATAAAAACAACAAAATTGAAAATACATGCTATGTAATTATAATGACCAAAGTTGGCATCAAAAAGCAGATATGCTTCTCTATCCTTTCTTTGAAGAAATATGAAATATTGCGGTTGACATATTGGTTTGTTTTGCTGAATCTCTTGGACAGGGGAAATCTAGATTGAGAAATAAAAATAGTAATAAACCATTTTTTTAAATTAAAAAAAGGATTTAGAAGATTGTTTAAAAAAGTCTTTTTCAAACAATATTTAAGCCAATTTTTGTTGTTTTTGTCCTCTTTTCTCCCTGTAAAATGCCCCATTTATTGAAATTCAGTCTAGCTAATCCAACTCCATACAATGTACTCATTCCTATTAGCATGCCTTTGAACTTCTCATTACATTTCCCACATGAAAAATGTCATGTCTAGGAGTCAATAAGTAAATAATGTTTTGTTAGAGGTAACTAGGTGGCACAGTGGATGAGGTACTGGACTGGAGTAAGGAAATCCTAAATTTAAATCTGGCCTCAGATACTATCTGTATGACCCTGGGCAAGTCACTTAACCCCTGCCTCAGTTTTAGAAACTTTAAAATGGGATAAAGCAAAACCTAGCTAATAGGGTATTTATGAGAATCAAATAACAAAATAACATGTAAAGCATTCAGCCCAGGGCCTGGCACATAGTAGATGCTATATAAACACTTTTTCCCCCTTTACTGTTCCCCTGATAATTACTAGATGTGTTACCCTGAACAGATCTCTCAAATCTTCTACTTTGGACAATCCCTTAGGATTTATCTACTAAATCATAGATAGCTTTGGATCTGCAGGATTAGAGGGATTTTCCATGCTGATTCCTTCTGCGTATTTCACAGATATTTGGGGGCAGATGAACAATGAACTAATCAGCATATTAAAAGAATAAGTAATACTTTTTAAAATATTCTGCTAGCTGCCATGGTGGTAGAACACAGAACTTGGAGAGGGGAAAAACTGAGTTCTTACTCGCCTCAGAAACCTGCTAACTGTGGTATGCTGGGCAGGTAATTTTACCTTCTTTTTGCCTCACCTTCTTCATCTTTAAAATGGACAAAAATGTCTCACTCACAAGGTTGTTACAAAGATTTAACATATGCAAAATACTTTTAAACCTTAAAGCCCTTAAAATGTAAATGCTTGCTACTATTATATACTTTAGAAGTCATCTTATATTAAAATTAAATTTCAAAATGTTCTTTGTATTTAATGTTGTTCTGCTTAGGCCTATGCTGTTGTGATAGATATAGATATAGATATAGATATAGATATAGATATAGATATAGATATAGATATAGATATAGATATAGATATAGATATAGATATAGATATAGATATAGATATAGATATAGATATAGATGTAGATACAGATATAAATAGATATAAAAGTAGCAATTCTATATGCTTCACAATGGACTTATGTATATTAACTTTACTGTGTGATTGATACTTTTAAAAAGTGATAATTTATTCAATCAATATATTCTTTTTTCTTTTTTTTAAATTTTATTAATATATTTTAATTTATCAAAAATCACTTCCATATGCTTTTGAGCTGAGAATTTTTCTCCTCCTTCCTCCCCCCACCCTCACCAAGACAGTGCACAATCTGATATAGGCTTTACATTTACATACCCATTAAACATATTTTCACATTAGTAAAGTTGTAAGTAAAAATTAAAACCAATAGGAGGAACCATCAGAAAGATAAAAACAAAACTCAACAGAAGTTAAAAATAAGTGTTCCCATTCGATTTTCATAGTTCTTTCTTTGGATGTGGACAGCATTTTCCATCCTGAGGCCTCTGGAGATATCTTAGATCCTTGTAATGCTGAGAAGGGTTCAGTTTAACATATTAGTCATTGCATAATGGCTGTTATTGTGTACAAAGTCTTCTTGGTTCTGCTCACTTCACTCAGCATCAGGCCATATAAGTCGTTCCAGGTTTTTCTGAATTCAGCCTGTTTATCATTTCTTATAGCACAATAGTATTCCATTACATTCATATACCACAACTTGCTCAGCCATTCCCCAATTGATGGGCATCCTCTCAATTTCCAATTCTTTGCCACCACAAAAAGAGCTGCTATGAATATTTTTCTACATGTGGGTCCTTTTCCCATTTGTATGATCTCTTTGCGATATAGCCCTAGAAGTGCTATTGCTGGATCAAAGGGTATGCACATTTTTGTAGCCCTTTGGGCATAGTTCCAAATTGTTCTCCAAAATGGTTGGATCATTTCACAACTCCACCAACAATGTATTAGTGTTCCAATTTTCCCACATCTTCTCCAACATTTATCATTTTCCTGTTTTGTCATGTTGGCCAATCTGATAGGTGTGATGTGGTACCTCAGAGTTGTTTTGATTTGCATTTCTCTAATCAATAACGATTTAGAGCATTTTTTCATATGACTATAGATGGCTTTAATTTCTTCATCTGAGAACTGTATATCCTTTGACCATTTATCAATTGGGGAATGGCTTGTGTTCTTATAAATTTGTCTTAATTCTCTATATATTTTAGAAATGAGGCCTTTATCAGAGAGACTGGTTGTAAAACTTCTTTCCCAATTTTCTACCTTCCTTCTAATCTTAGTTGCATTGGCTTTGTTTGTGCAAAAACTTTTCAATTTAATGTAATCAAAATTATCCATTTTGCTTTTCATAATGTTCTCTATCTCCTGTTTGGTCATGAATTCTTCTGTTCTCCATAGATCTGATAGGTAAACTATTCCTTGTTCTCCCAGTTTACTTATGGTATCAGCCTTTATATCTAAGTCATGAACCCATTTTGACTTTATTTTGGTATATGGTGTGAGATTTGGGTCTATGCCTAGTTTCTGCCATACTCTTTTCCAGTTTTCCCAGCAGTTTTTTTCAAAGAGTGGGTTCTTATCCCAGAAGCTGGGGTCTTTGGGTTTATCAAATAATAGATTACTATTGTCAGTCATTGACTACTGTGTCTTGCATATTTAACCTATTCCACTGATCCACCTCCCTATTTCTTAGCCAGTACCAAGCAGTTTTGATGATTGCTGCTTTATAATACAATTTAAGATCTGGAATTGCTAGGCCACCTTCCCCTGCATTTCTTTTCATTAGTTCCTTTGATATTCTGGACCTTTTGTTTTTCCAAATGAATCTTGTTATTATTTTTTCTAACTCTATAAAATAATTTTGGTAGTTTGATTGGTATGGCACTGAATAAGTAAATTAGCTTAGGTAGGATTGTCATTTTTATTATATTAGCTCGGCCTACCCATGAGCAACTGATGTTTTTCCAATTATTTAGATCTGATTTTATTTGTGTGAAAAGTGTTTTGTAATTGTGTTCATAGAGTTCCTGGGTTTGTTTTGGGAGGTAGACTCCTAAATATTTTATAATGTCTACAGTAAGTTTAAATGGGATTTCTCTTTCTATCTCTTGCTGTTGGGCTTTGTTGGTAATATATAGAAATGCTGATGATTTATGTGGGTTTATTTTATAGCCTGCAACTTTGCTAAAGTTGTTTATTATTTCAAGTAGTTTTTTACTTGATTCTCTAGGATTCTCTAAGTATATCATCATGTCATCTGCAAAGAGTGATAGCTTTGTTTCTTCTTTGCCCATCCTAATGCCTTCAACTTCTTTTTCTTCTCTCATTGCTAAAGCTAAGTTTCCAGTACAATATTGAAAATGGTGATAATGGACATCCTTGTTTCACCCCGATCTTATTGGAAATGCTTCTAGCCTGTCCCCATTACATATAATGCTTGCTGAAGGTTTTAGATATGCTATTTATTATTTTAAAGAAGACTCCATTTATACCTATGCTTTCTAGTGTTTTTAATAGGAATGGGTGTTGTATTTTATCAAAAGCTTTTTCTGCATCTATTGAGATGATCATGTGGTTTCTGTTGGTTTTGGTGTTGATATGCTCAATGATGCTGATAGTTTTCCTAATATTGAACCAACCCTGCATTCCTGGTATAAATCCTACCTGGTCATAGTGTATTATTCTTGTGATAAGTTGCTGCAATCTATTTGCTAGTATTTTGTTTAAAATTTTTGCATCTATATTCATTAGAGAAATTGGTCTATAATTTTCTTTCTCTATTTTGACTCTTCCTGGTTTAGGTATCAACACCATATTTGTATCATAAAAAGAATTTGGTAAGACTCCTTCTTCACCTATTTTCCCAAATAGTCTATATAGTATTGGAATTAATTGTTCTTTAAATGTTTGATAGAATTGCATGTAAATCCATCTGGCCCTGGAGATTTTTTCCTAGGGAGTTCATCAATGGCTTGTTCAATTTCTTTTTCTGAGATGGGGTTATTTAAGTATTTTACTTCCTCTTTGGTTAATCTGGGCAATTTATATTTTTGTAAATATGTATCCATTTCACTAAGATTGTCAAATTTGTTGGCATATAGTTGGGCAAAATAATTCCTAATTATTGTTTTAATTTCCTCTTCCTTGGTGGTAGCTTCACCCTTTTCATTCTTGATACTAGTAATTTGGTTTTCTTCTTTCTTTTTTTAAATTAAATTAACCAAAGATTTATCTATTTTATTGTTTTTTTTAATAAAACCAGCTCTTAGTTTTATGTATTAGTTCAATAGTTTTCTTAATTTCAATTTTCTTAATTTTTCCTTTGGCTTTCAATATTTCTAATTTGGTATTCAGTTGAGGATTTTTAAGTTTTTCTTTTTAGTTTTATGCCCAATTCATTAATCTCCTCTTTTCCTATTTTATTTATGTAAGCATTTAGAGATATAAAACTTCCCCTAAGAACTGCTTTTGCTGCATCCCGTAGGTTTTGGTAGGTTGTCTCATTATTGTCATTCTCTTGAATGAAATTATTGATTGCTTCTTTGATTTGTTGTTTGACCTGATAATTTTTTAGGATTAGATTATTTAGTCTCGAATTATTTTCTAGTCTATCTTTTCATGGCCCTTTATTACATATAATTTTTATTGCATCATGATCTGAAAAGGATGCTTTTAATATTTCTGCCTTTCTGCATTGGATTGTGAGGTTTTTATGCCGTAGTACATGGTCAGTTTTTGTGTATGTGCCATGCACTGCCGAGAAAAAAAGTATATTCCTTTCTATCCCTGTTCAGTTTTCTCCAGAAATATATTCTCTTAATGGTAAAGTAGCCTCTATCACTTATTTGGATAAATCTATTCTCTGTTATGCATGAGATTACTAATGTGGTTGCTTAATTCATTTGACCTTTAGTTTCTTCAGAATTAAAATGGGAATGTAATAAGATATATGCTGCCTACCTGATATAGTTGCCCTAAGGATAGAGTTATTTAAGTCTTAAAATTCATAATGTGACATTAGTAGCAGCAGTAGTAGGAAGAGCAGCAGCAATAGTAGTAGCAGTAGCAACAGCAGCAGCCGCAGCAGCAACAGTAGTAGTGGCAGTAACAGCAGCATTTGTAGTAACAGCAGCAGCAGCAGCAGTAGAAGTAGCAGTAGCAGCAGCAGTAACAGTAGTAGTAGTAGTAGTAGTAGTAGTAGTAGTAGTAGTAGTAGTAGTAGTAGTAGTAGTAGTAGCAGTAGCAGCAGCAGCAGAAATAGCAGTGGCAGTAATAGTAGTAGTAGTTGTTGTCTCAGTCAAGCAGCAGGTGAGAGAATTGGGGAGGAAAAGATCCAGGGGGGTTTCTAAATTCCTGTTCTGTAACTGTTTCATTCAGGAAAATGCTTTTCATATGCCTTAGTTTCCCTGCTGGTGAAATAAAAATGTCAAGTTCCATGAGAATGGTGCTAAGGAGATAAAATACCAAAGCAAGAAATGGAAAGAAACTACTAATTAATAAAAGAAACTGTATAATTTCTTAGGCTTCCAAACCTCTCCATACCTGGTTTTACTGTGGTATGTATTATTCCCAATATTCACTGACTACAAACAGAAGCTTTGTCAGGGAAATATATAAATGTACCTGAAATTCCAATTTCTAACCCCTAGAAAGTGCCTTTTGGTTCAGAGGGTCATTCCACATCTTGCTTAGTGTTAGGAAGTAAAAGACTGACAGTTGCTTCAGGGGCAAGCAGAACCATGCAGATCTACTTGAAAAATGCTTGTCTATATAACTTTTAACCCAGAATTATTGCCCAGTGTCAAATCCCCTCACAAAACTTTTTTGTTATTTTAAATAAGAGAAATGAGAAGACTTTTTAAAAATGACTTCCAGTCCCCTCAAGAAATTATAAAATTTCTTTTTCAATTAAAGTGGCTTTAGAGAAATGGCATCCTCACAATAGAGCAATGTCCACTATCAACACACGAATTTCATTGAGGATAAATGAACCTGAACAAAAATCACTAAAGTCCATGTCACTGAGGGACTCACTAGTAAATTCATAATTGGTCAATCAGTCATTCAACCAACTAATGAAAAGGAACTTTTTTTTGCTTTAGGCCCTTAGTTATGATTCCTTAAGTCTATCATCGTGGACCTGATGAAGCCATGAGGTAGCTGCAAAGTTTAAAAGAAAAACATCTATCTCAGGACTGCTGTTTATCCAAGGAGAGAAAAACTAAGCAGAAAAGGAAGTTAGGGATTGAGGTTGAAGCCCAGGCTCACCCAAGGAAGCATATATTCCAAGTGCCACATGCTCATGGCTGCTTTCCGTATTACTAGAATGTCTAAGAAAAAGAAATCCCCTCTCCTGCCACTGAAAGTTCGGTTAGGAGCATAATCCCAAGTCATAGGTTTATAGGAATGAATGAGAGACCAAGAGTAGAAATGTTTCTCCTCCTAAAATCTCTTGGATGGGTCTTTCCTTTTGTCTCAGTGACATTCAATCTTTTGTATTAATCATTCCATTGCATCCCTTCCATTGGCACAGTGACCAAGGCAACAACCAAGAATATCTAGTAATGTATGTCCTTTTTTGAGAGACCACAATGCATTCCAGTGATAGTCTAGTAAATATTTAACAACTGTCTCTGAAAAAAAAATTGTGCCCATGGAGCACTTTTAAATTTAATTTTCATTATTAACATTTTCTTTATCACTTTTGTAAGTCTAGAAAATCAGCAAAATAATAAACTAAGCCCTTATATGCTTATATGTTACATACATTTATATTCATATGTTTATAAGCATATGTTTGTATGTTTAGTGATGTCAAAGGTGTAAATGTTTGCAATGAAAATTTGACGACTGGCTTTACTAAGTCTGTTGGCGTTGGCTTCAGCATACCCTTCATTCAAGCCCATTCCCATGCATATTCTCTGGGATATCTCTAGTAATCCCAAAGTACAAGTTCCTTACAGCCAAGTCAGAGAATATGTGGGCCCCCAGAGGGAGCCAGTGCATAGAACCATTTCCCTACATGTTCCATGAGGTGATCCTCACAGGTGCCAGTTCCAAATATCATCTGCCTACTCCTGATTACAGCTACTATATGTACAATAATTTAGGATCATAGCTTAGAAAAACAACAACAAAGGCAGAAGCAGAAATAAAGATCACAAACAGCAACACTATACAGGGAGTGTCTCTTATTATTATTATTTTTTTAGTACCTCTTACAATAGTGCTATGTATGTATAAAGAGTTACAATGAAACTATTATTTTGTTTTCATTCAATTCCCATCCTAAGTGACTCAGAAGTTATTTCCAGAGCCCTATTGAGTTGGTTGAAATGATTTTTTGAAAGAAAATTGCTGTGATTTTCCTGATTGTGTGGTCATATACAAAATGTAAACTTGATTTTGAAATATAAAAAGAATAGTGAACCTTGGTTCAATAAGCACATTCACAAAAATCCTGTTTGTAAGTTGAAACTGAATTCTGTGGACAAACATTCAGAAAACCATAAAAGCCTCTCTTTTCTCTGTGTTTCTACGTGAGGTTTTGCTGAACATTGAAGACTATGAATTTTGTACTAGCAAAACGTAGATGGCTAAAAGTCAGCAAGACAATTTGGAGAATACATGCTTAACAGAAACTAAAGTTGGGAAAGCAGCATGACAAAGTGGAGGAAAGCACTGATAATGGATTTGGAGAACTCAGTTCTGTCACTTACTAGCTAAGAGATCTGGGCAGGTTATGTAATCTCTCTTGGTTTCAGTTTTCTTATCTGTTAAATTGGTAAATTGGACTAAAACAACTTGAAATGAATGATCCTATGAGCTTATATAAAAAAGCCTAAATGAGTGCAGGCACTTTTAGGAAATCTGAAATTAATTCTGCTTATTTAGAGAAAAGGCCAGAAAGAGAATATCTTCTACTCAGCAAGCTACTTCTCATAATATTTTTTTTCATTGGTACTACAAACATCTCAAAGATGTCAAGTGCTGTCTCCCTTTCCTCTATTCTCTTTCCATTCTTAACCCTTTGCAATCTGGCATCCAACTTCATCATTCAGCTGAAACTACTCTTGGCAAAGTTAATTAATAATACCTTTTTTTAAAAAAAATATGTTTTTCATAATATATTTAATTGTTTTATATCACTTAACTTCTAGTATCTCTCTCATTTTTCCTTTCCCAAAGAGTCATCCCATATAACAAAGAATACTTGTAAAGAAAGACTTAGTATCATAGATTTGTAACTGGAAGAAGTCTCACAGATCATGTAGTTCAATATCCTTATTTCACAGTTAAGCAAACTAAAGCCCAGAGATGTTAAATCAATGACCCAAATTCGCACAGGTAGGAAATCTGAGTCAGGACTTGAACCCTAGGTCTTCTGATAGCAAACTGATACCTCTCTCCATTATACCCCACTGTCTTTCCTTATTTTACATTACTCCCCTTTTTACACCCTGTGCCTCGGTTGAATTGGCCAGTGAATTGTTGGCTAGCTATGCTGTCTCTGCATCTTTGCAGAAGTTGTCTCCTATCGTTGAAATATACTCCTTTCTTTCCTATGCCTCTTAGAAATCTTCCTTTGAAGGTCATCCTAGGTTCCACCTTTTATGTGAAGGCATTTCAGATGACCCTCATTATCACTGTTCTTTTCCTTTTCCAATTATTTTTCTAAAAGTTGCATATCCGCAGGAAAATGAAAGCTTCTTCAGGGTAGGTAAGGATTTTTTTTTTTGTCTCTGGATGTTGATTACTTAATACAGTTCTTTGGACAAAGTTGACATCTCATCAATGTTTATTAAATTGAATTAATTCTATCAGTATTAGAATTGGGTTGAAGATAAATAATAGCACATTTTTCACTAACTTAATTTCGATGATCACTGTGTAACTGCATAACTAGTACTGTTTCTGATGGATCTGATTACTAGGTTTTAGAGTGTAAGAGTAGAAATTTCTCACTTTGTAGGCCAAATTAGTATAGAAATTATTTCACATATTGTAGATATCCTTTTATGAGTTAATGAGAATGTGTAAATTGTACTCAAGTGTATCTGGTTTCTTTACCTTATCCTACTTGCAACAGAGCAGACCTAAATTAGGAAGCTCTCCTTGACTTCCAGTAGCTTTCAATGATACTTTTAATTATTTTTTTTTCTGATACTAAGAATATTGGTGTTGCTGATACTATGTTTTCATGTTAATACCCTCCTGGATATAAAGTGGAGAATTGTACTATAACCCTTTACCATTTACATTTTCAAGAACACTCTCAACTAGATTATTCCCCACAATGGATTTAAATTAGAGAATTTCAAAGGTTGACAGCAAATCACCTAGGACATATTCTTTCTCATTTTATTATTAATCATGGAATGAAACAGTTCTGACCACTATCTTTATAACACAAATACGCTTTTTTAAAGAAACAATTGTTCTTCTGTGTAGATATTTTTTGGGGTTTTTTGTTTGTTTTGTTTTTGTTTTTTAGTCAACTGGGGTCAAGTGACTTGCCCAGGGTCACACAGCTAATAAGTGTCAAGTGCTTGGTCTGAGGTAAAATTTGAACTCAGGTCTTTCTGACTTCAGGTCCAGTGCTCTATCCACTGCTCAACCTAGCTGCCCTTTAGATATTTTTTCATAAGCAGATTGCAACCCTCTCTCACGCTTAATCTGTGTGAATTGCTAAAGCTGAAACAAAACGTCATGGTGCGACTACCTTCCTGTGATCCTCTCTAAACTTAGTGTGGTTTTCAGACAAAAAATGTAGAACCCATCTCTCAAACTACACTTAAAGTCATTTCATTTTGTTAGTGTGTTATTTCTACCAGTAGAGTCTTGAGAACTCAGAGTTCCTTTGATGTTATAATTAGAGTATGATTTTGGTCAAGAATGTCCACAAATATCCACATAAGGGGCTGCTCCATTCTGATTTGTACAATTTTATTTTTTTTTAAAAGATGTAGAAATACAGACAATATGAGATGACTTGAGAAAAAGCAACCCCTCAGGGAAAAGTGCTTGTGGAGAAACATAGATAGTTCTGAAAGGAAATGAGAAAAAGAAGGCCCGTAGAGAAATGAATATAATGGAGGCAAAGTTTGCCAGAGTGAATGATTTCCTAGAATGTGAGTTACATGTGAGTATTATGAGAACTTTGAGGTTGATAGCTGGGAAATCCTGATAATTATAACTATTTGATGATTATGTGAAAATTATACATTACATATGTATGACAGAAACATGAATTTTGATTTCTTCTCCTAAAATAGAAGTGAGTCACTTCTATGACCTTAGCAGATGGCTCATACAAAAGCAGACAAACTGAGAGCTGAGAAGAGCCCATATAGCCTTATTATATAGAGATATAGATGCTGACTTCTTTTTAAATATAATTTTGCTTCCTTTTGAATCCTATGTACTTTATTTTATGCATTTAAAATATTATTCTGAGAAGGGATCTATAGGCTTAACCGGATAGTTAAAGGGGTCCATTACATGAAATATTAAGAATCTCTATACCAGAGGTTGAATTTATTTCTTGTTGATCAGACTAAAGGAAGGCAAGCTTTGCTTCTGTTCCTGACACCTGAGGTTATTGGAGGAACAAGAATCCTCTGCTGCTTAACAGAGCTGTATGGGAAAAAGGAGAGGTGACTGCTTTGCCCTATTCTTCCATGTATTGCTTGAGAGAGGGAAAATACTCAGAGACCTGTATGTCTTGCACTTTGCTGATATCTCTGGCTTGAGAAGGCAAAAAAATTCCAGAAACCAGACAGGAGAACTGACCTGAATAACTTGGCAGGTCCTAAGAACAGAGGAACTGATTTTGCTGAAAGAATACAATACTATTTAGAGCCTGGCCAAAGAATAGTTTAAGTAGAAAAGCCAGGTAGGTAAGTGGCCCCTACCCAGCATGTAATTTCTGGCATGTGGTAAGTAGACCCTAAGTAGACCAAGAAGATCAAGGTCTGAAGGCTAGAATCATGAATTACCAAGTAACACATAGGTGTCCCTACTCACATGTCTCCTTGCTAGGTTTATGTAAGTTTGTGCCCACTCTTTTCCATGGTTGCTGTGTGCATTTTTTGGAGAGTCAATTCAGGTTTATGGCTTGTTATATTACCATTATTTTTTTTTTCTTTGCACTGCATAAGTATTTATAAAGAGTTAATTGTGTGATTTTGGCTGATTTGCTCAAATGGAAAAAATATTGTTTTCAGGGGTGGGGAGGTGAGGTGGGGTGTCAGGAGTGAGATGTATGGGTTACTCACACCATGGTTACTTCTAGGACCCAGGAAGTGAGTTGTAGTAGCATTTACACAATTTGGGAAAATATTTCAATATATCAATGTGAATACAAATTATGGTGAAGAAGACAATTCAGAGAGAGACAAAAGGAAAGAGTTTGGGGCAAAGTATTCATTGTGCATGGCGATTTTTTTTTTTTTGATGAGGCAATGGGGTTAAATGATTTGCCCAGGGTCACACAGCTAGAGAGTATCATGTGTCTGAGGCCAGATTTGAATTCAGTTCCTCCTGACTCCAGGGCCAGTGCTGTATCCACTGCACCATCTAGATGCCCCCATGCATGGTGGTTTTGAAGAGATATATCTATATCCTTCCATATATATCTTTATATATCTATACCAATATCTGTTTATATTGATACAGAAAGATATATATTTATATATGCATATGCATGTATATATATTTATATGCACATATGTGTATACATAGAGAGGAGAGAGTAATAGATATATCTATCTCCATATTTCTGTGTCACATGTAGATATAATTTAATGCTACCTTGATCCATGGCTACTGCAGTATTTGACAAGGTGATCAGGCCAGGAGCCATATGTAGGTTTCTCACAGTATCCCAGTGTCGTATTCCTTAATTGTTAGTTTTGTTCTGACAAAAAGACTGATTGGATGGGAATAATTTGACTCAAAACTGGCCCTCCATCCCACAGAAGAAGAGATACCACAATGCCCCATGGAGTCTGGAGAAACAAGAAGTCATACGGGTGCACATAGTCATGAGGGATAGTGCAGAGGGAGTGTAGTCACAAGATGATTATTCCTGGACTCTGAATACAAAGCTGCATCAGCTCAAGGTGTGTTGGTAGAGATCTGTGGTGCCAACCTTTCCCTTTGCCAATGCAGACCCAAGGCAGTGATTCTTCATTCTCTTCTCTTTTTGCCCTTTCTTCTCTCTTTAAAGATGGCAAAAACGCCTTCTTTTTCTCCAGGCTGTGGGATACTTGTCCTTCCTTCTTTAAAATCTATCTAATCTTATAAGCCATTTTTTGTCTCTTTAGTGTGTAAAATGCGATACAATTGTTAAGCACTCACATTCCTAGACTGAGTCATTTTTTGGATGTTGCTTAGAGGGGGTTGGTGAGTATCTGAGAAAGGAGAATGATGAGTTGAAAACTGTGGGGTTGTGATAGAGCATGATCTCTGGATGGGAGCTCAGAGCTATAAGAATTATTGATTCATGCACTAACTTCACAAAGCAAAGAGATGATCTTAACTAGAGTTTTTTTAGGAAACTGACTCAGAAGCAATGGCTGTGGCAAGATAACTGGCTGGGTTGACACTGAGGTGAGTATCTGCCTGCCCACCTCTATATCCCTTGAAACCTAGTTTTAAACGAAACACATTCTCAAGTCCTACCCTGCTTTTTATGTCACACTTTAGGAAATAAGCAAAAACTCCATTCCAGAAGTCTACATGCATCCAAGCTACTTTCAGATGAAGAATCTGTCTCCACTTTCAAGAGGGCTATTCATCTAAATCTTTCTAGCTATGGTAGCAGCAGTGAGGAGGCTAAGAGCCAGGAAGACCTGGTTATAATCTCGTCTAGTTTTGGCAGTGTTACCTAGAACAAATCATTTTTAAAAATCCCACAAAAGACTGATGTCTTGGAGTTTATGATCCAACTTTGTATGGGAATATAAGCAAAGGATCTTGTGATTTTCTCTGTTTGGGGAAGAACTTTTAATAGAAGAAAATTCTAACAAGTTTGTAACTTAATAGAGAAATCTTTAGGCACATTGAGGTTAAAGCACACTATTTGTTTCCTTTAAAGGTCTTTTATTTTTCAAATATATTACTATTCTGGAGCCAGAAATCAACATTTCTAAGAGAACAGGGTCTATTTGTATCATCACACGTGGAAATCAATTCAATTGCCTCTATTTCAATAATTAAAGAATCAAGTAGCTACATATGATTATTTGGATGTTTGCTTCATTTATCTAAGTGTGTGATGATTTAAATGTGCTCTTGTGGTGTAATGGCTTCTTTTACAAGTGTTCCTTTAATTGAATCTGACATTTCACATTCCTAGGCATGTGCAGTGTGGATTGACTGTGTGATTCATTAAATGTCTTGTGAGTTTGATTTATACTGCTATTCTTTCTTCTGAAGAAAGAAAAAAGGAAGTAAAAAAGAAAAATGAAAACTTCTCCACCTTTGTGATTTTATGACTTATTCAAACAAAAAATATAATTCATTAAAAATAAATGCCATCATTTTGCCTCAATGAAGTGAATATGTATCAGCTGCAATGCATGCAGCTATGAGACAACAACCAAGCAATGTTATGAATTAGCCAAACACATGTGTAATTCACAAACTTTCAGCCTTGTAAGAGCCACAATTTGCAGTTAGATGACTTCTGAACTTCTAAAATTTCAGGTAAAATTGCATCTGAAATGTTGGTTTCTCTGACTCTTTTAATGTAAAGTTGAGGGCTAATATGAAAGAATTACATCTAAATAAATCAGAAATTCTTTATTAAGGATATTGCTGAATTTGGGGCAGCCTCACATCCAAGTATGAGGTGGGCTCTTATCTGCTCTGCTCAACACGAAAGAGTGAGCTATAGCTTCCAGAAGAGGTATCAGTAAGTGAAAAAATAAAGTCCAACAAAAACTCACATGGCTGATTTTCCTGAGATGATGAGCAAAGGTTTGGGTGAAATAGAATCATATTTAATGATCTGGAAGCTTGCAAACCACTGAAACATTTGACCTTTGTGTATCATTTGTAATGACTTGATCACTGAGGAACAGATAATCTCCATGTCTGGTCTAGCTTTGGAAAGCCTTAGATAGACCTTGGATTTTGGCAAGCCAAACATGGATAAACACAGTTTCATTAAAAATTGGCTTCTGCCTAGGTGATGAAAAGCCTCTTGCTTGGGCCCTTTAAATTTTGCATAAGATTCCATAACTGACTTGTAAAACTGAATATTCTTTGACTTAGTCTTTTCTCAGACACCCTCTGCCTTAAACACCCTTCTGTTCTCTTCCTATCACAATGTATTTTCACTGTTTAGCTAAAATCCCATTTTTTTTCCCGTGAGGCATTCATTTCCAGTGACTCTAGCCTATACTGATCCTCTCAAATGTCTTTCACCTACCTTTCTAGATTCTTTGTAATGGAGTTATTAGTCTGGGCTATATAGAGGAGGCCAGGCTATATAGCCTTCTTAGTATTCTAGGGAAACCCCCTTAGGATTTGGGGTATATTTATTTAATGATATTAGCTCAAACCTCCAATTCAGATAAGTTTTTGCAACTGTTAGTCACTTTTGATTACAAGAGTAATACCCATTTCCATTTAAACAATTAATTTTTAAAAATTTTTAAAAATATCTTAGTTTGATATTGTAGCAAGGACAACAATACGTTGCCCTACACACACACAACACACACACACACACACACACACACACACACACACACACACACACTGCATTATCTTCAGAGGATATGCTTTATCAACCCCAGTCTCCTGACAGTGTGGGTTCAGACTTAATTCACTTATTATATAGCATAGGTACCACCAAGTTCATTCCCAAACAGAGTGAGTCCTCCATCATCTCAGCTAGTCTCAACCACCTCTGAGCTATGTTAGACTGAATCCCAAAGTAGATGCCTCAATTCTGGCATGAATGCTGAGACCACTTCAAATCTCTTAACTCCCAAATTTTTTCATGTGGTTTGTTCTCATGACCATCAGAAACTCAGAAGGCCATAATCAAAACTTCCTTCATTGCAAATGCAAGAAAAATTGCTGAAGCAAATACTCAAAGGCTGTATTCGTAAAGCCTTATACAGACCTCAGAAGTAATAGGCTCATGGTTCCTTCTGTTAACAGCATTTTCTCTCCCTAGAAGCCATAAGCATTGAAGAACATGAAGAGAAGAGACCCAAACCAAGAAAGAGAGACCAAGAAGGTTCTGTTCAGCTAGTGTCTTTTGAACATATCCCCAGCCAGTCAGCAAGGAACCACTTCACCATATGGCTAGCACACCAGAACCAATTTTACGACGTCGATACATGTCCCAACATCTTTCCAAAGGACTGCCATTACATGTCACTATAACTCCTCTAGAATCACACCTTCTCCCCCCTGCAAAAAAATAGTTCCTACTCTACAGGGAATTGTATGGAGGCAATTTATGTATGCCCACAAGGACTGAACTCAGTGGACAGCCAGTTTCCTGTTGCAGATTATCCCTTCCCTTTATGAATTTTGTATTCTGTCTAATAGGTTAATAATTACCTCCTACCTCCATACGTTTGCACAAGCCATCCCCATTCCTAGAATATCTGCCTTCCTCATATCTCCCAATTATCAAAATACTCAATTTCTTTCATGGTTTAGTTGAGGTATTACATTCTCTGAGAATCTTTCTCAGATCCCCCATTTGTTATCATCCTCTCTCATCCACTGTCCTTGCATTATATTTGTATACATAGGAATTCTATCTCTCTTACCCTATAGTAGAGTTTAATCCCCCTGAGGGGGAGGACCATTTTTGCCTTTTCATCCTTATCACCCTGCCAATAGCAGGTCCTTAATAAATATTTATTGAATTGAATTTGTTTTCCAAACATAAACTAATTAACAAGGCAAAAGATAGAAACGTAGCACCTCCCTCACAGGGTTGTTGTGATGATAAAATAATATAACATGTGCAGAAGGGTTTGAAAACTATAGATTAATATGCACGTTAGCTATTTATCATCATCCTCATCATTACCACCACCACTATCATCATTATTATCTAAAATGTAAGAAGCCGGGGCAATTTGATCACAGATTCCTCATCTCTGAGATTTTACTGGAAAATATGGAAGATGGGGCTCAACAATAGTTTTTGTTCATTTTTGCTTTGAATTATGTATTTAATTCTCCAACTCACTTCGTGTGTGCCTTATAATGCTAGTTTTGCCTTCCAACATTCAATTTAATTCAACAAACATTTATTAAATATGCAAGGTATTGTGCTACATATTTTCTACTAGGATTTTTACTAAGCCTAGTTCCTTTCCTAGTAATATAGTTGTACTCATACACATACTGTTTTTGTCTTGTTTGGTTAATTTCATGATATTTGCTGCATTTTCTATTTACCTTTAACGGATTTCATCCCCACCTTTTCTTTTAAACTTTTGTTAGTAGTTTACAGAAATGCTAACAATGTTTGTGGATTCATTTTGAATCATATCATGTTCTTGTAACTTAATTCTTTCAATTGTTTTTGTTGATATTTATGGTTTTATAGCATTATACACATTATAACATCTGCAAAAAGAATCATTTGGTTATTTCTTTGCCAATTCTCTTAATTCATTTTTTCAATTGTTTTGTTACTATAGAGAACATTTTTAGTATTTTGTGAAATAATAGTAGAGATAGGGCCAGCTTTGACTCACTCCTGATCTTATTGGGATTATTTCCAATGTTTTGATATCACTAATAACACTCACTCTTGATTTGAAGATAAATGCATTTTTATCTTACTATAGAAAAGTCCTTCCATTTCTTTAGATTTCTGTCATTTTAAAACATATGAGCATTATATTTGGTCTAACAGATTTTCGTTTATTAAAATTTTTGTTTTCTCTTCTCATGTAATTTATTGTGGAAATATTTCTTTAATGTTGACCCATCCTTGAATACGTGGCATAAATTCATCTTGGTGGCAATATATACTTTTAGATATACTGCTGTTTTAATTGTTATCATTTTGGGAAAAAAATATCAATATACATCTGATTTGTGTCTAATGTTTTCATTCTCTGCTTTATTCTTCCTTGGCTTAGCTATCAGGACCACATATGTTTCATAGAAAGAGTTTGGTAGGGTATTTTCTTAAATTGGAGAACCACTTACATAGCATAAGTTTCCTCTATAATATGTCATCTTGATCTTATGTTTAATAGAAGCATGACATGAATTACAACACATTTTAAATGCAGGTTTATTTCCACTACTCCCTCAACCTATCCTTCCATCTCACTATCCTTACACAAATACCACTTAGACTGTTACTTTGTAAAATGTTTGACCTGGTATAATGGAATTGATGAAGAATCTTGCTCTTCTCCAGTAGTATTCATTTTCCCTATCCTTGAGCATTTTTCTACTATCGAAACATTTCCTACATATTTTAAGCAGTGTTAAAATTTTACTGGTCATAATAAAGGCCTTAATAAATAGACCCAGATGAATGTCAAGTCGAGTAAATCCAATTGATTTCCTTGATGGACTGTATCATATTTATGCCAAGGCCCTTCTACTTACATTCTAGGCACTTTCAAAGAATAGATGTCATGTGAAAAGGAGATTTATGAAACTACATTACTGTGTTCAGGCATTACAGGTCTAAAACTGCACTTTTTTGAAGAATATTCCTTTAGTTAGAACATAAACAAGTAAAATTATTCTCCCTTACTGTCTCTCTTAAGAATGAATAAAAAGCGCTCTCTCTCTCTCTCTCTCTCTCTCTCTCTCTCTCTCTCTCTCTCTCTCTCTCTTTCTCTCTTTCTCTCTTCCCTATTTATCAATGTCTTTGTCAACTCTGTTTCTATCTAAACCCATATCTATTTATCTTTGTATACATGTCCTTATCTATGGCCTTATTTGTATCATCTAGCTCTATATCTATGAATATCTATATCTATATCATCTATATCTACTTTATCTCTACATCTATATCTACATAAAGATGATGTCACAAAACTAAAGAGGAAATAATTTTTACCTGAAATTTTCCTTAATAGCTTAAGACTGTCATTTCTAAAATGTGCAACCTATCCCATTTAAAAACTTTTGCTAGTTTTCAATATATTGAAAAAAATCAGTTTATATTAATTGAAGACACCAATGACTTCTTTTGATAAAACTTCATAGAGTTGGGACTATGATAGAATAGCTTACTTTTAATTTCCCCCTTTAATCTTTGTCTGTTATTATTATGGATAAAACAAAACTTGCAAGGTCATAGGATATTGTTTCAAATTTTAAGGCAAAGGACCCAATGGAAATCTAAAGTCCACAGGTCATCTGTAATACTGCCTTCCTTCATGTTCTCATTATGTTAATCATTATATACTCATCAGAATGAAAATTTGTATTATTAATTAGAAAGTGATACTTATTAAGAAAAAAATCTTATTGCAACTAAGATTGTGCTACATATTATGAATTAATTTCATGGCTCATGGTTATTAACAATTGTTTATTCTGTGGTATTTAAAGGAGAACAACAGTGTCTTTTTTGAAGGAAGTACACTCAGACACATAACAAAATTTTACTGACTTTGTATTATGATCAAGGTGATTTAGATTCCTAAATTTAGCATGTGCCAAAGACTGTAATTAAAAAAAAATCAGTAGGTGTTTTTTTTTCTTTTATAAGGCAGTTGGCCTGGTTGAAGCCTGAATCTCACTCAGTATCATTTTTCATATGATCTTAGAGTTAAGAATGATCTATTTTTAACTTGCAGGTCAAGTTTGCCAAGCTTTGCTTTTATACTTAACTAGCATTTTATAATAATTATCTGGAATCTTTGTATTTTAAATTAACTACTGCATATTTTACATATATATGTATGTTGACTGTTATTATCTATATCTACATCTAACATACGTATGCCATGGAAAGAAAACTCATTATTTACATTTCAGGGTAAAAGTTAGTTAAAAGTCTTTATTTTATAAATAGTAACATACTAAGGGAGGCAGAAGTATTATTTGTTACATACTGAAGGAAATCCCTATGGGACAAATGGGCTTTCCATTTCTAACAGGGAATTATAGCATTTATAGAACATATAGTTATTCTGGGTTCACAACTTTTCAGCCACTGGTTTTGGGGACAATTTGCTATGTTTTCAGAAAATTGATGGAGACGTACACATCTGCTAGTTTGTGGCTGGCCTTGGGTAGGTGAAATAGCGTATATTGCTTATTTTTTGAATGACCATGCCAAGGTCTTGGGTAAAGGAAGGTAAAACATAGGGTCAAAGTTACCATTTCTTTCATTTATACTCAAATGGATGCTTATTCTAAAATGACATTACTCATGTCAAGAAAGTTAAAATATAGGCAACCTCCCCCACCAATGTGCATATACATACATATGCCTTATGTACAGAGATATTTAGTAAATGATAGATTATTTGTTTGTATGTGAGTGAGTATGTATGCACGAATAGCAGAATGGGATACTGGATACGAAACTGCCCTGTTCTTGCCCTCAGAATGACTTTGATTTAACTTCTACTTCAAATATACATTTTGTATGACTTTGGATAAGTTATGTAAACTCTCAGTGCTCCTAGGCAACTCAGTAAGACCAAAATTTCCAGAGTCATCACTGATCTGCATTGAAGGAGAATATTTCCTTGCCAAGAGTTCCTTATACCAATGCAATTCAGGTCCTTCTGATGTTTGTATGTATTTGTTAATGTATTTGTGTTGCTTTCATGGATGTAGTATATCCATCATGTATGTGTTGTCAATTTTAAAATAAGGATATAGTAAAGATGCAGTCCTTACTAAACCTGTACTGAATATAAATTTATCTTTGATGACTTTGAAATTCCTTGTGGATGTAGTAGTACCTCAGGGTCATCATTATCAATATCATAGGTTTGATTTTACATCAAAAATATCTCCTCCCCATATACTCATTAATTTCTCCATAAAGGCTTTGATAATTTTGCTGAATTCATAGAGGGCCTTATGCCTTTAATGGTCCTTTGTTACTTCAAGGATATGTAAGTTCCTCAATGAGTATCCTCCCTCCATCAATGTTGATCATAACTCCATTAAGCCATGGAAGACATTCTTTGTGAGTTTAGGTGGCAGAAAAGATATATGAAGCTGTGTCCAAGCTGGCAAGGAGCTTCTTTGGAATTCCCTGAGGACAACGGGCACATAGTTCTTTGCTGGGTCCATACCTTTAATGCCCAGTAAATGTTTCTAATTCTCCCATTTATATGATCTTTCCAGTTTTATTTATTTATTTATTTTGGAGAGGGAAATAACATTATCTTAGGGAAATGAACACCAAAACTACTATGCTTATACTTGTGATATTTTCTTCATTAAAAAGGTAATCGAGCTTTCAAGGGAAGTCCTGGAGTAGTTTCATAATCACAGGTACCATACAGTGACCTCTGGTAACTCCCCAAAGTGCTGATCAGTACTTTCTAATTATAGTAGCACATACAGGAGTTAGATTTGACTTCAGGTAGACAGTCGAAAAAGGCCAGGATGTACATTGCATGACACATTCACTTGAGATTTTATTTTAAAGAGAGAATTTAGATAGCTTTATTTCATATTTATAAAGGGCAAAATGCTTTATTTTGATCAAGTGTGAACAACAAACAATTTCCCCCAAAAAAATCCCTATATGTGAATGATTAGATACCTTGTCATTAATGACTTTTTAGATACTACCTCAGGACATTTTTTATTATCTCTAATCCTATTCTTGTTGTATTCACTTAACTGCTACTTAACATTCAGTTTTTTTTTAATTTCTTGATTAACACTTCTCTTCTATTGACTCTAATCATTAGATACCCTCTAGCACTTCTTCCTCTCCCCTGGTACTTGGAGTAGCAAACCACTGAATCTTTTCTCTCTCTTTCCAAGTGATGTTGAACTATCTCTTAAAGGAGACATACTCTGCTGTCTCTTCCCCTAGCTCTTCCCCTTTTCCTAACTAATTCTTTTGGGCTTTTGTTCCCTTTGAGAGTTTTTTTTTTAAACAAGCAGGCTTCTTAATGTAATTGTACCCTTTTTCATTTTAAAGGCATGACACAAAATATAACATAGGTTAGACAAATTTGTCAAGAGTAAAATAAGTTTCACCATAATCTTAATGGATTTGGAAAAATCAGATTTTCAAAAAAAACCCACTGCAATTGAGAAAAAAAAATGCCTCAAACCTATCTTAAAATGAACTACAAAAAAGCTACTTTGACAGTATGTTAATTTCTTGAGGTCATGAAAGATTTAATTTTTGTCTTGGATTCCCATGGCAGCAAAAGTGCCCAAAGCATAATAAGGATACAGAAGGACAAGGCCTATGATTTCATTGGCACAGGGAGCTGTTGAGTGAGGAAATTTTCTCTACTGATGCAGTTCAACACCTTCCTTAGAGC
Organism: Phascolarctos cinereus; assembly: GCF_003287225.1. Taxonomy (NCBI): domain Eukaryota; kingdom Metazoa; phylum Chordata; class Mammalia; order Diprotodontia; family Phascolarctidae; genus Phascolarctos; species Phascolarctos cinereus. Next base: position 452,944,678 of record NW_027555847.1, on the reverse strand, counting down.
CTTAGAGAGCTGCCAAGAACACTGATAGGTGAAATGATTTGACCAGAATCATGTAGAGATTTTAATTGTTTTAGGAAGATTCTGAAGATCACCTGTCAGGACACTGAGGTCTTTTTTCTAACTAAACTGTGAAGCATTCAAACTATACTTCAGAGAGTGTAACTCCAATGGCTTGGTCATGTTGTTTGAATGCAAAACTTATGCTTGCCAAAAAGACTCTTTTATGGAGAACTCACACAGGGCATGCATTCACATGGTGGTCAGAAGAAGTGATACAGGACACTCTCGAGGTCTCTCTTAAGAACTCTGGAATAGATTTTGTGACATGGGAGACACTACCATAGGACTGCTTAGCATGGCATGCCCAGGTAAGAGAAGAAGCTATGTTCTATGAATTGAAATATCTTAAAGGAAATACAAGATGCACAAATTTAGAGAATCCACCTGAAATGTTCACATGGACTATTTGTGCTTGACTTGTGTAAAAACATTCTGAGCTCATATTGGTCTGATCAGCCACAATCAGACACACTGAAACCTGACTCTGGCATAGTGAGGTCATTTTGTTCCTCTTCGAGAACGAAGGACAACAACCAATCACAGCAATTATGAGTCAAAGGCTGGACTTGAATTCAAGTCTTGCCACCTCCAAGGGAAGCTCTTGATCCAGAAAATGCTTAGTGGGTACTTCTTAAATGCTTGATGATTTATCAATATAATACATATGTTACTCTCTGTGGGAGAGTTTCAAATCCTGTTTAGAAGACTACCAAAAAAAAAAATCTAGTTGGCTTCTTACTTACTTCTTCCTAATTCTCCTGTATTTGCTTAATCATTTACTATTACTATAGATAGTGATAGCTCACATTTTACAATTTGTAAAGCACTGTCCTCACTAAGTAACCTCAGAACTATATGCATTTTGTATATAAAGATACTGAAACTCTGAGAAGTTAGTATTTTCCCAAGGTGGCTCAACCTGCCAAGTATACTTTCTGAAAAAAATGGAAAATTAAACCTAACGGTTTTGCTTCCAATCTTGTACCAACTTTTGGAAGTCATTGGCTACACAATCTATGTAATCGATTTGAGGATCCATCATCACTCTCAAATAAGAATGTTATCAGTCCTGATCTAGACTAAATGGAAATGAACATCTGTTTCAGAGAGCTCCTAATGTACTTAAAATGTTTCTTAAGATTTGCCATAAATTGCTATCTGGTACACGGTCCTACATTTTCACATAGGAACAACAGCTCCTGTTCAACTGGTTTTAGTGGGAGAGGCACCTCCAGTGTTCACAGCCAGCAAATGTCCACACAGTTGTGGTTTAGCGGTGAAGCCTAGCATCTCCACTCCTCTGATCAGAGTTGGAAAAATGCAGGGTGAGAACTGCACCTTCTCCACCCACTGCAAATCACTAATCATTACAACAATAATGTCTACTCCTAAATATTTCCAGGTTTATGTGTGTGTGTGTGTGTGTGTGTGTGTGTGTGTATACACACATGTATGTATGTATGTATAACTTTATAATCAACAGCACATCTCTCCAAAAATATCCAAGGTAGAATACGTCTTATTTCAATAGCATAGCATACCTTACTGATACTGTATATCTTTGTTTTGGAGCTGTGGCTTCTATTAAATTTAATTACTTACCCCTGTGGCTTTAAATTGAGGGCTGCTATAACACAAAGACGGCTTCTATTAAATTTAATTACTTTCCCCTGTGGCTTGCATAGGAAGAGTGGCTTCTATTAAAAAGTATATGGTAAAGGTGTGGCTACTAATCAATGGAAGCCTTGGGTTGGTGATAGATGTTCTGAGATAATCACTTACTAAATGAGATGATGTTATATTTAAGGGAGAGTAACGTGATTAAAGACCCATCCCAATAAAAATTCACAAGTTTGTCAAAGCATCTATAATTCAGATTTCCCCATTATGTATGGATCTAATGTTCCCAAATTCTGCATTTTGTTAATGTGCTGTTTTATGAAATAATAATAATAATAACAATACGAAATAGAATGACACATCTACATGAGACTGTATACATAGAAATCATTATTTAGAGTATACCTATGTGTACATCATGTATGTTCTATTTAAGAGAGTAAATATTTTTTAAACATTACAAGATCTCATATAAAGATTAAGGCTCTGTGATGCTTTAAACTTTTTTTCTCCTCCTTTTTGATAGTAGCTGAAATAAAGAAAATGGCTTACAGATTTAGCTGTGTATATAGTTTGAAAGTAACAACTGAAAAATGATGTTCATAATCTGAATTGCAATGAAACCAATTATCTGTACTGTGGTTGTTCACTTGGGAATTCTCCTAAAGGTTTAGTGTTTCTTAAAAGAAATTAAAAACAGCTGTAAAAATACCATAAAACAAAAATAGCAGCTGCAAAAGAGATTAACATTCCTAAATTTCATTTGAACCTGATATGTTATTTTTCCAACAGCAACATATATATTCTGATTTTTTAATCTATCTTTATGAAATTGTACCTTAAAGAAAAAAAAAGACTACTGAATATATTTTTGATATTACTAGTCTTTAATATCACACCCAAATTTCATAAAAACACCTTCTTCCCTTAAGATTTTTATTTTCTTGCTGTTATTATGGCGTCTCCTTTAGTAATCCTCAAAGATGATCTCTCATTGCAGACTTATTTAAATAAAGCCATTTAAGATTTAAAGAACTACAGAGTAAACAATTTATGGTGATTCCTTTGCCTCTGTTATTTAAAGCTGTCAAATGTCTTTCATATGGAACTATGTTGACCAAGTACCTCTTTTAAAATTTTATACAGTGTCTGCTTTCCAATTAGGCAACCAGTGATAGATAAAACTATGCTTAATCTTTTTCATATATATTATATATATATATATATATATATATATAATAAAACAAAATGTAATTTATAAAACAGATCTGGAGGTGGTGACAGTATAAAACAGTTAGTTTGGCTGTGTTGTCCAAAACATATGGCAGCAACTTTTCTCAACTTGCACCAGATGGAGGCCCCTAATCGATTCTGTCTGTTGTGCTGTATGTTAGTTTTCCATTAAATGTATTTCCTCACACCCAAATTATAAATTAAGTAAATGACTAATTTTTCATCTTGAGCAGCCAGTAGTACATTTGCAACACAGAACAAATTGAGATTCCATCTTTAAAGAACAACAAAAACAATGTTTAAGGAGATAAGAACATATCTGCAAGCTATGTTTATATTCCATGAAGGATTCTCTTGTCAATCAGCTTGGGTTAAGTATACATTCAAAACAGTTTCTTTATCTTGTTTGTTTTATGTGTATAATTAATTCATTTTTGGCTTTCAGATTAAAGTGTTATTGGAAAACATATCTGGTAGATACTATGAATGATCATATAATCAATGAATTTATTAACCTTGATAGGAGCATAAGCTGTTTATTTAATCCACTAAAAAAGATTTGGTAAATAATAGAAATTCTATTTTTTGTTGCATATTTAAACTACTAATCCTCAGAGGCTTATACCAACACCTTTTTCTTTTTCATCAATATAACTTGTGAAGTCAATCTCTTAGTTATTTTTTAAAAATTAAATCTGAAAGAGACCTTTTATATCTATTATAAGGTAGAAATTATGTATGTATACTGACACTGGGGGTTTTAATATAATGGGACATATATTTAATGTCTACTGAATAACATAACAATTATAGTTTATTTTTCTCTTAAACATGTTAGCAAAGGCAGCTCACTAATATAACTTTAAAAATCTGTGAGTGGCTGGAAAATAAGTATCATACCATTTCAGAATAGTTTACTGCCATTTTTCTTTCATTATACATATCATTTGTGACATAGGTTCAGATTTTTGAAGTGAAATAAGATGTATGCATAGCAGAAATCAAATGAAAGCAACTAGTCTCTGGAGAAATATGCAATCCTTTTGTAGAAGCCAGCTTTAATGTAGACCAGTACTGAACATATTCACAGCTTATAACAACTTAAGAAATGGGTGGATGTTGAAACAAAATATCAACCAGATCTCCTCTCTTTAGTATGTTTATTTTATGACTACTTTCTTTTGAAATAAACCAGGGGTATGATAATGGTCACACACAGACTAAATAGGTTGTGTTTTCATGAACAGCAATCCCATACAAGTACAAGGGAGAGAGAGAGAAAGCTGTATTTTTTTCCAATATAAACCAGCAAGCGCAAATGACAGCCTTACCTGATGGCTGATATCTTTTATAGTACAACTGTGACATATTTTATGCATCACAAAGAATGATCAAAGATGTCTCCAGAGTCTCTCTGTCACAGAATGTGGCCCCTTACCCCTCACATGCCTTTAAATCAGGAATTAATGCATCCTCAAAAAAAGTTGGTGATGCTTTCCACCTTCATGATTATTTTGGAAACATCTGAGAATGATTTTTATTCTGTTTTCTTAAATTTTATTTTATTTGGGTACATTTGCTAAACTTCTGTACATTTTTTCATTTGACTGTGAAGTGAAAAATGGCTATAAGATATCCCAAAGAGTGTACATTTTGAAAAGAAAATCTACATACTTTTTTTTAACACAGATTTCCTGGCATTGTTGACTTTCTATGAATAGTGTAGATTTGGGGAAAGGAAATTCATTAGAAGAACTAAAAACATTCTAGGCCATTTTCCTTTAGAACATATTAGTGAGGTGATTTAAAAATATACTTGTGTTTGTTCATTTATATGGAGATACTTTATTTCATACATATTGTTTTAGTGAACATATATTTCTATTTAGGCTAGGTCTCAAGGGAATAAAAGAAAGAAACAATTGTCCATTAGATCTTACAGACAATTCTCTTTTGCTCTAAAATATTTATTTTGTGTGAAAGTCCATCCGGGGCCTGAATATACCAAGAATTGTCTCAGTTTTCCCTTTTTGCTTAGTTTTCATTTATATAACTATTCAACTCTTTGCATATTAACTGAAACACCAAAAGACAAAGAAAATGATAGAAGCAAAAGAGATTCTATTCACTTGAACAACATTTCAGATGTCTGTTAGTACCTGAACAGGAGGATTCTCTTAAGCACTGTGCAAGTTATCAGTTAGTCTCTTTTGGAAGAACTCCAGGGCTGGGAAGCCCACTACCTCCTGTGGCAGCCCATTTGACTTTTGAATAGCTCTAATTGTTGGGAAGTTTGTTTTTGTTTTTGCTTTTCCCTTAAAAAAAGCTAAAAGCTGACACCCTGAAACTTACATCTATTGCTCCTGGATCTGCCTTAAGCAGCCAAGAAGAATAAATTTTCCATGGGACAACCCTTCAGATACTTGAAATAATGTGGGATGTCCATCTCCCAAGCTTTGCTTCTCTAGGCAAAATATCCCTATGTCCTCAATCAGTACTCCTACAACCTATATCATTGTTAGGCTTCCTTACATTAAGAGATTAACCCAATCACCTTCTTCTCTATGCTCTTCATCTTCTCAATGTCCTTCCAGGAAAGTAGTACTGAGAAAAGGACATGGTACTCCAGATGTGGTCTGACCAGTAATGACAAGTTTATTAAAGTACGAAATATAAAAGTGCAAAATAAATAATGTGTGTGTGTTTGTGTTTATGGAAAGGGACTGGGCCTATGATTTCTTTGGTCTAGGGAAACTTTATCATGCAGATCAGCAAATTCTCTGTAATTTGTGTTATTAAAAGAGTTGCATAGAGCTCTGAGAAGTTAACTGACTTGGCCATGGTCACAAGACCAGTATGTGTCAAAGGCAGCACTTGAATCCATGTCTCCATGTACATACACACATACACACACACACACACACACATACACACACTCATTCATGTTCTCTCCTTATCCCTAATTATGTTGCTGTTGTTATTGTTCACTAGTTTTATTGTGTCTGACTCTTTGTGACCCCATGGACCACAGCATGCCAATATTGTGCATAGGGTTTTCTTGATAAGGACACTGAAAAGGTTTGCCATTTCCTTCTTTAGTGAATTAAGGCAAACATAGGGAAAGTGACTTGCCCATGGTCACACAGCTAGTAATGTCTAAAGCCAGATTTGACCTCAGGTCTTCCTGACTTCAGGCCTAGCTCTCTGAGCCATCTAGTTTCTTCCATTTATAGACCTACAAAATAATTAATTTAGGTGCTTAAAGCAATGTATTAATAAAACCAAAGTCATTTAAAAAAACCCAGCTAATATGATTCATTTTCAGGGCCATCACTTACTGCTTCATAGATATGTGCCACTGATCTGTAAGAAAAAGCATAGTGACAACTGTCATTAGGGAGTCATACCCTAAGTGACTAATAAGCTGGTAATTTGAAGAACCCTCAGTCTTATGTTTTAAGTTTGGGGCTGCTGTTAAACACTTTCTCAAAACATTGAAAAATCAAGCAGGCAAGCATGTATGAATAAGAATAATTTAGCTTTGTTACTAGAAAAAAAAAGATTCAAAGTATTTACCCTGTTAAGAATAAGCCAATATGAAAGAGGCAGCAACTATATCAAGATACTTTAAAATATTTAATTAAAATATAAAAAGGAATTGGATTGCAATTTGCATTCTTGGATATGGCCTTCCATACTTACTGACAAATAAATCTAATATGAAATGCAGTTAAATCCATTTTAACAGCATATCTGATCACTCAGATGATTTAATCAGTAGGCATCATGAACAAATTTGTCTAATTGCATTAAAGTGCATTTTCATTCATTTTTAGCACATCATTAAATATTTAAAGGCATACTCTATCTTTATCATATTTTCATGATTATCATTTTTTGATGACCCTGAAAAAGAATAGCTTCTGGAAATTTATTGTGCCTGTATGGTTAATTGATTATTCTTTCTTCACCTTAAGTAATTGATCAAGGCCTTCCGATGCACCTGAAATGTATTTTTAAAAAATCCTGAAGACAGTGTGGTACAAGTTTATTTTAATTTTCTTTGTTTTTTTTTAACTTCTGAAATGAAGTGACAACAAATTAAATTGGCGTTACCAGATATATGGTGGGAAAAAAAGGGTAAAACATGAAACTGAAGATTTCTATTATCTATAGCTTGCTTTTCTTTTATGATATATAATAAATTCAGCTTGTAGTTTTCAAAGCTATCCTTGTCTGACTGTGTTCCTTTGTGGTTTGCCTTCTCATTTCTTCTTTTATTTTTAAAAATTCTTCAATGACCCTCTTTTATTTCTTTTCTTTTATTTCATCTTTGTTTTTTTGCTTACCCAATTCTTATCTCTTTCCATCTTTCCTCAGCTCCTCACCCCTCATTGGAAAAAAAAAGGAAAAGAAAAAAAAAGCCTATGCAACAAATATGCATAGTCAAGCAAAGCAAATTTCCAAAAATGGTTTTCTTACTTATTACTCATTTTCACTCTTTCATCTTTCTGTTGAGGTGGGTAGAATGCTTTTTATTAATCCTCTAGAATCGTATTTAATCGTCACATTTTTCAGACTTGTGAGGTCTTTAAAATTATTTTTCTTTATAATATTGTAATTGTAAAAATCGTTTTCTTGTTTCTGCTCACTTTACTATTTCTCAGTTCATAAGATCTTCCCAGATTTTTTCTCATTTTTTTTTGTAAATAGTATTTTATTTTTTTCCAGTTACATGTAGTTTTCAATGTTCATTTTTACGAGATTTTGAGTTCCATGTTTTTCTCTCTCCCTTCCCTCCCCCTCCCCAAGGCAGCAAGCAATATAGTATAGGTTATAAATGAGTAATCATGGGAAAATATTTCCACATTAGTCATGTTGTGAAAGAAGAAACAGAACAAAAGGGAAAAGTCACCAAAACATGAAAAAAGTGAAAATAATATGCTTTGATCTGCATTCAGACTCCATAGTTCTTTCTCTGGATGTAGAGAGCATTTTCTGTCTTTTGGAATTGTCTTGAATGATTGTATTGCTGAGAAAAGCTAAGTCAATCATAGTTAATCATTGCACAGTGTTACTATTACTGTATACAGTGCTCTTCTGGTTCTGCTAACTTCACTCAACATTAATCTTTCCAGGTTTTTCTGAAATCTACTTGCTCATCATTTCTTATAACACAATAATATTTTGTCACAATCATATACAACAACTAGTTTACACATTCCCCAATTGATGGGAATCCCCTGAACTCTAATTTTTTGCCACCACAAAAAAGAACTTCTACAATTTTTTTGGTACATGTAGGTCCTTTTCCCTTTCTTTTGATCTCTTTGGGATACAGACCTAGCAGTGGTATTGCTGGATTAAAGAGCATACTCAGTTTTATAGCCCTTTCAGCATAGTTCGAAGTTCACAACTCCGTCAACAATGCATTACTGTCCCAATTTTCCCACATCTCCAACATTTATCATTTCTCTTTTTCTCATGTTAGTCAATTTGATAGATGTGTTATGGTACCTCAGAGTTGTTTTGATTTGCATTTCTCTAATCAGTATTGATTTAGAGCATTTTTTCATTTGACTATAGATAGCTTTAATTTCTTCCTCTGAAAACTGCCTGCTCACATCCTTTGACCATTTATCAATTGGAGAATAACTGTCAGTCTCATAAATTTGACTCAGTTCTTTTAGTTTAGCCATTTTACACATAAGGAAACTGAGGACCAGGGAAGTTAAGTGTTTTGTAATAAGAACCAGAGGGAGAATGTATTTCTCCCTCTAAGGTGGGTACTCTATCCTATGCTACCTTTTAGACTTTAATTATGTATCTACTGTAATCATGTGAAGACTTTCCCCAGAAGAATGGGAGGATGAAAAAATTTGTTCCAACAGCCATTAAGGCAGCCGAAGCAGATGCCGCAGGGTGCTTAGAGCTTGGTAAGACACTGGAGACACCGAGGTCATCCATTAAATCCCAAGTCACCACCAGGACCTTTGTCTTGCCACTGAACTTTGATGGCTTAGGAAGACAGAGTGAGGGTGAGGACTTTGCCCAACTTTACCTCACTTGAATACAATTAATGCAGAAGTGAAGACATAATCCCTGATATCATTGATCTTTTTCTAACATGAAGGAAAAACAACAACAGTATTAGCTGATAAGACTTATGTGATCTTGACTATGGCTCTCTGGTTTTTGAATTTATTTTTTCTTCAGTTCCATGCAGTATTATTTTTTTTACCCAGAAACTCTGGATTTCAGCTATGATATTCCTGAGAGTTTTCATTTTGGGGTTTAAGATATAACCCATAAGTTCTTTATAATTTTACTACTCCTTCTGGTTCTCAGAGATTTGTGCAGTTTCATTTGTGATTTCTTAAAATATGACACTGAATACTATATTTTGTGGATTTAATGATTTTCAGGTTTTTTAGTGATTCTTAGATTACCTCTCCTTTATGTTTGTCATGATTTAATTTTGATAATATACATCTTATGTTTTTTCCTATTTTTCAATCTTTTTATGTTGTTTTCAGTTTTTTGTTCTTGTCTAATGGAGTGAGTGTTTTCTGTTTGCCATATTCTAATTTTCACAGAATTCAATTCTGGAGTAAGATTTAACAATATCTGTTCTAAAGTATTAATTTTTGTTTCTCCATGGCTATTTAATTTTATGTCTCTTATGTCTCTGATTCCAGGAATTCATATTGTCTTTGTGGCCCACTCCTGGTTGGCTGGATCATAGTCAGTCAAGCTGGCACAGCCTGAGCTGGACTGTATTCCACTCCCACACTAATGCAACAGATCTATCCTGCCAAACTTCTAAGATTTTTGGGCTAGAAAATTGTTTCACTCTGTCCTTCTGTGGCTTGTACCACTCTAGATTTTGTTTTGAGGCATTACTTAAAGGTATTTGGAGGGGTTTGGGGGTGAGCTTAGGAGGGTCCCTGCCTTTTCTCTGCCATCGTGGCTCTGCCTCTCAAACATCAGGTACTTTCATCCTTCCCGTTCCCCCACACACTTTTCAGCTTCCTTTTATGTGTTTTCTTTTCCTATTAGAATATATATTCCATTACTCTGATTAAGACAATAATTCAACACAATTCTAAAGGACCCAGGATGAAAAATGCTATCCATCTACAGAGAGAAAACTAATGAACTCTGAAGCAGATTGCAGCAGGCTTTTCCTCTTTCTTTATTTTGCTTGTTTGCTTGTGTGTGTATTTTCTTTTGAAAAATGGCTAATATGGAAATACATTTTGTTTGACTTCACATATCTAATCAATATCATAATGCTTGCTTTCTTAAGGAGAGAGGAGGGGCAGAAGGGAGGGAAAGAATTTGGAACTCAAAGTTTTATGAAATGTTAAGAAGTTTTAAAAATGTAGTTGGGAAACATTTAATGAAATATATGTGTGTGTATATCTATATGTCTATATCTACTTAAAAACAAATGTAAGCTCCTTGAGGGCAGTGATTGTTTTTTCTTTTGCTTGTATTTGCATTGTAAGCATTCAGTACCATGTCTGACATAGTTTATTTCCTTCCATTCTTCTCATTTAAACACATTATTATTCCTATCATTTAATTGAAAATTCATAGGCCAAGTCATTTTAACAATTGTTCTATTCATATAAAAAATTCATATTAAAAATGTTTAATTGCATAGCATCTCATCCCCTTGTGAGGCATTATGATACAACGGAAAAAGCACTGAATTTCGAGTTGGAGAATCTGAGTTCAAATCTTGGGTCTGACACAGACTACTTCTTTGGCACCGGGGAAATCATTTTAACTCTCTGGGTCTCAGTGTCCTCATTTGTTCAATGAGGATGTCCTAGATCTAGGTCAGCAAACCATGACTTGGAGGTCAAATCTGACTGATGCCTATTTTTGTATAGCAAATGAAGAACTTTTTTTTTAATTTCTAAACTATTTTAAACTTGTTTAAAGGGGAAAACATTCTTAGTTATAAGCCATACAAAAAACAGGCTATAGTTTGTGGGTCCCCATTCTACATGGCTTCTCCAGCCCTTTTCCAAACCTATTTATTTATGTAGGCAGATCCCTGGAACAACAATGCAAAGCCTTTTCATCCTTTAAGGTCCAACATCCCTCCTGTTCAAATTGAACTCTTCTTCTTCAGATTTGCCTGGAGTTTTCTTAGCGAATCTACTCTTTGCCACAACACATTGTTCCTTGTATTAAACTTATTTTTGAACAAGTTTTCTCGCCTCTAGTAAATTGTAAGCTCTGTGATTGTAAAGAATGTGTTGCTTTGCAACTTTGTATTTCCTTATACACAGCAGATATTTAATAAATGTTTGTTGAAGGAATCACATGTAATTTAACCAAATGACTTTTGTTCAATTAAAGAAAACAATTAAAGGTCAAGTAGCTATATTAAACAAATCATTACAATATATTTTGTAACATTATTAACGACAAATCTGCAGCTACAAGAGACCTCAGAAGTCATCTTGTCCACTACATCATATTTTATAAAAACACTCATCTGTAAGAATAAAGAATGAGTGCACAAGTTGTGATGGCATGTGCCTGTAGTTTCAGTGGCTGGAGAGGCTGAGACTGGTGGATCACTTAAATTCAGAGTAGGTTAAAGCTTTCGTGCTGATTAATATTGGATGAAACCTGTGAGTGCTATTCACTTCCAGGCTGGGTAAGACAGAAAGGAAAAGAGAAGAGAGAAAGAGAGAGAGAGAAAAACAGAAAGAGTGAGACAGAGAGAGAGAGACAGAGACAGAGACAAAGAGAGAGATGGAGACAGAGAGAGAATGTTAGAGTTTCTCTGTGAGACTCCCCCATCTTGAATATTATTTTCAGTTCTTGGCACCGTATTTTAGGAAGGATATAGATAAGATGGGTAACATCCAGAGAAAGTCACTGGGATGCAGAAAGACCTAAAATTAAAGCCATATAAAGATAAGACAAAAGAACTAAGATGTTTAGTATGAAGAAAAGAAGTCTTAGGAAGAACCTAATGGCTATTGTAAAGCATCTGAAGGGTTTTCCTGTGAAGAAGAGATTAGGAATTTTATATTTGGCCCCAAAAAGCAGAATTAGGAGCTATGAGTAGAAAAGGCAAAGAAGTAAAACTCTGTTTTATATAAGAATTTTTTTTTAACAGCAGTGAGAAGCATCCAGAGTGAAATGGCAGCTTCAAAGAGTATTGGTTTACTCTCATTCACAATACTGGAAAAGACTGGATAGTTACCTGCCCAGATGTAAAAAGGAACATTCTTTTTTGGCATAAGGATTATATTTTATAGCCATAAAGGTCTCTTCCAAATCTGAAGTTCTGAATCTAATAAATGTGGAACAGAAAAAATATTCAAGAAAGGAATGTCAATTAAAAGAGCTAAATTAGAAAGATAAGGAGACATTTTAATTCCATTTATTGAACGTATAACTACATGACTTTTGTGAATAAAATTAAATTGGTAAATATTGATGTGAATTTGTAATGGATTTCTTTAATGGTTGAATACTGTATGCTTAAAAAGTAATATGGAACCACCCATGAGCATTCATCTCTTTTATAATCAAAACTTGGATTTGCTCCCTTTGAAGAGTTATTTCTTTTGAATATCTATTAACATTATTCTATATAAGTAGTCATTTTTCTAATATATTTTTTTATTTTTTATTAATCTTTGATATAGGACAGTGTTTAGGAAAAATAAATATACATAAAAATGACAGATATTTAGTTACAAAGGTGAATTGACATTGGTGCAAATAATCTTCATTTTAGTACACATTTCATAAGGCTCAACAGTACCTGCATAACATACAGTAACAACAGCAAATAGTTCTCTTTCAAATTCATAAATATTTTTTATATAATTTGTGTTTTTAAAAGTTCATAAATGTATATTTATGAGATAGAATAATAGTCCTTTAGGAGCCATTTCAACCACAGGGCCATCAGTTTAAAAAAAACAAGAAAATTCTAAATTAATGCTTAAAGGTGAATTGAAATTCCTTTTTTTCATAAATAAACAAATAAAGTAGAGCAACAAAAACACATTCTACAGTCAGAATCAATAATGGAATTTACCAGTGGAATAGAATAATTAATAGTAAGTTGCAAAGTTAACGGAAAAAATGTAAGCAGCAAAAACCTGGCTGTTCTTGTTTTACTGAGCAGTACTGAGTGTGGAAGCTCCCTGGCCTTCATTTAGTAGGTAAAACATATATTTCTGTCCTTTGACCATTTGCTGTGTCTATTCCCACAAAATCAGAAGAAGAACTGAAGAAATTCTAAGTGCAATTCAGCTAAAATTACTTCATTTTGATGGAGAGATGCTTCAGAGGGGAAAATTTAAAAAAAAAGATATCATAGTTGTTTATTTATTTGGAAATATCTGAATAATGAATGCCCTAAGTGATCACTTCATATTGTCTACAACAGAGATTTGTTATTTGTTCAGTAGTAAATACATAAATATATATTTTTAAAAATGTCCATTCTGTAATCTTTAGCAACTTCTACAGAATTGTAGAAGCATGGTTGTGAAAATTAATATGGCAGTCCTGCTATGGGAAAGTAGGTTTTTTTTTCATGTCACATTGTCCTTGACAATTAAATGTATGAATACTTAAGAAGCTATTATGTGTATATTCAAAATCAACCATCCATTTCAAAATGGAACTAGTGAGCATATACAGGTGTGTTTTGGCTTCACAATGAAGAAACCAGTTCAACACTATTTGTGTGTGTGTATACATGTGTGTGTGTGTGTGGAAACACACAAATGAAAAATGTACATTTATCTAAACATATTGAAATACATGTAATAGGTTACATTTGTATAGTGCTTTCTACATGCCAGAAAGTATTGTAAACACTTTACAACTATTATTTACTATTTTTATTTTACTATGTACTGTGAATTACTTATTTGTTGAGCAGTACTGAGTATAACAGCTAAAATGAAGTCATTTTAGTTGAATTGCATTTAAAATTTCCTCAATTCTTCCTTTGATTTTGTAGACAGCAAATGGTTAAAGGAGAGAAATGTATGTTTTAATTGTACGCTGAAACAGCAACATTGTACAATGACCAAGTTTGATAGACTTAGCTCTTCTGAGCAATGCAATGATCTAAGATAATTCCAAAAGACCCATGATGTAAAATGTTATCCGTACCCAGAGAAAAATCTGTGGAGTCTGAATGCAGATTGAAGCACACTATTTTTATATGTGTTTTTTCTTTCTTGTGTTTTTTACCTTTTATTCTGATTGTTCTTTCAAATATGACTAATATGAAAATACGTATAATGTGATTGTACATGTATAGACTGTATCAGATTGCGTACTGTCTTGGGGAGGGGAAAAAGGAAGGGTGGGGGAGAAGATTTAGAATTCAAAATCTTAAAAAAGTGAATTTTGAAAACTAAAAAATTAATTAAAAAAGTAATTTAAAAAAGAAATGTATGTTGTACCAACTAAATGAAGGCCAAGGAGCTGCCACATTCAGTACTGCTCAGTAAATAAATTCACTACTTACTATTATTATCTTATTTGATCCTTATAACAAACCTGAGAGGTAGGTGTTATATTCCCCATTTTACAGATGAGGAAGCTGGGGCAAATAGAGTTTAAGGGACTTACCCAAGGTCACAGCACTAAGTATCTGAGAACAAATTTGAATACAAATTTTCCTGAACTCAAGCCCAGCACTCTACCATCTAGCTGCTCATATATGCATACACATACATGACACGTTCACACATGGATATATACATTATATATATATATATATATATATATATATATATATATGTTATATAAATATATACATACATTATTCTGCTTTAATCATCCATATATATCTCCATGGATATTTTTGTATCTATAAATGCACATATCCACACACATCCACATGTATATTATATATTGACTTATCTAGACCTATAATTAGATTAACCTATATCTATATTTCTATATTCACAGCCAGATCTATATATCTCTGATTTCATTCATATAGGGGATTTTGGAGATGTTTGGTATGGTTAGCAACTTTTCTTTAACCTATACTCTTAGAGAATTGGCTAGGCCACCTAGTATTCAAATGACTGGGTCATGGATGCACACATAATATTTGTTGTAATCGAACTAAGACCTATGTCCTCTGGAACCCAAGGCCAGTTCTTGATCCACTGTACCACAATGTCCTTGTATGTATGTATGTATGTTTTAATTTATCTAAATAACTTCAGGACATTCTCACAGTAAGAGAAATGAGCAATTCTTTAGAAACATCTATAAGCTGCCAAGCTCATATATATGCAAATATCTTTACATTTCAAAACACTAAGGTATATAAGTATACCCATGAATCATTTCCAGTTAGAGCTAATTGCATTGTTATTTGCTAAATATGCAGGACTGTGACAGAAGCAGGACACAGCAAATCTTTAGAAAATCTGCTGTAGTAGGTTGACATAAAACACCATTTCCATTTCACTGGTGGAATAAAACATTGGTGAAGACAAAGTAACCTGATGGAGGAACCCAATCCTGAACAGATAGAAACTATATCTAGGCCATTTTTTAGGGAGAACCTCCAGACTGATTCTTTTGTCCTGCTTTGGGAAGTTATGGGATATAAAGTGACTAGGATTCTCTTTCATTTATCTGGACTGAGGAGGTTGGAAAGTGGAGAATAGTTCTGTGAGAAAGATTGTGGCAATGTTGCCAGAAATGGAATATATTTTTCTGTCTCCTTTCTCATTATACTGTGCTCACCACTGTCATTGTCTCTGGATCCTCTTTCCCAAGAGTTACACACATACAGAACAGAAATTTTTATGATCAATCATAATTTATCTTACACTGTAATTTGTTTAAAAATGAAATAGAAATGTAAACAAACAGTAGACACCACACAGACTTTGGATTTAACGTATGCTCTCATTTGAGAGGAGAGGGAAAATCACATTTGGGGTAGGTGAGAAGAGATTCAACAATTCACACCCGCTGTTAAGTTCTCTTAAAGGGAAACATTTCTGCCAGGGCTAAGCATCAGACACCCCTTTCCTCTCAGTCTCAAGCTGCTCCTGTAAAAGGAGGTGGTAGTAGGAGATACAGAACTC
Organism: Phascolarctos cinereus; assembly: GCF_003287225.1. Classification (NCBI taxonomy): domain Eukaryota; kingdom Metazoa; phylum Chordata; class Mammalia; order Diprotodontia; family Phascolarctidae; genus Phascolarctos; species Phascolarctos cinereus. Next base: position 452,928,644 of record NW_027555847.1, on the reverse strand, counting down.
TGGTTACTTCTCAATGCCAACTGGATCACCTCTACTCTCCTTTCTCTCAGGACAACTTAAAAAAATATTGTGCAGCTCTTATTTGCTTTCCTACTCTAAAATATTATTAATTTGTGTAAAAATTATATATGCCTGCCTTAAATCATGTTTCTTGAAGCCAAAGGTAACATCGTACTCATATTTCTAGTAATTGAAATATTTGTGTAATAATCATTATTAAACTTGTCATCACTTTCTTCTGAGGGGCTCCAAAAATTCTTGCATAAATTCATGGAGGGAATTGTTTTAAAAGCTATTTTTTTAAAAGCGGTTGATAAAGCACACTTCCCTCCTCTCAGTATACGATGGCAATAGAGTATGTTTGAAGAACAGTTAATTCTCTGACAGGTGCAACTTCTTTCTTTGGAGTTTGTGTAACTGTTTTACTTTGTTGAGGGAGAAGATCCTGATGGTTGAAGAACATAGAAATTTACACTGATATTTTTTAAAAGCATCAATAAAACAAATTTTCAAAGTTGGTGAAGTCTTCAGCAGAGAAGATACTGGATTTTAAATTAGAAGAGCTTGAGTTCAGTTGCTACCTTCACTATTTATCGCCTTTGTAGCTTCTGATAAGTCACTTAACATCTCTGAGCTTTGGGTTTCATCATTTGTAAAATTTGGGCGTTGGCCTAGAAATGAACTTTAAGGTCTCATTTGGCTTTGTATCTCTGAGCTGCATTCTTTCTTTACAGTTTCCTTTGAGGTATGATTGAAGTGGTATCACTCTTCCCATTGAAAGATGAGGCTTTCTAAGGTGACTAAAATCAGTGACCAAATCTATATATAACTGAGACTTCTAACCAGGCTTTTCAACTCAGAGACTGTGTCAGAGTCATGGTCAATTAGACCAAAAATAAATTAGCCAATTTGGTAGAAAAAAACTCAACCTAACCAGAGAGTTTTAGTCATGTACACGAATTCTGATGTCTAGTTCGTGAGTGTGGTCCACCACTGACACCACTGACACTACCACTACCCTCACTCCCACTCTGAAATAAGAATATGAATACTGGGATTGGTGGGAACCAACAAAACCTATCTACCCTTGTTGAAAGAATATTTGATTCTAGTCTCCAAAGATCAAACAAGCTGTCATTTAAAACAAATTGATAATTTACAAACATGGGATGTACTTGCATCTCCAACCATCTCAATCATCTTTTCTTCAGCTTACATGGGCTTTCCAAAGGGAATCTATACAATATTTTAGGATGCACTAATGTGTTAATAACAATGCCTCATTGCATTTATTTATCAAATCCAAAGAAAAAACAAGATGGTGCAAAGAGAATGATAAACAAGTTATTTTTAACATTTTCTTAGTTATAGAGCCAGGAAGATTCTTAGAGAGAACAGGCCCTCTGCCTCCCTGCACAGGGGATAGTAATGTTCTCAACTGTGTGCATGAGGTCTTATTATAAAGATGTCAGTTTTAGTTGGAAACATAAACATATTTTTATTCATACATTAGTGCTTATAGTGATCAATGACACTGTGTATACTACATTAGAATTTGCTTTTGATCAGTAGAAAGCAATTATTCATAAAACTCCAAACAGAAGGCAAAGTTGTGAAAGAAAAGGAAAGAATTATAGGTTTCTTACAGGGAAGGTAATTTTAATATAGACGAGATTGGTCCAAGTCCTGCAGTTTGGATTGATAGATTATCTAGCAGAACTATCATTTCAATAATCTCAATGACAGTACAGCAGTGGATACTTGGTAGAGTATTATAAATTAAATTTACTGTGAATGCCATTGCAGAGAATATGGAAAGAGATCAGTCATTTGTGTTTGTGGGAGTTAAGATATGGGGAAATTTAAGATTCCTTGACAAAACATAACAAAAGTGATCTATATGATATGTCTGAATTACCAGGTGTCTAAAATTCTCTTTTAACCACTGTTTCTTCATCAGTATCCTTGAATTACAATGAGGTTTATTTCACTTCAAAAAGAAAGTGTTCTACCAAGCAACTTGCAAGTTTTTATTTATTTTCTCCCAATATGAATAAGAGCATACAATATTTCACCAAATGTGTATGTTTGAGAATATGTGACATTTAACCTTTTCAGGGGTTGGTTGTTTCTGTTTATTGAGACTAGAACCAAGTTGTTAGCTACCAGGCACAGAAAAGAATGGCATTAATGGGGGCTTGTGGAGGGAGTGGATATTGGACCCTGAAGCCAATGATTCCAATCCTGTCTCTGGTATTTTGTACCTTCTACGATCTTGGGCAAATAATGGAACACTTTGGACCTTTGAAAAGGGAGATGGGGAGGACTGAACTTAATGATCTTAAAGGTATCTTTTATCTTTAAATCCTAGGATTCTGAGTCTGAATGTTTAGAGGGCTAATTTTACCATGTTTAAATCAACAAACAGCCTCAAAATTAAAAGGGGTCCTTAAGCCTAAAAAAAAACTTTAAAAAAATACATGAATTTTCAAATTTTAAGTCATCTATAAAGTAAATTCTGAGGTTGCGACTCCTTTCTCAGGCCAAATATGAATCTACATTCTTGCCTTACCCATGCAAAAGAATTTCTCAGGGCCATTCCTACTACCATCTCTGGAGGTACAAATGTGTCCTTCCAGCATTTATCCTTTCAGGCTACATGAAAGCAAATATGGCTTCACCTTTCTTACTCATTATAATGATTACTATTTATATCTTCAAATTTTCTCTCTTTGAAAGCTTTTCATCTGCCTCCAACATTTTCTAAGTCTTTTTTTTTTTCCTCTTCCCCTAGCAGCTATGTGATGCAATGGCTATAGCCCCAGGCCTGGAATCTGGAAGACTTAAGTTCAAATCTGGTCTCAGACTCTAACTAGCTGTGTGACTCTGGGCAAGTCACTTAGCCCTGTTTGCCCCAGGTCAGTTACCTCATCTGTAAAATGAGCTGGAGAATGAAATGCCAAAGCACTCTGGTATCTTTGCTGAGAAAACTCCAAGTGAAATCATAAAAAGTTGAATAGAACTGAAATGACTGAACAACACCAGTAGCTAATGAGTTCCCATCGAAAGTTAACTTATCATTTTTTGTACATATCATATCTATCACACATAAATACACATGCATACATACATATATAAATGTGCATATATACATTTATCTACAAATTTCCTTCTTTGAACAGAAGTTATTTGGAGGGAGGGTAATTAATTTACCTTTTGTATCTCTAGTGCTTAGCACAATGCCTAGCACATAAGAAGTGTTTAATATATACTTGTCGATTGATTTCTCCACAAAATTTTAATTCACATCCTAACTAGGCTTTTTCTGAACTCTTTGATGTGTATGCTTTCAAAATTTAATATAGATTCTAGTTAAACTATTTCCTACTTTCTTTTCCTTCTCCATCAAAACTCCATAGGTAGAGTGCTCAGTTGTTCCCCAAAAGTTTCCTTCATTTGTACACCAAGAACCAATTCCTACTTTTTGTTGAGAATCAGTCTCAGAAGAGAATTTCCTTTTATCTGCTGTTCTGCCTTGAGAAAGTTGAAATTATCATTAAGTGAAGTTAAGAAAGTATTAGGTTCTTTGTTTTTGAGAGACAGAGATGGAGGAACAGAGAGATAAAGACAGAGACAAATAGAAGAGCCAAGATGGGTAGGGGGAGAGAGAGATTGAGAGAGAGAGAGAGAAAGAGAGAGAGAGAGAGAGAGAAAGAGAGAGAGAGAGAGAGAGAGAGAGAGAGAGAGAGAGAGAGAGAAGCATAATCAGTGACAGAGACAGAAAAAGGCTGACAGAAACAGAGAAAAAAGAACAACCAGTAAGATATCTGAATAACTGAAGTCCCCTTTTGCAAATCCATGATGGGTACATGAGTTGGCTTCAAAACTACTTTTTTTTTCTCTTTCTTTAAAATTTGTCTTTGGATTTTATATCACAGAATTGTTCTGTGATATAATCTAAAGACAATATTTTATGTTTCTACCTCTACTGGTTTTGCAAATGTTTTCTACCATGCACCTTTTTCAGTTCCCTATGTTTCCTCACATGAGTATTCTTCTTAGCATACTATTTCCCCACGTTTCAGCACCCCCTTACATATTATGGTTTTTCTTGAATAAGTGATGCCATTCCAGAGCTATATTCTAATCATGGGAATTATTCTATCCTGTATCAGTGATACCCATGAGGTCAATATAACTTCCTTGCATTACAACCTCTAATTCATTTTGCTTGCTATTTATACTTTGCCCTTTATGCTTAAATATATGAAAATAGAGATATATAACTTGCTAAGTAAATACATATACGTATATATTTACACATGCATATATGTATTTATACATATGAGATTTTGTGTGTATACATGAACATATGTGTATATGTGTGTATGTGTGTATGTCATATCATATGATCCTCACAACAAGCCTATTGACACCTCTCTCCATTTTGCTGATGAGAAAATGGAGGATTAAAGAGGTTAAATGCCTTGGCCAGGTCACACAGGTAATAAGTTTCACAGATAGGATTTGAAACCAGGTCTCTGATTCCTGGCACCTCAACTTGCCACTACATCACACTATCTGTCTATATCAATTACAATGTACCTTCTCATAAGTAATCCTAATACAAGGAATTTCCAACCTAGAGATGGGATGTCACAGAATCATAGAATTTTATAAGAGCATATTCATTTAATATTCCTTCAACTAATTTCAGTTAAGCTCATACTATAGAAAGATCACTGTGCTAGGCTCTGGGGGGGTAATATATAGTTTAGATGGGATGATGGTCTTTTTCTCAAGGAGTGTATAGTGCAATGAGGAATGAAACACACATACAGCATTAATTATTACATGCTAAGTATATGTCATGTTTTTTTAAACATCTTACCCAAATCATAAGTCCCCTTTATAACTTCCCCAATTGTCATCCAGGGTTCATTGATACATCTGTAGTGACAGAAACTTACACTGCCTCAAGGAACACCATTTCATTTTCTCACCACTCTGATTTTTAGGAATTATTTTTTTATCTGTGTGGTTAACAGAAACTTGTCTCCTTGTAACTTTTCCCCATTGACAAAAGTTTTCCTGCTTAGGCCTCTAAATCTCATGCCTCTATTCACATGATAGTCTTTCAGAAATTTGAAGATTATTGTCATGCCTGCCCTACCCTCCACCCCTACCCCTAAATTTCTCTCTTCTTATCCCTAGTTCGTTCAATTGATCTTTTGCATAATCTCCAGGATACTCACTATCCTGGACATCCTCAATTTTTTTCAGTGGCTTTCCTAAAATAAGAAATCCAGAACTGGATACAGTACTTCTAAATTGGTCTGACCAGGACAGAATAGTGATGTCTAATGCTTCCATTTCATGCTAGCCACTGTACTATTAGAGTGCCCAGGTATTTTAGCCTGGTCTCCCCTCCCTGACAATAGCCCCTAGTATAAAACAAACACAGCTTCTATCTCAACAATAATCTCTGGCCCATGCATGTCTTCCTAAAGTACAATCACTTTTGTGAGAGTAGGATAATGGTGCCTCAGACTTGGTTTTCCAACATCAGACAGATGTGTTGTAGAATAATCAAAAAGCCAGAATAAATTTTAGAACCACATTTCAGGTAGTAGCATATCATGAGGGAGTACTGAATCAAATGGTTGTTTTCAAAGTTAAGAGCAAAGTCTCAATGGGCATTGATTTTTTTAAAAGTTGTTTAATTTGGAGTAAAATATTTGCTTGCATTATTAGCCAGGGAAAGAGCACTGCATAGTTAAACCAATAATCCTGATAATGGAACCTGGCAACATCTCTATCATGAATATTCCCCAATGTGATGTGGGAACTTCTGGAAGTACATTTCCACATTGCTCCTTGGCCCCTTGATTATGCATGCTAGCAAAGCATGATTTTGCATTTAAATGTGAACTGAAGAAGGATGAGCAAAGAATTTTTAAAGGGCTCATCTTGAGTCTAATAACATATAGTAGTGAACTATTTAAAAATTGAATATAGTTTGTTACCATCAGTCTTAGGTGATCTGAAGAACATTTTAGGCAGAATATTTGCAAATTTCTATGCCGATAAATTTCATCTTATTGATTAAATACTTATTCACTTATTGAAGTAAAATAAAAATGTCTGAAATAGTTTTACCTCTAGATTTGGATAGCTCATCATATGTCTTAAAAGCATGCTGCTCTATCTGAAATTTTATTTTTTTTGTAAAAGTATAGAGCATATTTCCAAAATAAAATCAATCCCTTTCACAGCTCTCATTTTACCTCACCTAGACCCCTAACCTGAGCTCAGAACTGCCAAATCTATTGAAGCAGGTGGCTTTAATGGTACTTAACTTTCAAGTTTGGGGGACTCTGAGAATTTACTGGAGATTTTAATAAATGATGCACAGATAGAGTTTCCAACATACAAAAGAACCATATGCCATTGTCTGGAACTTGTAATAGTATTTCCTCCCAAAAGGTTATTAGGTTTTTTGAAGTCCTTGTGAGTATCTGTATTTGCATCATCAAAGTCTCATACAGGGTCAAATATATTTTAAGCACATTTTAAAAATTGCTGAATAATTAACTGGAATTCTTTAGTTAGGTTTGTAATAATAGCACTGAGTATGACTAATATTAGCATTATTTCTGCTTAATTGTATACTAAAAGAATGATTAATACTAAAAATTGTATATATTTATGGTACTAACAACATTCATATTTCTGATACAATAATTTCACTACATTGTAGGTTAGTTGGGCTTATATGGTCTGCCCTTGTCACTTAATCACCCTGTTAATCAATGTTTTGTTTTCATTTTTATTTTTCCCCCTTGACAAATATCTTCCATAGCACTGCATAGGAAAATAAGATGGCAGCTTCTCAGTTTTTATTTGATTAATTAAGACCATCCTTTCTCTAGCTTTCAAGCCCACATGTCTAAACCTAGGTTAAAGTTATATCAGTTTATTCTGTAACTGAGTGTATCTAGATAGTAGTTAGAATAGTGAGGTCTCTAGAAGATAATTCGCATGAGGAAAGGTTTGATATATGTAGCCTAACGATAAATAGCAAAGAAAATAAAAACAACAGCAACAAAATATCACTCCTGAAATTCTTGAAAAGCTTTTATATAGGCAAGAAGTTGTTTTTGTTCTGTGTTGTTCCTGAGGGTAATACTAGAAACAATTAGTAAGAGTCATAAGGAACTTGATTTGGTCCCAACTTAAGAAAAAAACTCTTATCAGACCTTTTTAGTAGCAGAACATGATTTCTTATGAGATAATGAGCTCCCAATCACTGGACATATTCAGAAAGGGGTTAGATAGCCACCTATAAAAATGTTTTGGAAAGAATATTTGTATTCCAGGGAAATTCAGGTGAGAAGAACTTCTAAAGTTCTTTCAAAATTCTAAGATTCAGTGGTTCTTTGATTTCTGGGACCCTCGTTCCTAGCACAAAACTGGTCAGTATATGACCAGAAGCAACTGTGAGAGGCTAAATGAAGAATCATGTGTTTTGGTATATATGTATCTCTGTGTATGTATATATATTCTCATATATATATATATATATACATATATATATATACATATATATATGTACTTAGATAGATAGATAGATGGATAGATAGATAGATAGATAGATAGGTATATGAGTACCCGTCCATACTTCTCTTGCACTGTCCCAAAATGTGGCCTCTCTATAAAGCCAGGATCCTTGTAAACCACCAATATCCTTTAATCATTCCCACCTACCACTTCACTTAAGCTAATCTCTTTGTCTAGAATTTATATGATCATATATCTAGAATTGGAAAGGGTCCTAATGGCTATCTAATGCAAGTTCCTCATTTTATATAAGAAATTGAATGTCAGAGGGGCTAAGTGAGTTGTTCGGGGTTACACAGGAAGTAAATATCAAAAATTGGATCTGAACTTGTGTCAATTGATTCCAAATTTGGTGTCATTTCCACTGTACTATGCTGCTTCTCACCTCTGCTATAACAACATACAGTAATGTTCATATTACGTTATAGTTACTATCATCATAGACAAATAAAATTACTTAGAAATAAAATTTTCCTTGGCATATAAAAATAAATTTGATTTAACATGTATTGACTAACACTATGATAAGAGAACTGTACTATGTGCTGGGGATACAGAGAGAAAAAAATCCTATTCTCATAATATTTATACTCAACTAGACATACCAATTGTTTTTATAACAATTAAAAATATTGAAAAGTAAGAATAATAAACTAAATCTAATAAGGTGAAATTTGTTAGGAATTAATGTAAGATTCTACATTGGGGTTAAAAAACAAGTTGCCCAATTCCAGCATATCATAGCATGTTAAGGATCTGATGTTGAAATTAAAAAAAAAAACTCATGAAAACCAAAAACATCTGAAGAACATCTGAATGCATCGAAATCTAGTTTATGAAAGGACATGAACATTAACATGAAAAAGCAAATGATCCCTCACAATGAACATGTTTGTTCCTTCTTGTTCTCCTTCTACTCTGTATTTATGGACTAAATTAGGACAGATAAATAATTGCTTATAAAGAGCTGGGAGAAGAGAATTCTAAGGGAAAATATGATAGTACCTATAAGGAATGATTGGGAGCTGAGGTTAATGGTCTATTAGCTCATATACATCAAGTACAATTGAACAGCCAAGAAAAGTCATCACTATGTTAAGCTGAATTAATAAAGACAAAGCACCTTGTTTTGGTCATACCACAGCTGGAGAACTGTATTCACTTTTGGGTACCACATTTCAGGAAGAATACTGAAAGCCTGGAGAGCATCTAGAGGAGGGTGACTAACATAACGGAGATACTGGAGACTGTCAGACAAAGATCAGCTGAAGGAACTAAGTCTACATAGCCTTAACTTAGACTAGACTAGACCTAGGTGTACAAAATGTCTCAGATTCTTGCTAGTTGTATGACCCTAGACAAATCATTTGACCTGTTTGACAAGGTTTAAAGGAGATACTATATTGTAAAGTGCTTTATAAGTTTAAAGTGTTTTATAAATAACTATTATTTCTTAATTATTTTCTGCAAAAAGTTTCTTTTTCCCTAAATAAAACCACCCCAATGTGATCTTTCCTTTTTTTTTAAATTTCCTTCATAATACATGTGGATGGCCCAGTATCCGGTACTTGTTTATAGATAGCCCTAGAATTGGTTTGCGCATTCATTGTTTCCTCAGATAGACAGTCCACTAAGTTGGGACTTCATCTTCACCTGTTTTATATCCCTTCAACCTCCAAATACAGACATGGGCACCAGTGAGGTAAATGTTTTGTTGCATTGTATTGAATCTCTTTCAAATGCAATTTTTCCCAAGATTGCTGTTACTATTTAAGTATGAAAAAATGTCATCTCTGCTTTTTTTCAAAGCTGAACAACACAAAGGGATGTGTGTGTTAAAGAGAAATGATAATGCTCATGGGACAGTTGTAGACAGTCATTCACAATAACATCCCAGAGCTTATTTTCTTATGATTATTTCTTATGTTGATAGAATGCCCAGGTTACCAGAATTTTTTTAATGGTGGTGAATATCTCATTTATCTAGAAAAATAGATTTTTGCATTATAATGAAGACAACATGGAATTTCTAAAGGACTTCACATCTCTGGGAAGGAAGGTGCTGTATGAGTTCAATATCTTCAGAGTTACATTGTATGGATTTAGAAAAGAAAAAAAAACAATAGTTCAAAATAATTTCTTGAACAATTGTTCAAATGTTGAGTTTGGCAAAGGGAAAGCTATGTTTTTCCATTCTTTTACTCTTCCTCATTTTAAAACTGTATACTTCAAGGGAAATTTAATCCATATGTTCTAATTCATTAATACAACTCATCAAAATTTTGTTTCATAAAAGTCATATTGTGTGCAAGAAATCTTGTGAGATTTTTTCAAATAAGGTTTTTTTTCTCCTCTCTCTTCATGAGGAAGCTGCCCTTTGCCAATACTAACCCAAAAGGGAACCTCAAAAGGTTCAAGTTTGTTTTGTTACTTAGAACCTATGAATTTGAAATGAATTCAGACTTGGCCCAATCTGTTCTGCCCTCTATTTGTGCTTTACAATACTGAAGTTAATGGCATTAAGCAAAAGACCAAGTGGCAGGTTTCTATAGCTTTTGTCAGTTAAAGTTAGTCCTTCTGTGTGATTTTTTAAAAAGACTTTTGCATTTAATAAAATGCATTCTTCCCAAGAAGTGTGACATCTCCTTAGAGAAAATATTAGATCTCTGCAAAGACAAATTAAAGAACAGATGCTGGATTTATGAGCACCTTTGTCAGCTATCATTCTTTGGAACTGAAAGGCAGCTCCTAATAATGAGGTTCCCACAAAGGGAATGAAAACCAAGACTCAAAGAATAACACCTCAAAGTCATAATTGCTTATCCGATAAAGGATTAATTTCCATGCTTTTCAGATAGGAAGAAACCATCTGGCAGGGAGAATCTTAATAGATTTGAAATCTGATTAAATATACACATTTAGATACTGATAACAGAACATTTCAGATCAATTAAAAATAAACAGTTAAAATTATATATCACAAATTTCATGTAGGATGATTTTTAAACTATTCTTCAATTTACATAATGCAAGATATGCATTGTAGTCTGAACAATTCCCAATGCCCCAGGTATTTCAAGAACATTAGGAATGGTAATGTGAAAAGCAGAATGTACTGTGCATTGCTTCAGGGCTCGATAGCAAACTCCCTGAGAAGAAAGAATTAAGGGTTGGTGTCAAATCTAATACTTTGAAAGCCAAAATTTTAGACCAAACCCTAAATTTCAGCCCATTTTATTTAAGTATACCCCAGACCACCTTTACCTCAGTAAAGGAGCAATCATATACATGCCATGAGGCATTTGAGAATAAAATTCCTTTATATTCACTAAGGCACGCTGGTGTGCATGTCGTTATATGTTTGCATAATGATGGTAACTTTCAGAGTTTTGAATAATAGTGACTGATGTTTCTGTACTGCTTTAAAGTTTGCAAAAAAATTGCAATTTTTACAACTCAGTGATGTAAGATAGCATAATGACTATTTTACAGAGGAGGAAACCAAGGCTCTGAAAGATTAAATGATATGTTATGGTTCATTTGTTCAGTAGTGTCTGACTCTACTTGACTCCATGGACCATAGTATGCCAGACCCTTCTCTCCTGCACTGTCTCCTGAAATCTGTCCAAACTCATGTTTGTTGCTTCCATGACACTACCTATCCATCTCATCCTCTGCATTTCCTTTCTCCTTTTGCTTCAAACTTTCCCAACACCAGGTCTTTTCCTGTCTTCTCATTCTGTGGCCAAAGTATTTAATCTTTAGCTTCAGTACTTGTCCTGACAATGAAGAGTCTAAATTACTTTCTTTAAATATTCACTGTTTTAATCTCCTTGTTATCTAAGGGATTCTCAAAAGTCTTCTCCAGTGCTACAATTCAAAGTGTTGAATCAGAAGCATTCATCTTTTCTTATAGTCCAACTCTTAGAACCATATATTACTACTGGAAAAACCACAGAGTTGACTGTATGTACCTTTATCAGAAAGGTGATGTCTCTGCTTTTTAGTATGATGTCCAGATTTGCCTTAACTTTTATTCCAAGGAGGATGTGTCTTTTAATTTCATGGCTGCAGTCAGCATCTACAGTGATGATTGAGCTCAAGAATATAAAATCTGACACTGCTTCCATTTCTTCTCCCTCTATTTGCTAGGAAATGATAGGACCAGTTGCCATGATCTTAATTTTTTTTTCATGTTGAACTTCAAGCCAACTTTTACACTCATCACTTTCACCCTCATCAAGGGGCTTCTTAATTCTTCTTCACATCCCATTTTATGTGACTTGTAAAACATACTTTGTGCCAAGCACTGACAAAAAAAAAATTGAAACTATTCAGTCGTGCAATACATAGAAGAGGTATACAAGGCCTTATATGGAACTCCATGACCAAATCTTAGGAAGCTGGAGCTCCTCTTGATTCATTAATACTTATTCAAATACTAATCAGGATGAATTTATGCATTTCCTATTTTAGGAGTGGTGATGAGTTTGAGGGAGGAGAAGTGAGGTGGAAGTAAAGAGATCTTTGGGGGGAGAAAAACACTAAATTAAACTATTACATTTCCATGTTTTTTAATAACAAAATATAACTTGCAGCTAAGTGATCCAATAGATTGCCAGGTTTAAAGTTAAGAAGATTCATCTTCTTGAGTTCAATTTTGGACTCAGATACTTACTAGCTTTGTGACCCTAGGCTAGGCAACCTGTTTGCCTCACTTTCCTCATCTGTAAAATGAGCTGGAGAAGGAAATGGCAAACCACTTCAGTATCTTTGCCAAGAAAACCCAAACAAGGTCACAAAGAGTCAGACATGACTGAAACAACTGAACAACAACAACAACTTGCTACTAGTAAATTATGTCACTGAAAAAGCTGGAAAACAATGGCCCTAGGGCTTAAATTTTTGGCAGAATGATACATTTTTCAATAAAATAAGTTTTTCAATGTGTTACAACTGATTTTCACAAAAGCAGAAAATTTATTGGAGTGAGTTACTATGGGTTGCTGGCTTCACCGTGTTTTCTGTACTTTTATTCATCTGTGCTGATACTTCTACCACCAACAAATGTAGTGGCCCCTCCAAAACTCCAAGCTTGTGCTATTGCTATGATTTTTTTTTCCTTTTGAACATGAATAGAGGTTCTTCCTAATGCATTGAAGGCCTTTTTCTCTTTCTTTTAATATTTCTCCTTTGCCAATGTATCACTTTAGTTTTTCTATTGCCTCTCATTTTTTATTATATTCACATCAATTCAAAAAAGTTTTATCAAGCATCAACTATGTTTAAGCCATTTGTGGCCAGCATGACTCCTGTATTAAAAGCAGGCTCAAGTTCTCCTTCTGATGCCTACTGGCCATGGGAACTTGGGCAAAGCTTGAACCTCTTAGTGGCTCCAGAAAATTCTTGAAGGGTCTAAGTTCTGAATAGTTATTGATCTGCATTGCTAGAAGAAATTTTTCACCCAAATTTCCCTAAGCATAGGAAATTGGTGGATCACAGGCCAGGTTGAGGGGGAAAATGTTCAAGGCACTAAAGGGCTAAGATCTGGGAGTACAAAGACAAACATTAGACAGTCTACATTCTCAAACAATTAGGCTGTGCTGTAGGGAAACCACATGGATGCCAATAAGTAAAGATAAGTGATACATTAATTAATACAGTTTAATTTCAAGAGAGGGTTAATAACTAGCGGAAATTGGGAAGGCTTCATGGAGGAGTGACAATTAAACTTTAAAGGAAGTTACCTTACCTTATCTTACCCATTACCCTTCCCTCTTGTTGACTACTTATACATAGCACATTTCCTTCAAAGCAAAGCTGAAATGTCACTTTGTTCATAAGACCTTTCTTTATTTCCACAATTATAAACTCCTTCTTCTGCTTGGAATCATTTTGGTGGAGGTGAAGAGGAAGTATTCAGGTTGAGAAATAACCTGAAATAATCTGAATAAATTGAAATGTCAGACTACCCTTATAGACTTTTTCATCCATTTTGTGTAGATTTGCCTGAGAATGATTTCTAGTGCTCCAGGACTTAAATGGTTTATTTTTCCTTAAACCAGTCTGAATTTAAACCAGAAGGTAGCAAGATGGGCATCAGAATTAAAGAATAATTCATCCATGGGTTTCCTTCTTTTGTCTTTTCTTACTCCTTCATTTCCTTCTGGGCTGTGTTCCTGACTCTAAGGACTAGAGTCAGTAGTAGAGAACCACCATGCTACAGAAAGAGAGGGAGATAAAGAGATAGACAAAGACAGAGGTAGAAACAGAGTTACATATCATATTTTCTGGAGGAAAGAAGGGAGATACAGCATCAGAAGGTAGAGTTATTCCTTGATGGTTTATTGAGTAGGTGGTTTTTCCTGATTAAGTGACCAATCCTCTCTTAGGTGGGTTGACTTAGGGGTGGAGATGGAGGAAGAAGAATATTTAATTCAAACGGAAACTTAGTTATCTTCTGGGAAGGACCAGGCAAATGTATAAGGCCCCTGATGCAAGAACAAAAATGTAGCATTGGAAAGGGCCAAACTACAGGCATGTCCATGAGATTTACTCTAGCAAGACGAAGCTGATGGGAAGGAAAGATCAGTAACCTGATTAAAACATTAAATTTTTCTGAAGTTTTTTTCCTTAGCTTTTACACAAAATGTTAACTTCAAAAAGTTAATCAAATAAATCAAATAAATACAAACATAATCCCCCAGCATGTGAGAGGCATGACTTTCCTCCACCATCACCATTATACCACTTCATTTTCTGGAGACAAGAAAAGGATTAGGTTTATAACTTAGCTGGGTTTCCAGCACAAAAACCACTGGGCTCAAGTGACTTTTCAGGGTTTCTATGCTGGACTGGCTGGCTACATCACCCCAACTGCAATACTGGTTTCAAGGTCACCATTGCTTTCACTCTCAGGCCCCATGGATGTAACATGCAGCACTTGATACTCAGGACAAACAATATAAAACAGAAACAAACATCCCCTTGCCCACTTCTTAGGTGAGGTAAAAGAGAGGGCACAGAGAGATGATAGTCCTTCCCCTAACACTGGTTCAGCTCATAAAGTCATTGTAGGTGACCTGAGATCTTCACCCTCTGGATGTAGCAGATAAGAATTAGCAACAAGAGTGTAGCAGAAAGAGTAAAGGCTCAGTCTGGCCATTTTAAAGGTGCAGGTACCCACTGAAAGGGAGCTACTCCCACCCAAATTGTAGGAGACAGAGTGAATTCTATGTAGGCAATCTGGGCATGCTCCAAAGGCTCCTCAAGGGCATCTGCACTTTATTCAAATTGGGCATGCCCAGACTTGTCCAGGGAAAATTCGCCATCACTTTCTAATGTACTAATAATATAATGTTTTGCGTTATATTTATTTGTATGCATATCTTTTCCTATTTCTAGATGGTAAGATGCACAAGGGCAGGGATTGGGGTTTATCTAAGCTTTGGATTTTGTTCAGCATCTAAAACTGTTCTATATAAAGTAGGCACTTTAAAAATGTTTCTTGAATTTTTAAAAGACTAGTATTTGAATAAATTCAGGCAAGAAGTAAGCACATTCCAGCATGTAAGTGTAGGGGAAGGAGGAAGATGTAGAAGGGATAATGCACAGAGGTGGAGAAAATAAAGATGATATGCAAAAAATAACTCAAATTTTCATTTGTAAAATATTTGAAAGAGAATGATACTAAATATAGCTGGAAAAGGTAAACTGTAAACAAGCTGTTAAGTGCCTTAAATATCAGGATCTAGAGTTTGTCTTGTATCTCACAGATGAGTGGTCTTCAAAGTGAAGATCAGTGGCCTTGATGAGGATGGGATCTAGATGCCAAAAAAGAAAAACCCTGGACTGTAACATCAGGGAATCATATAAGGAGGTCTAGGGGTTTGGGGGTGCTGGGACCCTCTCTCTGTGAGAGCCAGTTCCTACATATCTGCATCTTAGTTTATAGAAACAGGACAAGATATGCATGGGAACATATATAATACAAAACATCATATGATTAGTTCAGTAGAAAGGGATGGCAAATTTTAGACGTGGCAGGGAAAAGAGTGAGTTTCATGTAGAATATCTGGACTGCTCCAAAGGGCTCCAAAGGGCCCCTAAGGGCACCTTTATGTTAAACAACCAAATCTACTATTATCCTCCAATACTACAATCTTTCCTTGGTGTTCAAGCTCCCTACAACCCCACTACCCTACTTCTGATCCTGTGTTGGACCCTCTGAGTAATTATAACTTAATCTAATTGCTACCTATAGCAGTGCATAAATGCCTTAGGGGAAATTCTGCCCACTCCTTTACCTGGTAGCTATAGCAGGCATCCTTCAGAAGGCAGGCTGTGGGTTCTAGGACGGTGACAACTGAAAATGAGACTTTTTCTTTTTGTGTGGGACAGAGTAAATTATCCAGAATGAATGAGAATGAACAGCGTCAGCTACATTGTAGATATTATTACATTATCTCCCCTCCCCACCCCCACTTCTGACTCTGTTCATCTTACAAACTTTCCTATTTCTATCAAGGGCACCACCACCCTCCCAATGTCCCTCATGTACCCTCCTGCATCTCCAGTGTCTTTATTATCTTCACCCTGGATTCGCATATCTAATAAGTTGTCTAATCATGTTGGTAGTATCTGTAAATCTATTTTACTCACACAGACTCCACTTTGGTTCAAATTCTTATTTCCCCTTGCTGGAAATATCACAACACTTAAATGGTTTCCTTTCATCAAGTCTTTTCCTACTCCTCTCCAGCCTCCACACAGTTCCTAGTGATTGCCTTAAAGTTCAGACCTGAGCATGTCACTCCTTCACTTAGCAAATTCCTGTAGCTCTCTTTTGACAGTAGGAGCATTTTTTTAAATCATCTCATTCTTTAAAAAAAAATCTGTTCAAAAATTTAAAATGCCCAAAATTACTAGTACCATTATGCAAGGATATTATTTGTGACTTAGAAAATATGTATGTATTGAGGTTGCTAGATTAATGGGGTACATGATATAAAAATTGTAGACCACTGTCACAGCAAGTAAAGAGACACTGATGCTATATGAACATTGAAGTACTTTGGGTAGGCATGGACATGGATTCTGGAAGCTGTATGAAGGAGAGATTGAGAGGCTTGGGACAGGAGGATCAGTTGGAAAGCTATTTTAACATTGCAGAGGAGGTGATCTGAACTGGGGTGTTACAAATATGTTTGGGGTTGGAGGGAGTGGGGTTACATGTTTAGAGTTAGAAAGATTCCAGATGTCTTCTAGACCAATACCCTCATGTTAAAGATGAATATACTGAGAATATGAGCAATGAAGTATGTTAAGATCACATAAATAATAAGTTGTAGAGTAAATAATTGAAGCCAGGTCCCCAACTCTGCTATTTTTTCCAATCGACTATTTTCTCTGTGGAGAATGCTGATGGGTGGATGTAAGATATATCATGATCGTAAAAGGACTTCAGATTTATAAGGAATAAAAAAGAAGGAAAAATGAAAGATAATTGAGATTTCTAGCCTAAGTATCTAGGAAGATGATTGTACCATCAATAGAAGTAGGTAAGTTAGGAGGATGGGTAGGGTTTTCAGAAAGAAAGGGAAAGGGAAGATGATTTCAGTTTTGGATGTGAATGAGCTTAAAGTTCTATTAGAACATCCAGGTGGATATAACTGAAAGGCAGCTTGAGACATAGGCCTAGAGGTACATGGAGAAATCAAGACTGGGTATATAGATTTAGCTTAGAACATGTCCCCCATTACTGTATTATGAAATCAGTTCGAGCATTTCCATAAGAAAATTCCATCATTAAATTTCTATTCTTTATTTCATTCCAGGCCTTTGCAAAGTGGGTGGTCTTCTATGCTGTGCTGTTATGTTTTAAAACATAGACCAAAGATAGAGTTTAGGGAGGAACTGTGAATTTCCTGACTTGTGGTAATTTAAATCCACACATAAAAATCATTTAAATTTTTCTGTATATGGATAAATTTACCACTGTACAATTAGACCCATAAATAAGGCTCAGTGATTGAAATATGATTTATAGAAGGAAGATACTAAAATAATATTTATGGCCAATGAGTTTTGACGAATTGTCTCCTTCTAAAGGGTATTTGCTATTCTATTTCCTTTAGAGTGAAGGATAAGGCGTAATATACAAGAAATGGTAGGAAAAGGAAACCTTAGGTGGTTGGGGTGGAGAAGCCCCAGACATTGTATACTGAGAATGAGGTAAAAGGGATTAAGAAAACCAAGACTAGCTTCTCACTTGTTAAGACATCCTAGAAAAAATAAAGAGGAGATTGAAATCAATTTTCTAATCCATCATGAAGTGCAAAGACGGATATATATATATGTGCATGTGTGTATATATGTATGTGTGTGTGTGTTTATGTGTGTGTGTGTGTGTGTGTGTGTGTATTTAATCATCACAACCTTTAATCTTCCCTCCAGAAAAGCCTCATCTAGCATATTGTACGCAATTGAACTAGGGTCCTGATGTCTGAAACCAGTTGCTTGAAAAAAAATACTAGAATTTTAGAGCCCCCTGGCTTTATCTTTACTAGTTTCAAGATACTAATGAATATTAATCTTTTCCTCTGCTGTAGACACTGATGATTCATATAAATATAATATAGTATTATCAATAAACTGAGAAATATAATAAATGGAAATTTAAAAAAAAACAACAGCTTTGTGTCTACAGCTGACATGTAAGAAGGTCATACTCAGACACTTTTTATTCTCCAGTTTCCCCAAAGGCTTGTCATAAGAACCATACTTCACCTATCTACATGCACAAATGAGGAGCCTCATGCACTTGCTGATATTCTCCCTTCCCTGTCTGGTGGTAAAGGACTCATAAAGGTTTCTCTGCCTGCTTAAGAGGTCATAGGGTTATACCTCCCTCTCTGTTTTGCACTAAAAGAGATGAGGGAAGTTTCTGCTGCAATTTCATCATTGAGAGTGACCTTTGTCTTGTTTAAACACAGACTGGCATTTTCTCGAAGCAGTTTTAATACTACTGATGCTCTTTCTTCAAGCTGGAGAAAATGGGCTCTGTTGTGTCTTTCAGTGGAATCCTTCTAAACAAGTATCTGTAAGGACTTTGCATCATAAAGCTCACTTTCCATGTGTAAACAGGTTTGATAAGAAATAATTGAAGGGATATTTATTGGACATTTTCTATGTTTAAAAGAATTGACCATCCTCTTCCAAGTGAGGCTTTTCTGATTTAAACAGGAAGAGAAAAGGAGTTAGACTTAGATAGAACCAATATTTTATATTCTATACTAGTTATGTTCTATCTGTAGGGATCTGTGATGTAATGAGATATCTGAAATGAGAATGGAGACAGAAAAGTTAAGGAGCTTAGGACAGGGAAATGTCATGCTTTCTGTCAAAGTCTGATTATTGGATAGATCATCAATTTAGCTAAGCAGAAATACTCAGAATAGAATGTTCTTCTAGGCAGGAAGCTTGGGAACAAGAATAGTACTCATACCAATGGCAATAAGATTTTATAGAGATCATGTATCATGACTTGAAAGCAGGAATCACAGGTCCTCTTCCTGATGACATGGCATTAGTAAATTGATGGAACGAGTTGAGGAGTTTCAAAGTAGCATCAGTAAACAACAATCTATCACTGCCTCATGAGTGCTCATTAAGACATCCCTGTTAGTCATTAGGGAAAGGGAAAAGGTATGGTAATATGAAAGAAAAAGAAAGGGAAAATGGTAATAAAACGGAATGAGACAGGGAAAAAAGAGAGGGAAGCAAATGGAAAGGGAAATGGGAGTTCTGTACTCAGGGAAATGACAATTTTAAAACTGCAAATGATTAAGTAGGTAAATAAACATAGTGATCCACTCTTTGCTGCCTATGCACCAGACTTCACACACAAAAATGACAGCAAAATCACCGCTCTTACAAAAGAACTAATTTGTAGTAAATTAAAAGGATTCTTTTGAAAACATTTACTTTAAAGCACTATAGGAAGGTTAGCTTGTGTTATAATTATCAGAAATAATAGATTTCAGTACTTTAATGATCCTAAGTCATAGACGTCATAGGTGAAGGTACTCTCTCTCTTGTCCCACACTTAAAGCAAGTGGTCTTCATGAATGGCAATAGACAAAAAAAGGCAGAAGGATGTGCAGGAAGGACGACTAAGTAGGAGGAGTAAGAGTCATAATGTCCATGGCAATCTTAAGAGTAATAACAGTGATAATAAATTGATTTTATTAACAGTTGTTAATAATTTTATTAATAGTTCAAACCTACCCATTTGTCAGGTCTTCTAAGAATTCTACCAATGGATTCAGTTTTAGTGACGGATGATGAATGCAACATCACTACTCCTTACTTAACTTTCTCCAGTCTCTCTTTCTTCTCAATCTGGGACTGGCTTTTTCATCTCTGCCTGCATCTGCTCTGGAAGGTAGGGATGGTTCCCAAGGGGGTTAGCCATAAAGCTACAATTTACTCCAAGGGTCTTAGTGGTAATCTTCTTGTGAAATAAATCTACATTAGCATATAACTAGCTCCTGGGATCCCACAAATGTGCTTCATATTTACACAAATCAGTCACAATGACACTATTAACCCTTAAACATGAAACATTAAATGAGAAGTCAAAAGTAAAAAAATAATCATAAAATATGAAAGAAATAGAACATACTGAGTAGAAAGAAAAACAGAAATTTTGAAAAAATCACAGTCCACACGAAAACCTTTATCACACTATATTATCAATATACCTAGTGTCCAAGGAAGGAGAATGGACACACATTTACATAACTATAATAGTGAGGGATATGGGTAGGGAACCCCATATCTCCATGGCAACTCACAAACTTAGATTGTAAGTATGATGCCTGTGGTCTTTTTAAGGCTCAGTGTGCACCTCAAATCATATTATTCTTATTTGAAAATCTTCAATCTGGTTGTATGAAGTTGTTTCTTTGCTATTCTTTCCCTGTTGAAGCAGTGGTAACTTTTTTTAAGTTAACTGTAGCCTTATGGTTGGTGTCTGAGAACCTTCCTAGGTGTTTTTCCTTGGCTAGGTGTTAAAGAAGTATAATACTCTTTTAGTGCAAATCAGTTCCCTTTAATCCTGGGGACAGCAAAGCAATTCAAGCATTATTCTCTATAGGTTTTGAAAGATTTTTCTCCATCTCCTATAGGAGCTATAGGAATAAATGTTTGAGGAGCTTACTTGTCTCTCATGCTGGAGAGCAAGGTAGCCTCTCTTTCAGCCACCTCTTCACCCAGAGCAGAGGATACTCTTTTCTTCCAAATAGCACTTTCAAAAAGCAGAACTTTTCTCTAATCAGAGCAGCTCCTCACATTATCTTCAGAATCTCTAGTCAGCTGGCTTCAGCTTCTGTCAGTCTCTCAGCTCTACAAACTTCTCTGCCCTGTGTTCTGCCTTATGGTTTCCAATGTGTTGGTTTCAGTAAATACCTTTTTTTTTAATGGTGTCTATATAATCTCTCATATATTTGGCTTTTTATTTGCTGACTCTTGATCAGCTTTCTGATGCTTCAAATTAGGCCCTACTCTTGAGGAATGAACCATCTCTAATTTTGTGCTAAAATGTAAATATTGCATTTCCATCAGTTGAAACATCAATACTCCACATGCAATTATCCCATAATCCCAAAATAGTTCTTTGATTTAAGTTTTTCAAGGAATAGTCAGTAAAGTTCCAAGTCCTAAACCAATCTTATGTAGATCAGCTTCTAGGAAACAAGACACTATAACCATTTTTATAATCATTCTATATATTGACCTTTGAGAGGTTTTCTCTCAGGTGCTCAAAACTGTTTATTTTATTTTTGACTCTGCATTTCTCTGTGATTCACACAAGATCATCTCTTTCTGTCATATATGTCAGCATAAAAAGAGGATAGTATCTTATAAGGGCATTGACCAATGGCCACAAACAATGAAAGCAAAACTCTATTAGGAAGAAGTAGTAAATGAATGTTTATTGTCTTTGAAATTCTCTTTTGATGGGGACATCTATTCAAATGAGTATATGTACTACAAGATATGAAATATGTTGGAATTTTAAATTAAGTGGCATTCATGTTTAATTTGATGATAACTGCATTCTAAAGCAAACTTATTTCTTTTGAGTCTTTTTCCCCAAAGAATTTTTTATGACACATTTTCTGGTGAAATATTTGACAATTTGAATGCATATAAAATCCTGCCTTTGTCCGCAGACAGACAGGCCATCTTTTGCTATTTTTGGCTTATAAAAAGGTAACAGAAATGGAAATAGTCATTCCAGAGCAACATCTCTCCTTCTGACAGCCTGTATATTCCAGGTGCTTTGAAAACTTTGAAGCTGGTTTAGGCTATAGAGGTCACATAGGGAGATGGAGATGCCTAGTCCTTTTGGTGACTGTGCTTTTATTGTACCTGTGGTTCTTTATAATATTTGCATTTTAATACATTTGTGAATAATATTTCCACTTGCTATTCCTGCTTGCTGTTCTGTTATTTTTAAAGAGAAAGGAGATCTTTATTTCCATTCTAGGTGAAAATATTGATGCATATGCTGATGTGGACACTTCATAATTGAAATAAGTCACCACAGATATTTGAACACAGAAGTTTATAGACAATAGATAGACTAATAATGGGATATATGAAAAATTTCTGTTACTTCTACCTGTCTCTCTCTCTCTCCCTCTTCCTCTATATCTCCCCTTCTTTCCTCCTCTCTCTCTTTCTCTGTTTTGTTAGAAAAGATGGAATGCATTCTCAACATTTCTGGGATGAAAATTCTCATATCTGACATAGACTTCCCTAAAAAAAATTCGCAACCTTTCTCCTTGAATCTAGAAAGCATTACTTGGATTAATGACATGTATGGTATGATAAGTAAGCTAGTATCCTAGGCTTTCTGTGATACTACAAATCAGAGGTTTGCGCGTAATACTGGGGAATGTCAAGGATCTGGTAATTTATTTTTCAAGTAGAGTTAGGTTTTGAACATTTTGTAAAATCACCAAATTTTATATATAACAAATTTATTCCATATTTTCCATTTAAGGAATATATTTCTGAATGCATTCTCTGTTATTTCTAAATTGTATTAATCCATTTCTCAATTATATTATAATAGATCCTTTCATTTATAATTCTAAATTATACTCTCTGGTAGTTTATAAATTGGTTTCTAAACAATAGCAACTAGCATAGTGCTTGACACATAGTAATTGCTTAAAAAAATTCTTGTTCTCTGACTAATTGAATTCAATCAAATTCAACCAGTATTTTTATTATTATTATTATTTTTACTTTTAACATTCTTTTATTTTTAAACATAGAGTCCCAGATTCTTTTTCTCCCTCCCACCTCTACTTTAGCCACTGGGAAGGCAAAAAATATGATACAAATTATACATTTGAAATCATGCAAAATATATTTCCACATTAGCCATATTAAAAACAAAAGCCAAAAAAAAAAAGAAAAAATTATACTTTAATTTGCCCTCAGAGTTCATCAAGTCTGTCTTTGGAAGTGGCATTATCCTGGTAGAAGTGTGATCTTTGCTTTCCTGGTCTACTGTCTAGTCTTTACCCACCCAGGAAGGGCCACTGCTTCCTCAAAGCTGTAAAAACTATTGCTCCTCTTGACCCTAGCACTGAGACCAGATTCCCTGCTCCCTTGTCACTGATCACAAATGTCCCTTTCCATACTGGAACTTCTACCCAGGACTGCAATATAGCTGCAGTTAGCACTAGCTGCACTTCATGCCAGAAGAGGATTTCCTGAAATCTCATTCTAATCAGTTGTCTGTCCCCCTTACCATCATTGGATTGAGAGCTCCCTAACATGCTATCACTGCTTCTGCTTCTGTTGTAACCTCTATGGCCTATGGCTAATGTTCTTGCCTCATTCTGGCCTTGTGCCCACCCTACGCTACAGATCTCCCCTATGGCTCCTAAATTGTCTTAGGCTGGGGAAAAATAATGTCTCCCTCTGACCTTTTGTTAACTCCTCCATTCCAAAATTTGATTTGAGGAGGTATTTTGAAGTTGTTTGGAGAGAAATGTGAGGTGAGTTCAGCTGGGTCCCAGCCTGTGCTTCACCATCTTTGCTCTACCTATTTGACCAGAAGATTGGATTTTAGCTGGGATTTGAAGGAAGCCTAAAGACAGCGATGAGGAGGGAAAGCATTCTAGGGATGGTGGGCAACCAGTGAAAATGCATGGAATTCTTCCATTATCCTCTTCAATAACCATTTATTAAGCTCTAACTATATACAAGGTAACTCTGGGGATATAAAGGAAGAGGGAAAAAAAATTCTTCCCATAAGAAGAGGGAGGGTCATGGGAGTTTTATTTGTTTATTTTGTTTTTACCAGACTTGTGATTTCATTGGCATAAGGAATTTACAGTAAGGAAATTCCCTGCACTAATCCCAATCTATACATTTTCTCTAATGTAGAGTCTTAGAATGTTGCCTGAGCCCTGAGGTTTAAGTGATTTGTCCAAGACCTCATTGTCAATATGGTTATTGTGGTAGGACTTTCTGATTCTGGCATCAGCTTTCTTTGCACTACCCCTCTTTGGGAGGGGTGCAATATGTAAACATTTAAGTCTAAAATCTAAATACACCATTATCTGATGAGAGAGAAGGAATTAACACTGAGGGGGACCTGAAACAATTATTAATTGTTAAATATCTTTAATAGATGGCAGGAGAACTGAGCACTGAAGGAGGAAACCAGGTGTTATAAGAAGTTCAGGTGAAGAAAGGATGCATCCTAGGCAAAGGGCAGGAGGTGGGATACTGACTACTGAGTTTAAGAAGGAAGGAAACAAGCATTTTTTAAGCACCTCCAATGTGCTAGGCACTGTACTAAGTGTTTTGTTAATAGTAATTAATGTCATCTTCACAACAACTCTGGGAGGAAAATATTATCATTTTCTCCATGTTACAAGTAAAGAAACTGAGACAGAGAGAAGTTAAATGACTTATCCAAGATCATACAACAAGTAAGTTTCCCAGAACAAATTTGAACTGAGATCTTCTGAACTACTCCTCCAGCACCCTGGCAACTGTGCCACTTAGCTGTCCCTTGGTACCAGGTAGACTATTTCGGCTAGAATACATAGTATGTGAAGGGGAGTAATTTCCATTAAAGTTTGGTATAATAAAGGATGATGCCAGAAAACCACTAAGAAGGATCATGCATGAAAGCTGGAAAGAAAACTTAGAAAACATCTCCTTCAATCATTCCATTTTGCAACACTTTAATATGTTATTTTATGTAGTTTTCATGACAGATTTATGAAATGTGTTATTATTCTCCCCATTTTGCAGATGAGGATTGCATAGGTACAAAGTGTGTAAGACAAGATTTAAACCCAGAACTTCCTGATTACAAGTCCAACATTCTATCCACTATGCCACCAGCTTGCCCTCACATATGAAGCTTTGGGAAATGGCTGTGATAGGAGCAGCAGTTGGGAAACAAATTGTGGAGGGCCCTGAAAGCCAGTTTAATCATGTTGTGCTTTATCCAGAGTCAAAGAGAAGCCATAAAAGGGATGGGAGCAGAGAAGCAACATGAGAATGCAAGTTCATTACAAGTAGGAGTTGTTTCGGTTTTTCCTCCTCACCTAGCAGAGTGATAGGCACGTGAAGGAGCTTAATACACACTTGATGATTACGTACTAATGGTCAGGTTTGTGTTTGAGGAAGATTCTTTGGGCAGCTTTGTGGAAATTGGTTTGGGAAATGGTGAGGGTGGATCCAAACAGTGGGACCACCAAGAAGGCAGGAGTGTTGTCTACATTGGAGTGGACAAGAAACTGAGCTGCGTGGCCCTGAGTATAGAGGAGGAGATGCATTAGAAAGATCTCATGCAGGATGATTCTCTATGTCTTTCCCTCCCTAGGCCCAGCAGTCCCAGAAACAAGTATGACTTAGCAAGGAAAAGGGCCAAAGAACACAGTGCATAAAGATCATGCTTTCGCTTCAGCACTATCTAACTTCAGGGGAAAAGAGCTGTACTTGGAGTCAGAAGAACTGGGTTTTAGTTTCAGCTACTCCAATGACTATGTAGGTGACTTCATGGTCAAGTCACTGATGTTTCTTAGTCTCAATTTTACATCAGTGGGAATAATTAAATCAAAACTTCCTGCTTCATAATTTGGGATGAGGACCAAATAATAAATGATAGATAGACTGATATATGTGTGTGTGTGTGTGTGTGTGTGTGTGTGTGTGTGTGTATACACAACATATGCATAGATAGATATACAATATAGAGTCATACATAGAAATATATCCTATGCATGTATGTATATTATATATTTCTAGATAGTTGAGTGTATACACTCACATATAAAACATACATATATTTAAAGAGGTAGTAATAAATGTTCAGCTACTATATGTAAAGGAAAACCCCCCTTTTTTTCAGTTATGACTTAGCCAATGAACAGTCAGTGATTTGTATTGTTGTGGCCAAGTGATTCTTTAGGATAAGCAGGCATAAATCTTGCCAGACCACATCATGGGGGCAAGGGAAACATAAGGAGAGATGCCAGGAGAGAGGGACAGTCCTCCCCACGTTGCTCTTAGCTGTTTGCCTACCTGCAGAGAAAGCACTCCTGGTTGTGAAGCAGAAGATTAAGTTGATTCTTATTCTTAGCAAATGATCCACAACCTTCACAATTTTTTTCTTAACATTTGATTGTTTGAATTTAGCATCTTTAACTGTGGGATTTTAAATATTCTGCATGCCCCCATTAGAAATGTAAATTGATCAGATCTTTTTTTTTTTCCATGACACATAATAATGCTGCAGTACCTTACAACTTGCTTGCTGAAAGAAATGGATGATGTTCCACTGAGTGCTGGAATAAAGGATGTGTGCTAATTCCATCTTTCGTTAACTATTCATTTCAATGTTCTGCACTTTACCCTGGTTGAAAATGATATCACTAAATGGGGATGTTAAAGAATCTGAGTGCTTTGGTACACCAAGCCGCACAAACAAGTTGTTAGCACATAGTTAATACAAAGACTATATTTTTAGAAGAACAGGCATCTGAGTAAAGTGGAAAAGTTCAGACAACCTTTCAGACATTTTGCCTACACACCAGGCCAAACATCCTGCATAATGAATTCAACCTACTTCTTTTCATCAGCATGATTTGGTGTCATGGGTGAGGTCATAAATGGTCCAGTGAAAAATATGCTGCTTCTTGGAATATTTAAGCCTCCCCTCCAACAGACAGCACTTTGTAATTTCTTTTAATTACGGCACAGGGCCATTTCATTAGCCAAATTCAATGTCAAGCTATCACTGTCCTAAGATTGTTCTGCCTGTGTAAGAAAGACCTAGAGAGGTACATTAAAATTCTATCCTCTTGCTCACTTTCAACTATAATAAAAGCTAAGTTGATATAGTACATGGAAAATATTGCTGTTAATGCAATGCTGTGACAAGAGTGGAAGTATTATTACCTGCATTTTAGAAATAAGCAAACTAATATTGTTTGATTTGTTCATGGTTATTCAGCTAGAAAGAGAACATTTGGAGAAGGTAGGTGATGCACTGAATAAAGTTCTGACCTTGGAGTCAGGAAGACATAATATCAAATACAACCTCAAACATTTACAAGCTGTGTGATCCTGAGCAAGTCATTTAACTGCTGACTGCCTCAGTTTCCTCAAATGAAAAATGGGGATAAAACTATCACCTCCCTCATACCATTTTTGTGATGATCAAGTAAAATAATATTTATCAAGTGTTTAAAAAATGTCTGTCATATGGTGTTTCATAAATATTTGTTCTGGAGTCCTACCAAATTCCTTTTATGATGCAAATGTGTTTTTTACTTCTTAGCCAGGGAAAACAAAAATAAATCAATAATACTAGAAAGTAATTTCCTTGATGTATATGTAAAAATCTAAATAAAATACTAGCAAGGATATTGCCACAATATATCATGGAGATGATACACTATGACAAGGTGGGATTTGACCAGGAATGTAGGATTGCTTCAATATAAGGAAAACATCGGCATAATGAACCATATCAATAACAGTAACAAAAAAATCATATGATTACCTCAGTAGTTGCAGAAAAAGCCTTTAAACAAATACAATATCCATTCCTACTAAAAACACTAGAAAGCAAAGGAATCAATGGAGCCTTTCTTAAGATGATAAATAGTATCTATCTAAAAGCAAGAAAAATTGTTTTATGTAATGGGGATATACTTGAAGCCTTCCCAGTAAGATCAGGAGGGAAGCAAGGAAGTTCACTATCACCACTATTATTCAATATTGTACTAGAAATCCTGGTTTTAGCAATAAAGGAAGAAAAAACAATTGAAGGAGTAAAAACAGGCAACAAGGAAATAGAACTATCACTCTTTGCAGATAATATTGTGGTAGACTTAGAGAATCCTAGAAGATCAACTATAAGACTAGCTCAAGCAAGCAACAACTTCAGCAAAATGGCAGCACACAAAATTAACCCACATACATCATCAACATTTCCTTATACTAACAACAAAACCCAGCAGGGAGAGATAGAAAGAGAAATTCCATTTAAAATAACTGCAAACAATATGAAATATTTGAGAGTCTACCTTGTAAGACAGACCAGGGATTATATCAACACAATTACAAAATACTTTTTACACAAATAAAGACTGATCTAAATAATTAGAAAAATATTAATTGCTTGTGGGTAATTTGAACCCACAAGGGAACCAATATAATAAAAATAACATTTCTGTCTGAGTTAATTTATTTATTCAGTGCCTTACCAATCAAACAATCAAAGAATCATTTTGTAGATCTAGAACAAATACAAAAAAAAAAACCAATTGCAATAACATAAGGTCAACAGTATCAAGGGAATCAATGAAAAAAATTGTTAAGGAAGGTGAGTTACCCGTTCCAGATTTCAAGCTACATTACAAGGCAGTAATCATCAAAACAATCTAGTACTGAGTAAGAAATAGAATGGTAGATCAGTGGAAGAGATTAGGTACATATTATTGTTGTTGTTCAGTTGTTTCAGTCCTGTCTGACTCTCTGTGACCCCATTTGGGGGTTTCTTGGCAAAGATACTGGAGTGGTTTTCTTTTCCTTCTCAAGATCATTTTACAGATGAGAAAACTGACACAAATAAAGTTAAGTCATTTGCCTAGGGTCACACAGTAAATGTTTGAGACCAGGTTTGAACTCAGGATGGCAAGTCTTTCTGACTACAGGCCAAGCACTGTATCCACTATGCCAACTACTTGCAACTTAGATACATAGCACATAATGAACTAGTGTTTGATAAACCCAAAGATCCAAGTTTTGCAGGTAAGAATTCACATTTGCAGAAAATCACTGGGAAAACTGGAAAACAGTTTGGCAGTAACTAAGCATAGACCAGCACCTCACATCATATACCAAGATAAAGTCAAAATGGAAAAATTATTTGGACATTAAAGATGATATCATAAGTAAATTAGGGGAACATGGAAAAATGTACCTGTCAGACCTATGCAAAAGGGAAGAGTTTATGACCAGACAAGAGATAGAGAGGATCATAAGATATGAAATATATATTTTTGATTACACGAAATTAGAAAGCATTTGTACAAATAAAACAAATGTAGCCAAAAATGAAAGGAAAACAAAAAACTATGAGATAGTTTTCAAGGATGATCAACTGTGAAAGACTTAGCTATTCTAATCAAGAGAATGATCCAAATTAATTCCAAAGGACTTATAATGAAAGATAGAATCCACATCAAAAGAGAACTGATGAACTCTGAATACAGATTTAAATTTACTTTTTAAAAATATCTCTTCTTTATTTTTTTTTAAATTTTGTTTGTGTTTTCTTCTGCAACCTGGCTAATATGGAAATATGTTTTGCAGGACCTCATATATATAATCAAAATCAAATCAAATTGCTTGCCTCCTTAAGTAGGGAGGAGACATAGAAGGGAGGGGTAGAATTTGAGACTCAAAGTTTTGAAAAAAATGGTTGTTAATTTTTTTTACATGTAATTAGGAAATGTTTAATGAAAGAAATAAAAAAAGAATTTTAAAATGTTCCTTTATCCATTCTTCCCAATGACTGATGTAGTATGGATACTGAATGCAGTGTTTTCAGGGTGCTTAATGTCTAAGAACCAAATTAGCTAATTACTTTAGAAGGAGAGAACAAATAGGACATTCATGAACTGTGTTTCTATTCATACATCACTTTATAATGTTAAGTCTTTACTATAATTCAGACTAAAATATCAAAATTATAGAACTTACAGATCCATGGAAACTTAATCATCTAGTCTAATATCTTGTTTTTACAAATGAAGAAACCAAAACACAAAGAGTTTTGATGAGTTAATCAGTGTCACATTGTAGTGGGTCTGAAAATTGAACTTGAATATTTCCTGAGTTCAAAATAGTGTTCTTTCTACATTTTGAAATCTCAAAATGTCTTAACTGAAGAAAAATTAGAAATCACCCAATTCATCAGACATCCAATCTTGGTTTGAGATTCAGTGTCAATTAAAATCAATCTGTTCTTGGATTTCATAAGTCTTTTTTTGTTGTTATCTTATACTGTTAGTCTGTTATCTACGTTCAGTGGTTAATTGCTCCAGTGAAGGCAAAATTATTTTTTACACGTACAAATAATTAGTTTTGAGAAGAATAGCATAAGCATTGCCTTGTTCATAATTTGCTAAATTCTCTTGCACGTACTGGGCTTTAGCTTCGGTTCAATCTTTATCAGAAACTAGTGAGGGAGAGGAGTGTAGTTTGAAACTACTACAGATCAATCTGTTGTATGCAGACTAATGGACTTTGTTCAAAATCCCAACACTTTCCAGCATGAAGAGTCATATGTCTTATGGCTATGATATCATCAGACGACTGTGCCATCACATCCTTGAAATATGACTTTTATTAAAGTAGGAGAGGATTTCAAGGTATTAAAACACCTTGATGGGTAATATGAGATTGTTCAGAAGAAATGTGTTTTTTTAAAATAAAATCAAATACAAAATGTTTCCTAGATTCCCTGCTTATTATTTATTTCATAGGCAGCCTTGATTTATTCCTTGCTTAAAAGAACAAAGGTAAAAAATCTTTTCACTTTGAGTGCAACGCTTATATATTCATGAAACAGATTATTAAGGAGTAAGATGGTATCATAAGAAGTGATGGAGTCACCAAACACATAATTTATTTTAATATGCATCTCTTTTTTATTTAAAATTGTATATAAGTTGTTTGAGTGTTTTCTTAGACATCAGAAATGACATTTGTTTCTTTGCTTTGAACTTAAAACCATGAAATACAGGTTTTTTTTCACTATATGACAACATGGCTTATGCTTACATATATAATTGGTACATATTTGTGTCAATTAAATGGAGACAAAATGGGATTATTTTATGTTCATGGAAAAGTGAGCTGTTTGAGCAACTTATAAAGATGCATAAGGTATCCTAAGAACCTGTGTGTAGAGTAAGAAGCTCATCAAAGAAGGTAAATCCCTTATGGAGATGTGAGTATCACAGTACCCCTGTGTTTTGCTATTACGATACACATGCATCGTGAGTGAAATAGCCCATGACGGATCCCCATTGCACAATTGAAAGAGTGATGGTTTTGGAATCAGAAGTCCCAGTTTCAAATCCCAGATCTTCTATTTACAATGCATGTAGAAAATCACTTGGATAAGTTATATCTTCACCAGACTCAGTTTACTCATCTGTAAAATGAGGGGTACAATTAAATGACCTTTTAGGTTCAGCCCTATATCTATAATCCTGTGAGCCAGCTATAGAGAACTATGGTCCGTCTTTCCTTGCTACATGGATGTTATTTTATTCACTAAAAGATAACAAAAGCAGTTTTATTCTTTTGTAATATGTCATGTCTGAAAAGAACACAAAACACAAGATTTACTCCTCAAGCCAGATAACACCCTACAGATACACTATAAAATTACCCCCGGTATTACTCATGTAATTTATTTGCCTGACATCCTATTGATAAAAAGGGGCAAAATCAAGAGATTGTCTAGGAAAAACAACAAAAGCAACAATCAACTGATTGTGCCAGTGTAAAAGTTCAACATTATTCGAAATGTATTAGTTAGCCATGAAAACACCATGCCATTCAGATATCAGGTGTCTGTCATGTCCTCTTATTATTGTCCCCAAATGTTAGGATTTCTTCATGACGATATAATACATTTAATCTTGCCACCTAGTTGGGGTGGGGTTGGTGTAGATCTGATGCTATAGGCCATCTTAGAAGGGTAGCTTGTTACAACAGAATGAATATTATGTCTTGAAATAGACCTGGATTAAATACCTGATTCTGATGATTTTTGCTAGTGGGAACTTAGTCAAGTCATTTGAATTCCAAGAACCTCACTTTGCTCACCTGTATAATATAACATTAGACTGGTATACTATAATCAAATTCCAAAGCTCCCAGTTGAAGGAGAAAATATTACAAGCAGACAGAAAGAAACAATTTGATATCATGGAGCCACAATCAGGATAACACAAGATTTAGCAGTTTCTACATTGAAGGATTTGAGGGCTTGGAATATAATATTCTGGAAGGCAAAAAGCTAGGATTATTACTGAAAATTACCCAGCAAAATTGGATATAATCCTTCAGGGAGAAAAATAGATATTTAATGAAATAGAAGACTTTCAAGCGTCCTTGATGAAAAGACCAGAGTTGAATAGAAAATATGACTTTCAAATACGACTCAAAAGAAGCATAAAAAGGTAAACCGAAAAGAAAAATTATAAGGGATTCCATAAAGTTAAACTGTTCACTTTCTATACAGGAATATGATACTTGTAACCCCTAAACACTTTCTCATTATTAGGACAGTTAGGAGTATACATATACTGAAAAAACAGGTGTGAGTTGAATATGATGGGATGATTATCTAAAAAAACATAAAATTAAGGATTTAGAAAGAAGGATGAACTAGGAGGAAGGGAAAGGAGGAGGTAGAATGGAGTAAATTATCTGATATAAAAGAGGCCCAAAAGGGATTTTATAGTGGAGAGGAAGATGAAGGAAGTGGGTTTGTGAGGAGTACGTAAACCTTACTGTCATTGTAATTGGCTCAAAGAGGGAATAACACACACACTCAGTTGGGTGTAGAAATCAATCTTACTACATAGAAAAGTAGGAGCAGAAGTGGATAAGAGAAGTGGGGGATGAGAGAAGGGAGAGCAGGCTAGGGGAGGTAAAAGTCAAAAGCAAAAACACTTTTGAGAATGGATAAGGTAAATGGAGAGAGATAGAGAGTAGGATGGAGAGAAATACATAGTAATCATTACTGTGAAAAAAAATTACAGCAAGTTTCTCTGATAAAGACCATTTCTTAAACATACAGAAAATTGACGGAAATTCTTAGAAATAAAAGCCATTCCTCACTTGATAAATGATCAAAGAATGTGAACAGGAAGTCTTCAGAGAAAGTAATCAAAGCTGCCCACAGTCATGAAAAAAAATGCTCTAAATCACTATTGATTAGAGAAATGCAAATTAAAACAACTCTGAGCTACCACCACATACCTTTCAGACTGTCTAATATGACAGGAAAGGAAAATTATAAACACTGGACAGTATGAGTGATAATTAAAACCCTAATGCAGTGTTGTTGAAGTTGTCTACTGATTCAACTATTCTGGAGAGCAATTTGAAACTATGTCCAAAGAGCTATACAATCATGCATACCCTTTTATCCAGCAGTATCAGACTAGGTCTGTATCCCAAAGACATAAAAAAAAAAATATGAGCAAAATATTTATAGCAGCTCTTTTAGTGGTGACAAAGAATTGGTAATTGAAGTGATGTTCATCAATTAAGGAATGGTTGAACAAGCTATTGTATATAATTGTGATGAAATACTATTGTGCTATAAGAAATTATGAGCAGGATGATGTCAGAAAAAAAAAACCTGGAAAGACTTACAGGAACTGGTGCAAAGTGAAATGATCAGAATGAGGAGAACATTGTACACAGCAACAGCAATATTGTATTATGATCTACTGTGAATAACTTAGCTATTCTGAGCAATATAATGATCCAAGACAATTCTCAAGGACTTATGATGAAAGGTGCTATCCATCTCCAGAGAAAGAACTGGTGGAGGCTGATGACACTTTTTCTTTCCTTTCTTCATTTTTTTAGGTCGGGGAGTGTTGGTCTTGTTTTCTTTCCCAGCATGATTACATGGAAATGTTTTTTGCATGACTATGTATGTATAACCTATATCATATTGCTTGCTTTCTCAATGGGGGGAGAAGTAAGATGGGAGGGAAACATTTTGGAATTCAAAATTAAAAAAAAAAGTTAAAATAGTTTTACATGTAATTGGGGAAAAAATAAAACATTAAGATGCAAATAAATAAATAGCAAACCACTATAGTCTCTGGGTTGTACTGGGCTTGAATGGTTGGTTCTCCAACCAGAAGTTTGTAGAGATATCTAGATGTCTATTATCACAGTTAATTGCCCTATCCATGTGAGTTATAATGGAGAATGTAGAACTTCTCTTGCCACCAGTAATCAGTAAAAGAAATGTGTTTGGAATCTAGTCCCCAGATGTTTGTGTTTAAAATCTAGTCCCCAAGTATTTGTGACAATATTTAGCAATTATTGACTGGGTTCATAGCATGGGAGTAAAATGTTAATGTAAAACTAAAGAGGGTGAGAGATTAGAGAGTGACATGGATATCTGGAAGCTCAGCTAATGAATCTGCTTCTTAAGGAGTTTGGGGTACAAATCCCTGGACAAATTTAAGGTATATCTCAGATGTAGTTCCCCACCAGTTCATGAATAATTTTTCTGGAAGAGGGATGTCTATTGTCTAGATAGAGGTGATCCAATGGTGTGAACATTGATTCAGAAAGCACAGAGAATGTAATAAGTGAAGTGGACTTCGGGTGCACATACTCCCAGCCTGGAACTTGTGCATCCAACTAGCAATATTAAATACTTTGGATCATTAGAATATGGATTTTGTAGTTGGGTGCAATGACTATAAGTCATTTAGAGTATAGAAGTCTAAATAACAGCTTAATTTCACAGTACACATCACAAGGGAAAAGAAGAAATGTATCAAATGAAATAAGCAAAGTCAAAAAGAGAGTATCAGCATGTATAGGAAATTTGATTTCTACTAAACACATTTTACTGTCTTCTGTATGACATGCAAATATTTTCTGATGGATTTATAAAGTGGATTATAATCCTATTCTGTATCCCAAACACACACACACACACAAATATAATCACCTTAAATTCAGTGGATACAGTAATACTAGGTTTTTTTTTTCCTCTGAAGGTGATTATCATACTTTTTTTGCATGTCAGTGTTGGAAAATATAAGTTCTAGAGATGCCTCAAGATGCAAGGGGGAGCTGCTTCTAGCAATTATACTCAATAATTAGAAGAGTGAAAACAAAGAACAAAACTAAATGCTTTAATATCTCTTGGTACACTCAGGCAAACAATAGATCATTAGAGTAGACAAAAAAATAGACTGTTCCCTTTTTAGACATGAAAAGGTTCTCTTAGTACCTTTGGATCTTAACTTCCTCTTCAGTAAAATAAACAAATTGGACTGTACAATACCTAAGGTCCTTCAAATAAGGAATTATTGAGTGAATGAATTAAAGAATGAAAAAAAGCATCTAATAGCTTACTATATGCCAAACTCTGTTCAAAACACTTCAGATTCAATTAGAAAAATCAAGAGAGTCCTAGTTTTCAAAGTACTCACACTTTAATTGGGGGAAGCAACAAATAAAAGAAAATTCTGCTGCTAGGCAGATGGTAAGGCCCAGAAACATCCCATGAGCTATCTATATTTTTGCTACTCAGAAAAGTGCAAGATAATATTTAGATGAATTATTATAACTGTTGGTTTTACATAATTGAAAGGAAAATCACTGAAAAACCTACAAAGAAATAAGAAAAAAAAACAACAATGATCCTACTGAGCATACTTCTTAGTTTTCAGTAAAGAAACTAATTGTCATATAATTGCATGTCATACCTTCTTTCTATGCTTATTAAGACAATAGTCAAAAGTTCATAAAATTCACTGTTTACATAATGAGCACGTTTATGTTCACTGCTTTACATTCTCTCTCTCTCTCTCTCTCTCTCTCTCAAGAAAGGACATCTCTGTATATATGAAGGATTTGACTTCCTTGGTATTTATAAATAGATTTATCAGGAACAATCTTTCAGAGGAAGTTTCACAAAAATATATTTATTATATAGAGAAAAAGACTTTCTTTTGGCGGGGGAGGTACTATTATGGTGTTTTCATAGTTTTTTTAAATTTTTTCTGCTTTTTTAAAAGGTGTGTTTGAGCTTGATTGAGGCAGTAGACACCCACTGCTCTCCTGATAGGACTAATCTGATGTGAATTTTTCAAATATAGAAACATGTCATATAGACTTTTAAACTTTGATTCAATAGAATTTTTGTCCTTAAACTAAGCCTGATTTCCTAACACTTCTTATGAATATGTGTGTGTATAAACATACATACACAGATATAACTGGTCACTGTGTTTCCCATGAAAGCCTACAAAGCTTAATTTACCTTCTCTTCCATTATGAATCTTCGGGGCATATCCAAAGCAAGTCACTCATCAATCAATGATCAAGCATTTGTTAAACCCCTGTACCAGACACTGCAAAATGTTGAGGGTACAAATAAAAAAGCTAAAATAGACCCTGCTCTCAAGGACCTTAAAATTCTAATGAGATATACAAGATGTGCATTCCTACATATAAGATTCCAGCAAAGTAGATACATGGTAACCTTATGAGGCAATGTAATAGCAGGTGGTGGTAGAGCAGAAATTGTCTTTCGAAGTGCATTTTGAGGGAAACCAGGGATTCCCAGAAATACAGGTATAGAGGGAGGACATTTCCAGTCATGGGAAGACAGTGTAAAGCCAAAAAGACAGATATATATCAAGTAAAGTGAAAATATCCAGAAAATATCCCAAAAAATTAGATCTCCTTTTTAATACCACATTGAAACAAAGGATTATACTGAGTTATAATAAACCAAAGGACCTAAGGCTATATAAAATGCTAATAAGCCCTGCCTTATGAAAAATATATATTTTGGAACTTAGCTATCACCCACAACTCCGATTTCTCATGGTGGATTGGACACGACTATAATGTTGGAAGCTACGCTGGGCAAGGTCAAGTACTGGAGGCTTCTACTTCTACTATTGGCTTGACAATAAATTTTTTTTCTGTCTGATGAGAAGCAGCTTAGCTCAAAGGCTCATCACTGGAAAGTTTTAGTATCAGCAACACATGAAAACCTCTTTACTAAGGTGAGTTTTGTCATTGTTCACTCAGTTCAGTCATGTTCAACTCTTCATGACCCCATTTGAGGGTTTCTTGGCAAAGATAATGGAGTGGATTGCCATTTTCTTCTCTAGCTCATTTTACAAATCAAGAAGTGAGGTAAACAAGTTTAAGTGACTTGCTAGGGTCACAGAGTTAGTAAGTAACTGAGGCTAGATTTGAACTTAGGAAGATGAATCTTCCTTACTTCAGGCCTGGCACTCTATTCACGGTGCCATTTATCTTCTCTTGTCTACTGAGGTGACCATGTGCATATGCATATGTATATGTATAGATACATGTGGGTATATATATATATATAGATATATTTATTTATTGTATATATATATATATATATATTTATGTATATATATTTATATATATACACACACACATATATATATACACATATATGTATATATATAAATATATATTTATATATATATATATTATATATATATATATTTATATATATAAATATATATATTTACATATATATTTATATATATATTTATATATATATACACACACACATATATATATACACATATATGTATATATGTATATATGCATACACATATGGAATTATATATACTATGAACACACATGCAGGTTTATAATTATATAGATACACATATGCAGACTAATATATATGCTTATAAATGGAGAGATGGAGAATGAAAGGGTTTTTTTTTGGAAAAAACATATATACATAAATATATGCATATATACACATAGAATACATACTATATATAAAATGCTTTGCACATATCAATGCATATATATGTAATGTGTATGCATTATAAAATATAATATTGTTTACATTTATATATACACATATACGTACACATATATACCATACTTACATAAACATATGCACACTTTTCTTTAAGAAAAGCAAAAGAGCTTATTCTCCATCTTTCCACTTATAAGTATGGTGGCTGTCACATGGTAAGCACTCAATAAATGCTTATTAAATTGAATTAGTGTGAAGTGAAGGTTACAATAAGGCAGGAACTTTTTCTCAAATTACTGAATATTTTCTTCATTTCAGTAAAGTATTCTGGTGAAAGTTTTTAGCAGTTTGGTAACTTAAGAGTAGCTAGATACTGTAGTGATTAAGATTGCTGGACCTGGAGTCAGGAAGACTTCAGTTTAAAACTGGCCTCAGACATTTACCAGCTTGAGTTTAAATCTAACTTCAGAAACTTACTAGCTATGTCATTGTGGGCATAGCACTTAACCCTTAATTGCCTCAGTTTCCTCAAATGAAAAATGGGGATAATAATGGTATCTCCCTTATAGGATTATTTTGAGAATCAAATAGGCTTACACAGATAAAACTCTTTCCAAACCCTAAGGATGTATCTAAATGCTAGCTATTATGATTATTATTTAAAACAAGTAAGCTTCCTTCATTGCTATGGCACCATGCATTAGCTGTTTAGGTTAACTGGACTTTTGTTCTGGACATTATTGGCTAATTCCAAGTCTCCTACTTTATGTCAATTAGAATTCAATCAGATAGAATAATACAAACTAGCCAATTCCAATAAGCATCTGTTAAGTGACTTCTACATTTAAAATTCTGTTTAAGGCATTGCAGACACAAAAATAAAATGAAAAACAGCAGTTAGTCTGAAAGAACCAATATTCTACTTGAGTATATGACATATAATCAAATAAGCATAAAGACCATAAGTTGAAGTGGGAGATGTCGCTAACAACCAGGAGGTAAGCAAGTTTTTATTGTATGTAGCACTTCATCTGAATAGGAAAACAAATGATTCTAAGAGGAAGAGGTGAGTTAGGAGTACATTTCAGGAATGAAAAAGGCCTAGGCTAAAAGCAAAATTAGACCCTGCCCTCAAAGACTTAACATTTTAATGAAATAGACAAGATGTGTACTCATAGTTGTATAAATAAGATTCATACAGAGCAGATGCACGGTAACTTTATGAGAGAATGTGGTAGCAGGTTGGGGTGGAGGTGGAGGCATCATGATGCTTAATGTGATTTCATGCATGAAGAGCAGCAAGTAGGAGAAAAAGAGGAGTGACTGGGAATAAGTTTGCAGAAAGTACACTGAAGTCAGACTGTGAAGACTTAAGTGTTAAATAGGAATCCATATTTTTATCCTAGAATGAATAGGGTGCCATCAAAGCTCTGGGAAGGGGGATGATATGGTCAGATTTGGGCTTTGGGGATATCACTTTCGTTGATTGATAGAGGCTGGACTGGAGATGGAGAGAGACTTGAGACATGCAAGAGAGTTATGTGTAAGAAGGGATCATGCTGTAAAGACAATAATAAAGTTTATATTTGATCCTAAAGGAAATACAGAACCAATAGGGTTGGGAGCATGAGGCAGATGTTGAACTGATTAACCTCTTTGGGAAGAAAAATAAATGGCTATTTGGAGGATGAATTGAAGTGGGGGAGATACTATAGATAGATATTAATTAGGAGGCTATTAAAATAGTTCATGTGAGAGGTGATGGGGACCTGAGATAAGCTGGTATTTGTGTATATGGAGGAAAGAGAACTTCTTAAAAAGATGTAATAGATATGTAAATGGCAATTTTTTTTTCATTTGATTGGATATGTGGAGTGAATGTGTGAGAAATCAAGTAGGAACCAAAGTGAATGGGACCATGCTGATGCTCTTGACAATAATAGGAACATTAAGAAGAGTGGTAAGTTTGGGAGGAATGATAATGTCCTAAAAATATTTCAAACTCAATATATCCAAAAAGGACTCGTTATCATTTCTCAAGTAGGAGCCCAGAACATGTAGATCTGAAAATCAGAAGATTACTGATAATAATTAAATGTTTATCAGATAATGAAGTTCCCAAGTAATAGACTGGAGAGAGAAAAGATGAGAAAGTCCAGAGCAGAGCCTGATGATGTTCCCACACTTAGTAGGAGTAGCATGGATATTGATCCAACAAAGAAGACCAAACAGGGAAGGAGAACCAAGAAAAAGCCATGTCAACTCAGAGAGCAGAAAGTGTTTAGGAAAAGGAGGTGGTCAGTACTGTTAAATGCCTGAGATAGAATGAGAAGGATGAGGATTGAAGAAAGAACATTGCATTTGGCAATTAAACCTTGTTGGTCAGAGATCAGTGAATTACAGTCTGTAAGATTGAAATGGCTTACCTGTGGTCACAAGGAAGAACTGGGATCTGAAACCAGATCCCCTATGTTCTGAATCAGCAATATTGTCAACACCCCTTTCTTGTCCCCAGTAGCTTTGCAGATTTCAGAAAAAGAAGACTTCAACTTTTATAGGTATATTCTTTTTTCTTCTTGGAGATAGAATCTCTAACATCTGATACATTACCTTTTTATGTAGTAGATACTCAATAAAGGCAATTAAGTTAAATGAAATAAGATTTTTTTCTCTCTGTCATTCACGTGAACGAAAATTGTCCTTTCTGTGTTTTTATTAGAACTGTTGCATTCTACTATACTGAGTTGTTTTTAGGAAAAACTTCTAAATACAATCATATGCACATGCACTTACACATACATGTACACACACACACACATATAATTCATTTCTCTTAAACTTAGATTGAAGTATTAATTTTTAAAAAAAGACCTGAAATATATATTAGAAAATAAATAAATATATTGGAACTTTTTCTTCTCTCATTCAAATATACTACAGCCAGGCTATGTCTAAAGGGCATGACAATATGCAGTTGGAACCCCATATTCACACTAGGAATAAAAGAGAAACCATGACTCATGAAGTCCAAAGGCCACTGAAGACTGCAGTTTGCACTGAAAGAGGCCAATGTGATGAGGCTAGCTGACTGCTTCAAATCTTAATTCATATTTGCAATTTGCTCTGGTCTCTTTATGGAGATTTATCATTTCCAAGTTTTATTTTCCAACACTACATTTCACTTCAAAATTAATTCCCTTGAGCAATAATTACAAATTCATTTTCTCCAATCTCTTTAGTACTGTTTTGAATTCATTAATAATCATAAACAAAACTTAACAACTCTTCAGAAAAGCTAAAATAAAAACTTGGCAACTTCTTGGGATATTTTCAAGTGTCCTAAAAACCTTGCCAAATCTATTCTTCAATATGTTCTGCTCCACTGGAGAGTGTAAGGACCAGCAAATTTCCAACAGATGCAGTGGAGCCAAAGCAAAATTAAATCTGCCTGCTTGATTTTCCCAATTAAGCTTTCTTGTTGAGTATATATGATGTTAAAACTAGTTGACAAGTGAAAGATCTAAATCATTTTTTTCTGTTGCTCATTGTCTTACTCCTCTTCCTCTTCCTTCTCCTATTTCTCCTCTTACTTCACCTTTACCTTCTCTTCTCCTCCTTCTCTCCCACTTCCTCATCCTTCTTCTTCTTGTCTTTTTCTTCCTTTCTTTTTCTTTCTTTCTTTCTTTCTTTCTTTCTTTCTTTCTTTCTTTCTTTCTTCTTTCTTCTTTCTTCCTTCCTTCCTTTCTTCCTCCCTTCCTCCCTCCCTCCCTCCCTCCCTCCCTCCCTCCCTCCTTCCCTCCTTTCCTTCCTTCCTTCCTTCCTTCCTTCCTTCCTTCCTTCCTTCCTTCCTTCCTTCCTTCCTTCCTTCCTTCCTTCCTTCTTTCCTTCCTTCCTTCCTTCCTTCCTTTTCTCCTCCTCCACAAATATATTACTCTTCATTGGGTGGAAATGATCCTAGGTTCTTGAATATTCTACAGTCAGAGCACAATCTATGGCAGATCTTCTCAAGTTAGAAATGCTTTTGAAATTTCACTTAGCTATTATGTTCATCTATTTCTGAGACTTTTTTTGGTGGAATAAATTGTTCCTGGAAAGAAATCACAGAGCCAGACATTCTTAAAGCTGAAAGGTAATATCAGATATAATCTAGTTCAATAATATGTGATAGAACCCAATAGACCACATAGTACTAATCATGCAGTTTTCTTCATTTTAGCTATTTGTGTTTATAGCTTTTCCTTCTATTTGTCTATAAGATTCATTAAAGGAAGTACCACGAGTTAGCTAAACTTTGTACCACATTCACTGCCAGAATAGTTCTATGAATATAATAATGGTTAACAATTTTTGTTGATGAATTGACTTATTTTGCAAACAAGTAAATAAGAAAAAAAATTCCTTTAGTAAGGAAAATCTATTGTCCTAATATTTTTAAGTTAGTTCCATTTTTTATTATGTTCCCCAATATAGATTACAGCTTCCATGTATGGATAGCAGCTCTCTGAAAGAAACTCAGGAAATAAATATGTTACAGAGAGGCATGGTCAAATGTTGTTTTTTTCCCCAGAATATATTTCAATTCTTTAACCAATTTTGATTTCATCTTATGACTGTACAAATCCCAACCCATTAGCACAACATCTTGTGAAACTTTTATCCCGGTCTGGACCACTTAATTCACAATTCAATCAACAACGGATGATTAGTGAAGTGAGCAGAACCAAGAAAATAATTTATGCGGGGAAAGGGAGGGAAGATAATGAATGCTATCCACACTCTTGACAGAGAGGTGATGAACTAAATATGCAGAATGAGACATACATTTTTGGATATGGTCAATTTGGAATTGTTTTTCTTTACAAATTTGTCATAAGATTTTTTCCCTCTTTTTTTTTCCTATCGGGGAAGGTGGGAGGGAAAGGAAACAAAAGTTTCTTCGAAAAAAGCAATTTTTAAAAAATGCTTTCACCCCTGTCTTGCACAAAGTATACACCAGCAAGCTCATGGTCTTCATGTAGATTTCCTCATACAGTTTTTGTATGTCCATCAATGTAACATGAAGGATGCTCATCTGTTATCCTAAGCTCTTTCTTTTGTTTGTTTGTTTATTTTGTTTTTGGCTAGGCAATGGGGTTAAGTGACTTGCCCAGGGTCACACAGCTAGTAAGTGTTATGTGTCTGAGGCTGGATTTGAACTCAGGTCCTCCTGAATCCAGGGCCAGTGCTCTATCCACTGCACCATCTAGCTGCCCTTATCCTAAGCTCTTGCTGTATGATTAGCCAATATATTTTTTCTAGTCATACATTTTTGTGATGACATCTTTTTTGTACTTCTCTATAATTGCTTCTTGTTAACCTGTTTCCACCTAATGATATACTATGTGTATTTCTATTGCCTTTTGGGTGACATGAAACTTTAATTCTTCATAACATAGTTTTCCACCAATTTCAATTATATTGCATCACCAAAATAATTATCTAAAAAGATGGGACTTTATTTTAAGGGAAAAAATTGGAGACAAAAAAAAAAACACTGTAATTTAAAAAAAATGTAATGTAGCCCACTCACCTCCCCATATTATGTTCTGAGCTCATTTCAATTTTCATTAACAGTATTCATCTAGACAAATTTACCAATGCAATAGATAAAGTATTGTACTGGAATATAGGAAGACCTAGGTTCAAATCATCCCTTGGACACTTATTAGATATGTGATCTTGAGCAAGTCACTTGACCTAATTTCCTTCATTTATAAAATCCAGTCCAATAAACCAATCCAATAAATATTATAGACTCATTCAAGAGGTTCTTAAATGACCCAGGACTTACTTGATTAGCATGGTTTCATTAGTAACATGACCACCTGAAAGAATTTATTATCTATTAGTAATCTCTATTCCACTTGAACTGGACTTCCTCCAC
This sequence comes from Phascolarctos cinereus, assembly GCF_003287225.1. NCBI lineage: Eukaryota > Metazoa > Chordata > Mammalia > Diprotodontia > Phascolarctidae > Phascolarctos > Phascolarctos cinereus. Next base: position 452,884,932 of record NW_027555847.1, on the reverse strand, counting down.
CACTTTTAATGAATGGGGAGAGAAATTAAGTTCTTGCTTTATGCAACCTCTATGCTACACACAAGCAAAGACAAATCCTGGCCTTGAGGACCTCCTCTGGTAGAGAGAGACAACATACACAAGGGAACAGTGTTACACATCCCATCTAGGACCCGTAGCCAATGCAATTTCATCATGTTCACAGAACTGGAAGAAAGGAATGGGAGGGAAAATTCTAAGTTAAAAGCAAGGTGGGGTTGTGGAACTGATGATCAGAGAATAGAGAATCAAGTGAAACATGATTAGAGCTTCCCTGAAATTATGGGTGAGGAGAATCAGTTATTAATGGAGATGAGGGGGAAGGCTATGGTCCAACAAATACTTTCCACAGGCAGCACTTGATATTTTATGGGAAACCTTGGAAACTCCTGAACTAACCCATTTTATCTACTGCTCTTCTTTACATGGAGTTCCCTAAGCAGGGAATCCTTTCTCTACTTGGTTGAAATTCTATTACCTTCAAATATATTGATGATACATACAGCATATTGGAGTCTCCAGTACCATCTTCACATAAGGATAATTCTCAAATATTTTCAAACACCTGTTTTGACCTTACTCCTAAACTAGGGTCCCCTGTCTGTAGTACATTGCAAATCAGGTGTCCTGCTATCACCCCAAATTCAACAACACTATCTAACCTCATGCCTCAAACCATTTCCCTCCCTGACTTCCATATTTCTGTTCTGATATCAAAGTTCTCCTAGTCATCCATCTTTTGGTCCCACCCTCTAAAATTAATTCTCTTCCTCACTTGTTACCTGTGATCTCATCCCTTCCCATCTTTTTTATGATGTTGGTCTGTCTATCATCTATTCTTTCATACATGTTCCATTGGATTCTTCCTCTCAGTCCACAAACATATTCCCCTTATCAACATAAGAGGTTAATGATTAATAATAATAATAATAAAAACATTTCCTGGAAAAACTTTAAAATTAAGCTACCCTTCTGTCTCTCACTTTGTTTCAAATTAATCTTCTGTATTGACTTAATGAATGATGCTGCTTCCCTATGTCCATCTCACTTCTCAGTCATTTGCTACCTTTTGATTCCAATACTTCCCTGAAACAGCTCTCTATAAAGTTATTACTGATCTCATTCTTGCTAAAACTGGTGATGCTTTTGATACTGCATCTTCAATGACTTAGCTGCTAAATATGACACTATGAATCACCCTTTCCTTCTTGATATCTTCTCTTCCTTTTGCTTCCAGTGCTACTGGTGTCTTTTTTTTTTTTTGCCTTTTTTCTATCTTTTGATGGCTTTTCAAAAATTTCCCCACCCCCTCAAGCGTAGTCATACTGTCACAATCTTGGTTCAGGCCTTCTTTTCTTCTTTCTCTAACTGCTCTTCTGGTGATCTTACTTACTCCAGTGGGTTCAATTATCATCTCTGTAATAGGTATAACAAAGTCTATACCCCTACAGCACAGATATCATGAACTGAACTGTTGAGAGGGGATCCCCTGATCCCTCCTAGAGATTTTACCCTGTCTTAGAAAAATAGGTCTAGGGTCTGCATTCTATGTTGTTTTAGGTGCCAGAGTAGAATTTGAACTATGGTGACCCCAAAACCAGGATTCCAGGGAGTCCTGAGAAGCCAGCGTACTTAGTACTCAGGGCCACCAATTGTTTTGGACTTGGAATCGGAATTGTACTCTGTAGGAGCTGAACTAATCTATGAATGTAATGTCCTTCCACTCCCTAGAGAGGGAAGTAGTACCTTCCCCTTTAGGAAGAGGGGGGAATTATACCTCCTATGTTTTGGGGAAGTAAATTTGTATAATTATTATATTATATCTTTGAAGTAAATTTTCCTTTGCAAAAGTTAATTGGACTGTTAGTGGATAAACAGAAATGAGTTGCAAGGGATATATCCCTAAAATTGGGGAACTATCATTGGTAGGGACTGGAGAAATTGGGAAAGAGCAGAGATACTCCAAGCCCCTTTAAGTGTACCAGCAAATGTTGGAGGAGTGAAATGAACATACCTGGCCTTCAAGATGGCTGGATCCAAGGTAGCAAGTGTAGGATAAATTGAGAGGTCGCTTAGAAAGAAGTCAGTAAGAGTAAGGATTAGGAAAAATTCTTGTAGAAGGTGAGATTTAAGCCAGGACTTGAAGGACATCAGGTACACTAGGAGATAGAGATGAGGCAGGAGAGTGTTCCAGACATGGGTGTGTGGAGGTGGGGTAGTGTAGTAGGTGAAAATGCTCAGATTTGGGAGATGGACTGTTATGTGTGAGGAACAGCAAAGAAGGCAGTGTCACTGGATCTCAGAGTAGGTGAAAGATAGAACAGTCCATGGTGAACAGAAAGGTAAAAATGGGAAAGATTATTAAGTATTTAAGTGGATTTTATCTTGAACCCAGAAGGAAATCAGGGGCCACTGGAGTTTATTGAGGAGGTCACATGGTCAGATCTGCTTTAGGAAGATCAATTTGACAGCTGGTTATAGTGATTTTTGTATGGATCACTGTAGTCAGATTGACAGAATCTACTTTTTAAAATTCATATCCATTAATTATATTGTCTTGTAGTTTTCCTTCTGTGCTTTATCCTTCTTTGGTTTAGATATTAGGACTATATGTGTCTCATGAAACAAACATGGTAAAGTTCTTTTTCCCTATTTTTGAGAATAAACTGCATAATATTCACATTTTTTTTCCTTGCAGTTTGATATAATTCTCCTGTGATTCATGAGGACCAAGTTTTTCATTTTCATTTTTATTTTGGTTGTTCCTTTATGATAATTATATTTTTATTTCTGTGATTGCATTATTTAAGATCTCTATTCTGTTTTCTGTTAGTCTTGATATTTTATATTTTGCAAGTATTCTATTGCTTATATGTTCTCAGTTTTATTAGCATTTAAGTTTGCATAGTAGGTTCTGATGATTGTTTTTGTTTCTCTACTTTTGTTGCAATTTCACTTTGTTCTTCTGCTACTCAGTTCATTTGACTGTGCCTTTTTGATCAGATTACCTAAAGTTTATCAACAGTATTTTTTTTCAAAAAAACAGTTTTTAGTTGTAGTTGTAATTTCTGTAATTTTCTTTTCTTTTTTTGTTTTTCCAGTTTATATGTTGCTCTTTTATTATTTAATATCAACTCTTATGTGCTCATTTCAGCTTTGTTTTATGTTGCCATTCTGATTTTTAAATGCTTATTCAATTTTTTAATATATGTCTTCAGGGGTACTATTTATTTTAACCAAAAAAACTGCTTTAATGACATCACATAAATTTTAATTGTTTTATCATTGTGGTTTTCTTTCACATAATTATATATTTCTTTGATTTGTTTTAATTTACTCATTGTTTAGAATTTCAATATCAAGTCTCCAGTTGGATCTATATCTTTGCTTGAGTTAACCTAAATTGAATGCTATTTTTATTACAATATGATCTATAAGGGATGTGTTTACTATTTCTGTCTTTTACATTTGTCTACCATATTGCAGGGCCAAAAGAAATACTCATTTTTGTAAAAAAATAATACATGTGGTGCTGTAAAATGTGTATATTTTTATCAGTCTTATTTAAGTGAGGGCATGTCTTTTAGTTTTAGCTTCAAATTTGTTCAATTCTCTACTTCCCCCTTTTGTTTACATTTATTTAGACTTGTCTAAAACTGAGAGAGATATTGAAAACTCCTACCACTATTATATTATTCTCTATTCTTGTAGTTCATTATTTTTTTTTCATTTATGATTTTGAATTCTAAGGTATTTGGAGCATACATATTTAATATCTACAGTTGGTCTTTCTACAGTTCTTTTCATATATATGAACTACATATATATGTATATTTCATAATATGCTTTCCTTATTTATATTTTTAAATTTAGTGAATGTGTTTTTGTTTTTTTTGAGAGCAAAATTGCAACTCACATATGTGTATATGCATACACACACACACATATGAGCTGTAATTCATCACTTATTCATTTTATTTTATTGCTTAAAATTTTTTATAAATAGTGTTGTAATTCCCTCCACTTGTCTCTAACATATTTTTTTTCCCTGAATTTGGACATTCTTCTACTCTTTCTTTGTAAATACAGTACTCTATTTCTTTGCTTATTTTAACTTAATCCATTTTATGGCTACCGTGTTCCCACTGGTTCTCTTCCTCTTGTGCTTAAGTCCTTCTTATCTCCATTTTTTTTACCTTTTTCCTTTGTTTTGGAGTTTTGCCTAAATTGTGTGTTCCATTTCTTTCCTCACTTTCTCTAGCTATTTAATTCTTTTCCCCTTCCCCCCCTCAAGTAAGTAGTCACATCAAATATTCTTCTCTCCTTCAACTTATTTTGTTTGTTAGATTTTTAAAGTTTGTCTTCATTTTTTCTCCCCCAAAAGGATTAATTTTCCCTTGTTTTTGTCATGTTTATCTTCCCTTGCTGTCTATTAAAGATTTTTATTCGTTGATTCACAGCCCTTATATTTAATTAGTCCTTTTCTAGTCTATGTTCCTCATCAAATTCAAGCTCCTAATGCAACTATTTTTGGTTTCTTGTTTTAAATAGCTTCTATGACATTGCCTTATACAGTTGTGCCCTGGCTCTCTTTTTCTACTGTACCTTACTTTTAGAAATACCAGTTCCTTCAGGTGGTAGAGAAAATTTCAGCACATAGTCAGAATTTTCCTGTACCTTTTTTCTCCCTGTCTCAATTTCTCCTTTTGCCTCCTCATCTATTTTTATGCAGACTGTCTTCTTCCTATGAGACTACATGGGTTATTTCCCATTTATTGGTAATTTTTGACTTGATCAGGACACATCAAATATTTTCTTCTATCTTCCTCTCCCCACACTCTTTTATGAGCCCTACCATCTTGTAATTTAGCCCTATGCCACCATTGATTGACTTATACATGGAGTATTGTGAGGATCAGTACATGATGTTTCAAGCCTCTTTCTTTACCATCACTTTTTGATTTCATCTTTCATTATTGTCTCCTTGTGTGCATTTAGAAACAAATGTCTTCATACTCTGTAGTTATTTGTTGTCGTCCTTGGTTGCCATATTTGTTTTCCTTACTTGGATTTCTTGTCTCTTAGGTGAATGGAAAACATAATTTGCTTAAGGTTTTTCTTTTCCTCCTAGGAATCCTTCAAATGTTTCTTTAATTGAATCTATATTATTTTTCATTAACCAAATGGTGTCTTTAACACTTAGGAGTCATGTGGCCACAGTTTTGTCATTGAATCTATGAACCTCAGTAAACTTTGAGAATGATAGATGGGTCAGAATCTATATTGGGGGAGGGCCTTAATGAAGTGATAGAAGTATGATCTTTGACATAAAATTGGCCTCAAAAATTGCAAAGGACTGGCCTACTGTGGAAAATAATTAATTTCTCTAATTATACTTTCTATAAGTTTTATGCTATATTTATTATGCCAAATCAATATAGCAAATTATATGATAAAATTATTTTATAGAGTATTTACTAAAACACAATATTATATAATAATTTCATATCAAAATTTGGAGAGGGGAAGAAGACAATAAGCATTTACATAGTCAGGCATATGCCTATGTGTCAGTCATTTTGCTAAGTTTTATGAGGTAAGTGTTATTATTATCTGTATTCTGTAGGAAACTGAGGCAAACACAGGTTAAATGACTAACCCAGAGTCATATCACGTATTAAATTCCTGAGGCCAGATTTGAAGTCAAGTCTTTCTGACTCTAGTCCCAGCACTGTGTCCACTCTTCCACAACCTGTCTCCTAAAATAGTTAACACATACATAGTATTTTTTGTTGTACAAAGCACTTTATTCACAACAACCCTGATGGATAGTTCTGTAAACATCACTAGCCTTGTTTTACAGATCAAGAAACTAAAAAGTGATTTGCCCAGCATCTCATAACGTGTATGGATTGGAACTGGAACAGATACTTAGGTCTTTTGACCTGAATACCAGTACTCTGAGATAAAAGTTTAAGGATCATAGATTTAGAAGCTGAAGAAACCTTAGGAGTAATCAGTTCAACCCTCTTATTTTACATATTAGGAAATTGAAGTCCAGAGATGTAGTGATTTCAAGCTCACACATTGACAAAGCTATGAGTTGAACCCAAGTCTTCTGACTAGAAACCTCACCCCCACCCCACTGTACCATGGGTCTTATTTTAGCCACTTCTGATGTCTCATCATGGCATAGTGATAATTGTGAGTTCTCGAAGGGCGTACTACCTGAATCAAAACTCTAGATGCTCCTATCAAGCTGGAAAGGCATCTAATATGGGTTTGGTAAAGCACTGCATAGCTGGCTTAAGGTCAGCCTCATCAGCTGTGGAGAGTCTGAAAAACAGAAGTTTGGTCACCTACAATGAATATTTGTGGTCATGATCATGAAATCTACTAAGTCATGCTGAATCTACCATATCTGAAACTGGTAAGAATGAATGTCCATACTAAGAAAATCATACTTTTTGAAAAAAAAAGTTTCTTTTTCTTGTTTCTTTTTCATACTAGTTTGTTCTTCACTCAGCTAAAATCAATTTTTCTAAAGTGCAGGTGAGCCCATATCATACTCATTGAAAAAAAACTCCAATAATTCCGTTATTTCAAGGATTAAATATAAAATCCTCTGTTTCACTTTTAAAGCCCTTTATAACAGGGATACTTCCTGTTTTTCCAGTCTTTTTACATCTTACATATCCTCCCAAGTCTATGAGCTAGTCATGCAGGCCTCTTTGTTATTCCTTGTATAGACATGCCATCTACCAAATCTGAGTTTTTTCTTTTTTAATTAATTAATTTATTTTTAATTTTCAACAATCACTTCCATAAGCTTTTGAATTTTAAATTTTTCTCCCCCTCTCTCTCCACCTTCCTCCCCAAGACCGCATGCAATCTGATATAGGCTCTACATGTACCTTCCTATTAAATGTATTTTCACATTAATCATGTTCTATGGAAGAATTAGAACCAATAGGAGGAACCACAAGAAAAAGGAAACAAAATTGAGCAGAAGGAAAAAAGAAAGAGCAAATAGTACGCTTAGATCTGCATTCGAACTCCATCGTTCTTTCTTCTTTGTGGATAGTATTTTCCATTAAGAGGCCTTTGGAGGTGTCTTAGATCCTTGTATTGCTGAGAAGTGTTAAATCTATCAATATTAGTCATCGCACAATGTGGCTGTTACTATGTGCAACATTCTCCTGGTTCTGCTCACTTCACTCAACATCAGTCCGTACGTATTTTTCTGGTCTGCCTGCTCATCATTTCTTATAGAACAATACTATTCCATTACACTGATATGCCACAACTTGTTCAGCCATTCCCCAATAGATGGGCATCCCCTCAGTTTCCAATTCTTCACCACCACAGAAAGAGCTACTATAAATATTTTTGTATGTGTGGGTCCTTTTCCTATTTTTATGATCTCTTTGGGATACAGCAACTCTGGGCATTTTCACTGGCCTCCTCTATGCCTGGAATTTACTCCCTCCTTAGCTCCATGCCCATATCCATGTCCTAGCTTTCCTGACTTTCCTATTTCTCATCTAAAACCATACCTTCTACAAGAAATCTTTCTGATTCCCTTTAATGCTAGCATCTTCACTTTTTAGATTATTTCCAATTTATTCAGCATATATATCTTATTTGTGCATAGTTTTGTGTACATGTGTCTCCCCCTTATTAGATTGTAAGCTCCTTAAAAGCTACTACTCTATCTTTTTCCTTCTTTTGTAACCCTCATGCTTAGCATGGTGCCTGACACATAGTAGGTGCTTAATAAATGCCAGTAAACAAAGTGACTAACTAGACTGTCTCTATGTGCACAAAGGACTTAGAATATTTTGTTTTACATACTAAGTAAGGTTAGTGAAAGCTAAAACAAAAAGACAATTTTATCATTCATTTAACTGTGCTATGGTCTTGACTGGTCAGGTCATTCAAACCAGTGGCTTTAGTGTATAGATGGGCTTTTTTGTGCAGAAACAGCCAAAACCTATTTCAGTAACTTACCCAAACTCACATGACAATAATTGCTATACAACAAGGTGTTCTATCAACGTTTTGTTATAATTATTGGATCTAAAACTTCTTTAGTTGCTAACCAGCAATTTGTTCTCTCCCAGTGTAACAGGTAGTATACATGGGAGGGCAAAAGGGAGGACCTCTCTTTCATATAACTAAAAATGTGTAATTTTTTTAAGTTTAGTTAGACATCAGAAAATTTAATGTAGAGAAAAAGACACCAGACCTATTTCCAAATAGCTTAAGGTATGAATTATACATAAAGTATCCACTTACCTGGGAACCATTGAACTACAAAAAGCAATCCTAGGGAAGATCAACATATTTGGTTTTAAAACTTCAAACTCATTTTTGATGGATTTCTGAGCTAGGAACCCTAATGAATGGGAAAAAAGGGATTCAACTCAGGTGTTTGCAATTCAAGTCATTTTGAGGGATTTTTTCCTTAAACCTCAATATTCTTGACCACCCAAGATGACTACATAACTAGTTAGTTAGTTCTGCCTGACCCCTCACCTCCCTGCATGCATAGCAAAGTTCCTGCCACACTTGTTGAAATGAGCAACCAGAGGATCACATGGAAACCAATTAAAAATTGAAAAGAAGACAAGTCACACAATTAATTTTAAATAACGGAAATATATTTTTTTCTTTCATCATTGCTGGGCTATATCCTCAAAGTGTGCTAAGCTCAGTGAAATTGAAATAAGCCCAGAGAGACCATAGAGCTCATGATGAGGGCCAGTGGAATTCCTCATGTGTGAAGTTTTGAGGAATTTTTCAGATTTTATAGTTTCCCATAGAAAACAATAAAATTCTTATTGAAGTACAAAATGTGTTAAAGGAAGGCAAGTGACTATGTGACTCTTGGGTTGCTCAAGATGGCCATCATGAGCATAGGAACAGTAGAGCAAGTGCTATGGATCTGAAAGCAATTCTTCACTTTCCTGGAAAGGAAAGATTTTCTCCTCTTCTCTAATTGCCAGCTCTGTGTTTCCCCTTTGGATTTACATATGTCAGTGTTCCATTGCATACACTTCCTATTTCTTAGCAATAAACAAGCATCTATTACATGCCCATTCTGTGCCAAGCCCTGTGCCAGTTGCTGAGGATACAAATAACAAATGATATTCTAACTGAGTAGATGACAAATACAAATATGCAAACAGGCAGAATAAATGCAAAATAAATCAATATGAATCAGTATAAAGTAGTTAAATACAAGGTGGCTTAGGAGGGAGTATCCTAGTAGTTAAGAGGATCTGGAAAGGCTTTGCATAGATTCTCAGGTGATGCCTGAACAGAATCTTGAAGGAAGATAGGGATTCAATGAGATTGAGGTAAAGTAGTACATTGTAGGTTTTGGGGAAACACTACAAAAGCATGGAGACAGAAGGTGCAATGTCACGTATGGCAAACAGAGAAGAGGCCAGTGTGACTGGATGACAGATATGAAAGGGTCAGCAATGTACAATGAGACTGGAAAGATAGATTAGTGTCAGGTTATAAAGGGCTTTGAAAGTTAAGCAGAAGAGTTTATCTTTTATTCCAAAGGCAGTAGGGAGCCATTGGAGTTGATTGAGTAGGGGAGTCACATGATCAGATCTGTTTTTATGGAAGTTAAAAGATGTGAAAGATGGATTGAAGTGATGAGAGATAGGAGGCAGGGAGAACAACTAGATGGTTATTGCAATAATGTAGGTGAGAGATGATAAGCACCTGAAATTAGGTGGTAGTTGCATAAGTCCAGGTGATGATTTTTTTCATGATTTTAAGTTAAATGATAGGATATATTCTTCAGAAATGGGGAGATCCAGAATATGTAATGGAACAATAGTATATGACTATATAAGGGACAAAGATGAACTGGCAACTTAGAGAAGTAGAGAAAGAAATATTATTTGCTTTCAAGAAAAGTGATAGATTAGTATGAATATATAACCCTTGTCCTACTATTTTTATAATCATAATAGCCAAATTGAGGCTTCTCTGGTCCTTTTGATTGCTAGGACTAATACATTTAAAGCTAGAGTGGATTTTAAAGGTCATTTAGTCCAACCTACTCATACAAATAAGTTAATTGAATCCCAGAGGAGCTAAATGACTTGCCCAAAGTTACAGGTCTACATAGGGAGAGGGGGAAGATTAACTTCTCATGAATTCCCCTTTTCTTTTTTCTAAGGAAACATTTGACTAAAAATAAAATTAAAGCAAATCAGCAAGATTAAAAAGTGCTTGAACTAACTGAAATATTTTCTATTCATTTTTAAAGTAAAAAAAAAACCTTTCAAATATATTGTTACTTTTTCTTCTCATCACCTACATGTGATAGATATGACAAGTATGATTTTCCTTTGTACAGATGAAGAAATTGAGACTGTTAATAATTTTGCTCAAGTTGACACAAGCAGAACAGAAAATCATGGAATTTTAGAGAAAATGTCTAACACATATCACAGATCTCTACAGCTCCCTGACAAATGACTATCCAGCCTGAAAACCATCAGTAATGGAACAACCTTTAACTTCATGAGACCAAACATTTCACTTAAGGTAGTTTTTCTTATGTTGCTTGGAAGCAATTAACAGAGAAAGAAAGCAGGCTTCAAATCCACATTCTCTGAACTCAAATCCAGGGCTTTTTTTGCTCCATCATGCTATAACAATGAACAACAATAATAGGTTCACAAGGAGTTTTCATAATATTATCTGCCTTGAACATTTAATAAAGAATGTGTAAAGCTGGATGTGAGTGATGCCACTGGTAACTTTAAAAATGACCCTGCCATGCATGCTGATTGTATTTATTAGCTGCTGGAAAAATATGATCACATATATTTGGTCTTTGCTTTCTTCGATTCTACAATCTAAGACAGAATAATATGGACATATATGATAAGGATATACAGACAGCAGAACATAAACACTATGCTAATACCTGAATAGGCAACAGTCGTGGATATATCAGGAACATTTGTGTTTTATGACTAAAGATCAAGGGTCAGCACATTGGTGCAAAGATCAGGGAAAACAGCAATTGGAGTTTACTGTTCAGACTCAGCAAAGCATGGGGGAGTCATCAGAGAGAGAGAAAAAAAAGAAGCTGGTAGAACAAGCATAAGACAGGTTATTTAATGTGCCATTATTGAAAATGTTGCATTTCTTTTATTTTCATTGTGAGCTAGATCCATATTAGTACACTAAGTATTATCCTGGTTTTCTCATATAAGTTATAATAATAATAATAATATTTTAAAAATACTTGAAAAAGTTTCAGAATAGTGCTAAAATGATGATTAAAGGATGGAACAAATATTACCTATGAGGAGCAGTTTAAAGGAGCTGTAATTATTTAACATGGAGAAGAGAAGAGTGAGGACTGATTCATTCGTTTCTCATTTATGGTTCGTTTAAGGCCAATAATCAGTGGTTCATCTTCTGTTAGAATCAGAATAAGAGGAAACAGTTCAAGTTTCAGACTGGGGAATTTAAATGAGAACCAATAAAGATTTTTCTGTAGAGAAATTGTTAAATGTTGTAACGAGTTACTGGGGGAAGCTGTAAGATGTTCTCTGTGGCAAATCTTTTAGTATAGTATAGAATCTAATTCTGTGAGATGTTGCATTTATACTCTTGCCTAGAGGTGATAGTTGGATTAGACACTTTCTTAAGGATCCTTCTAAGCCTACAATTACAGGAAATTGAGCAGGACAGGGCCACTTATCAGAAATTCTATTAATCTTCAAATTAGTTATTTTGTGTGTGAGGTTGGCTGATTTATCTCCAGGCTGTTCCCCAGCTGCTCCCCCAAATACTTTCTAAACAACACAATTTCAATACAGTTGTAATGACTGCCCTTCCCTTCTCCTAATTCTATGGTTTTTTTTGTTTGTTTTTGCTTTGTTTCCTCTTAAGTGAACTGGGTCAAATGTAAATCCAGATATTTGAAGAGGGTATTTTATCAGGGGTGAGACCACTGGATCTGGACTAAGATGAGCTAGGTTCTAATCTAGGCTCTGCTGTTGAAGTTATAAAGGGCACTGCATGACTCAGGGCAAGTCCATTAAAAACTCTGGGTCTATTTTCCTGATCAATCACCAAACATTCAATAAACACACATTAAATGGGAAAAGAGGGAAAAGAAATCAGGCACTTGTTAAATATGTACAATGTATCAACAGACACTGTGCTAAGTATTTTATAAATATTACCTCATTTAATCCTTACAACAACCCTGACATGTGGGAGAAAGTTTTATGTCCACTTTATAGTTGAGGAAACTGAGTCAGACAGTGGTCAAATGACTTTCTCAAGGTCATACAGCCAGTAAGTGTCTGAGGCTAGATTAGAAGTCAGTTCTTTTTGAGTTCAGTGCTCTATCCACTGCACGGTCTCACGGCAAATTAAATGTTGGGCACTGGGAACACAAAAATAAAAATGAAAATAACTTTCTACTCAAGAAGTTCAACTTCTATCAGAAGATTTGTAAAATCAAGGGGTTAGACTGAACCAAGGGTTCTAGACCTTTGCAGTCTGAGGACCCCATTAATTATCACATAGTAGTAGTTGTACTATTTATATCCACTGACTGAAAAAAAAATGTATGTGATCACCCAAAATTACCAGTAATTCACTTTTCAGTGAATTTCATTTTTTCATCATGGCAGCATCTGAATATGTTTGAATGATACTAATGGATTTTCTCCACGCTAATACACTCTCCTACCTCATCTTGGCCTGCTGGATTCCCTTGGCTTCATGCCAGTCCCAGAAAAAATTTCACCTTTTACAGAAAGTCTTTCCTTATCTCACTTAATGCCAATGCCTTCCCTATGTTGATTATTTCCCACTTATCCTGTATATAGCTTGTTTATATATATTGTCTACATATTGTCTTTCCCATTAGACTAAGTGAGCAGGGACTGTCTTTTATCTTTCTCCTAAATAAATGTTTATTGACTGACTAATGCACACAGTGGGCACAGTGGATAGAACACTAGATGGGCCCCCCAAAAGTCCTGAGTTCAAGTTCAGCCTCTGACACTTAGTAGTTGTATAACCTGAGCAAGACACTTAACCTCTGCCTGCTTGGTAGTCCTTATCTGTAAAATGAGAATAACAATAACACTCACATCCCAGGGTTGTTGTGAAGTAAAGTGATTTGCTATCATTAAAGCACTATATAAATGCTGCTGTTGTTATTACTGGCTGTGGCTGTTATAAGCTATGAGTATAACTTCAGAGATAGGTATATATTACAAATCACAGTGTTCAAAAAATGGGCCTGATATTGTTAAAACTGCATTTTCATCCACATTCTGCCATAGAGTGGATGTTAAATTTGGGCAAGGGTTATAACTATTCCTGAAAGAATTTTTCTTAATAGTGTAATCAATAAATCAATGTAAAAGGACTAATCTTTACACATTTCAGGGAGATGATGAAAAAGTCAAAGCAACCTTCTGTGAGGACATGGAACTTGTTGCCAAAATATACAAGAAGAAAAAGAGATTCTGGGTAAAATGAAGGACAAGAACGGATTTTCAGAAGGCAGTGGTGATACTGAAATCTAAGTGGTAGCAAAAACCCAATGTGCAACAGAGCTAAAGTAAGAGCTGTGTAATAAGATGCTCAGGTAACACTTGTTGAATGGAGATAAACGTGATGTGTACACATGTAAAATGAAGTGAAGAATTAATGCAATGTCATGACCTCACTTATTTGGATATATGCAGGAAAAGGTTCTAACCCAAATTACCTGTGTAATTGCCTCCTTCACTCTCAGTGTCTCTGCATCTTTCTACATTTCCTGGTGGGGGGGGGCACATAGCATATGTCATTCATTATTCCATGGATTTAACTACCTTGGCCTTTCACTGCTTCTTCCTTGCCTCTAGTCTCCTTATCTCCCTCCGCCCTTGTTTCTCCTATCCCTACATATGAACACTGGTACTACTGTTTTAATCTCCTCCCACCCCCTCTTGATCCAGTGCACTCAGGTCTCTCAAGTTGGCTAGGCTTCATTCATTAGTATTACATTCATCTTATTCATGCGTGGATTTTAATATGAATTGTAAAATTGATATGTATGTGAAGAAGAGATAATGATTCCCCATTTGTTGCTAATAAAGCAGAGGTCTGTTGATGTAATAAAAATGTGATGTTAAAATTATTTTGTAATAAAGATATATCTATGATTTTTTTTTAACCTATCCTATTCAAGGTCTGTTTTGAAGACAAAATTTCCCCAGTCTTTGCTATAAAAAAAGGCTGGAAAATAAGGCTGTCATTTGGGTCTTCATTATTTCTAACTCTTTGAACAGGGCCAGTCATGGAAGAGGAATGTAAATCTTGTGAAAAGAATGAAGTGGTTATAATTAATGAGCTTGAAATTTTTTACTCATTAGAAAATCCAGGAGACAGTAGGCCTGTAGATCATCCCTGTCACAATGTGTCCAGGGAGTGGGGGGCAGAATAAGGTGGGGTGCTGCTAAAACAACCCACCCAAAATAAGCTTCTCAATATTTTTGCTGATATTTTTCAGAATTGGCTTTGGTCTGTGGCATTTAAATCCAGAAACAAACAAAAATTGCCATTTTTGTTTGTTGTATTTGCCATTTTGTTTGTTTGCTTGAAATATCTAAGCCAAAAAAGCAGAAGGCTCCAAAGATATATGCTCTAGGTTAAAGGACAATGTAAAAATAATTCATTTTCTTTAAGAAACAAGTAAATAGAGCATAAGAAAGATAACCAAGATGCATGTATTTTCTATTTCCATAAATATCAAAGAAAGATTTTTCGGTTAGTCAATATACCTGAAGGAGGGGAAAAACAAACAAACAAACAAACAAACAAACAAAAAACTGTAGAATGTTAAGAACCAGAGTGAGAATAGTTGATTGGTCACTCTTCTTATTCCATAGAAATGCTTAATGAAAGAATCAAAGGATTTGACACCAAATTTATGACTTTAGGTACAAAGTGTTCTTTGTATATTAGTATAGCAATGAATTCCAAGCATTGCAGGGAATGTCATCAAGAAAGTTATAATTTCTGCTTACAAACTTTTATATCTTCTATTCCCAAGAGTCAGGAACAAAAGAATATCTTGCATTTCTAATCTTAATATTTGATATTAAAAGCACATTAATTCCCTCCTGAGCCTGTAATAGAATAACAGAGTGCTTCCTGTATCATCTTTTGCCACAGCACTCATGTGTGATTCAGATACTGATGAGTGCAATGAGGCTTTGGGGGGGAAGATTTTGGGAAAATATGCAGGAATTTTAAAAAAAACTAGACAAAACAGTTTTTTGTTCGATGGAAGCACAATATTTCTTTGTATTAAAAAAAAAAAGATGATAGTAGCAAACACCGATAGTGACTGATCATGAAAAGAAACCCCAGGAGCATAGATACGCTAAAGATCTAGGAGGAAGTCATTATACTGTTGAGGGAATAAGAAATTTAAGTCAGAGAGTTGTGAAATGTTCTCATTATAGGTCATCTCAGTAATTATCTGACATTTACAGATGGAGTCACTTCTTAATCAAAAGAATGAATCATTACTGATATTGATTCAGGCCAAGATGTTTGAAATAATGAGTCCGGTAACTCAAGTATAAATTTAGAGGTAATTTCAACAACTTCTCTGCTAAAGTTTCAGGATAAATCATCATGAAATATCTTATTTCTTTTTGTAATGATGATGAGAAAATATCCATGACAGCATGAATTGAATTGCTGTTGTTTAATCTGCATGTAAAGACATATATTTAAAAAAAAAAGTTGAGGTCACTCTTATTTACGAGACCATTGATAAAAGTTAATTACTATCTCCCCTCACATAGGATTGCATTCTCCTGAGAATAATACAGAGACATAATTGAGAAACACTGCTTTATTGGTTCCTCATATAAAATGGTGTGATTTCATGTTTTAAAAACATTATATTCAATACTATGTGGCTTTATTAGAACAAATAGCTAGACGTTTTTGCCATGAGAAAAATAACTTGGTATAAAATATTGTTTTGATTTAATATTTGCTGAGCCCTGGCAGTATCCTAAGCGATTATGCATGTGAATCCTGAATAGTTGATTGATAGTCAAAATAAGAGACAAGATAATTAATACAATGATAAGGAAATAATTTATGTAAATTCAGTGTTATAATTTTAGATCTTTTAGGATTTTTGCTCTGCCAAATCAGATCAGGAGGAAAACTATCAATGTAAGCAAAAGATGTTGAGTCTGAAAAGTTATAGCTACTTTCTCTGAGACCTGGTACTCTCAATTGATGGAATCCAACTCTGTTACCTTGGATGAATCACTCCATTCTCTTACATTTATTCAATAGGCAACAAACATTTATTAAGTGGTTACTACATACCTATGTATGCATTCTTATGCTAAATGTGTAGTCTATTAAAAGGGATAATAAATATCCACAAATATAATGCAAATTGAACTATTGGAAGTGTCTAAAAGTAACACAAAAATAACAAGAGATCACATGAAGGAAACATCATTTCTAAATGGAAGGGTCGGGGAAGTTTTCATGAATGAAGAAATGTTGGAACCTAGTTGCCTTACCTATGAAGTGAGGGGAATAATTTCTCTTTTCTCTTAAAGTTAAAAAATGTCTATAACTCTACAAAACGAATGTGGACCAGGTAAAGTTAATCTTCTGCCAACACCCTCCTATCTCCTTGTCCTTAAGTGGAGCTCTTTGCCTCCAGCTCCAACTCTCCTCACCTCAGGATTCTAGTGTACTCCTGCTTCCAGTGAAAAGTTGCTCTCAAGAAAAGACTGACAACTAGAAACTTATCCATACTAAAAGGTAAATGATTAGTAGCTTAAAGTGGTAGTGCTCCTAAAAGAATGTGTATTTTAGGAAGGAAGAAAAGCTGTAGCTACAAGGCTAAAAAATTTCTGAAATTAGGGAGTACTGTATGTGTGTGTGTGTATGGTAGGAGACGGTTCAGATGTTTTGCATGGAAGGCATCTTTCTTTTTCCACTTTTGCATAAAGACAACCCTATGTGGCTGTCTCACTCATACCTTACAGGGTTGTTAGGATAAAATGGGATAATAGTTTTAAAGTTCATTTTGATGGATTTCAGTTTCCTAAGGGTTTAAACTAGATCTGAGGTTCTTAACCATGCATCTGTATACTTTTAAAATATGTATATTTTGATAACTGTTTCAATGTAATTGATTCCTTTCTCATCTGAAATGAGGATATTGAACTTGAAAAGCTCTGATGTTCCTTCCTTCTATATTCCTATGATCTATTATGCTGTGAAGGAAAGAAAGACAAGAAAACAACAAATATTTATTAAGCAATTACTGCTTGAGAAGCACAAGTACTTTATGAGTATTATCTCATTTGATTCTCATAACAATGCTGAGAGATAGGTGCTATTATTATCTTAATTTTACAGTTGAGAAAACTAAGGAAGATGGAAGTTAAGAGACTTGTACAGGATCACAGAGCTAGTAAGTATTCAGGGTTGGTTTTGAACTCAGTGCCTACCTATACAATAACCAGCACTCTATAAGTATCTTTGACACCTATCAGCCTAATGATTCTGCAGTCCTCTAAAACTCTTAAAAATCCTAAAAAATATCCAGCATGTAACTGAGTGTTTATCTTAACTTCTGATTCTAACTTTATGAGGAGGAGTAATCTTCCTTATTTGTTTCTAGAATTAAAGAATATACAAAATGCAAAATAAAATAATAGCATGGCATTAAGAGAAGGAAAAGACTGAATGTTATGTGGTTTATTTTATCAATTTAGAAAAGCAATTAAGACAATTTAGCTCCAAGGAAATTTTTTTAATTCATTTTTTACTTGGATGATTCTATCTATAGCTAAATATATATATATATATATATATATATATATATATATATATATATACATATATATATATATATACACATATATATATGTATACATATGTATAAAATATAATGTATATGTATATACGTGTATACATACATACTTATATATGTGTGTGTATGTGTATACACACACATATATGTGTGTGTATGTGTGTGTGTATGTGTGTGTGTGTGTCTGTGCGTGTGTGTGTGTGTGTGTGTGTGTGTGTGTGTGTGTGTGTGTGTGTATGCCTAGTGTAAGTAATCTGTTGATAATCCTGGTTTTTTCTTCCCTTGGTATTGTAGAAAATCATACTAAAAGAAAGCAAGAAGATGCCTCATCAGGAGCATTTCATGAAAGGGAAAAGAATGAGATTTTGTTATTCACAACTGAAGCCAATGCATCAATGCAGAGTTCTCTTTCAACTTGTTGAGTCAAAAATACTTTCTAAAGAAGGGATTTGTTAGGAGCCATGAAGTGCCTGATGCATAATTAGTGCTACTGATGGGATGTGGCCCAAGCCAAGGTCTTCACCCCTTGACCCAAGGGGAATCTGGCTCTTCTTTGTCTACAGGCCCCACCCCTCATCTCCCTTTGAAAGCCTTAACCTACCTTTTAATCTCATTCAGATACCTTTCAGTTCCTTCATTATCTATTCCCATTGTCTATTCAGTCTCTCCAGACCTTCCAATCAGAATCTCCTTATCTCCCTTTTAAAGCCCTAGCCCCACCCTTTTGATCTCATCATCTATTGCCATTGTCTGTTCAATCTCTCAGACCTTCTAATCAGAATTCTCACCCACATCCTTTTCCCAGACCCGCTCCTGGTCACCCAAAGTCACTTTAGTATATAAGATCTACCCTGGCCCTCACTCAGGGCTGAGAATCTCATGCCCAAAAGGCTGAGACTTTTTCATGCCCGCTCATCCTCATGGGCGTTACTAACATTCAGCTAATAGGCTGAGAATCTCACCCTCAAAAGGCTGAGAACTTCTTATGCCCACTGGTCTTTATAGGCATCACCAGGCCTAAGTGTTTTATCACTGATAAACTTTTCCTCTGGCTGAAGAAGATTTGAGTTGAATTCTTTCAGACAAGTCCCGGCACCATTATCTTGGAGTTCCAGCAGCACCCCAAAAGTCCTAAACCTCTTCACTACCACCATTCCTGTGCAGGCTTTTATTTTCTGAGTCTAGAGCTGATGTTTATTACAGCATAAAAAATTTTTGTGTTACTGATTTTTATATGCTCTGTCATGGAGGTGGTTTTTTTTTCAATTTTAGGATTTTTATAAAAAAATGTTTATTTCTTCATTTCAACCCCAAACATCAGAACGAAAACTGAAAACTTGACTTTGTAAACTCCGAATCCATAATTATCTTATTTTCCAAATCTCTGGATGGTTATTGTCCTGTAAGTAAGCTGCCTTGATATGTGTCAATTTTTTTTCAACCAGGACAAGGTCGAGTAGGGAAAGTTCATTAAGATACTTAAAATTTTGTTGCTACAATTTAACTCAGAATGAGAATTAAGGAAAATAAAGAGTCCCCTATGAAATATAGATGAATGTGTTCTAGGGGCAGCTCTCATCCCAATGCTCTTTTGCTGAGCTACCAGAAAACATGGCAGATTTTTGAGGCAAAGTAACCCAAACGACATACCATGAAACCTCTGAGAAAATGGAGGGTTGAGAGACTTCAAACCAAATCGGCTGGTGAGATTGCATATTTCACAGTTGTGATATTAAGCATTCAAGGCTTTAATAGAAATTCCAGCTTTTAAATTACTGTATTGTGCCTGCAGGGCAGACACGGGTGAGTAGGAGTTGTGTGAGGATCAAAGAAATGATTTTCCTCCTTCATGAAATGCATATTGGATATAGGGCTCTGTAGTCAAAATGTAAGTGACTTAGAATGGACTTATTTATGCTTCTGAGATGTGTCATGTTATAGCCAGAACAAGCTATAGAGCCACAAAAGATCCATGGGCAAGCTGGATTCTGGGTAGATTATCTACATATGGTCACTGTCTGTCTTGTAACATGAAACTTATCTTTAAAAGGAGGGATGGGGAAGGTGAAGTATGACTCACAATTAATGCCTTAGTACCTTCGCACTAACATAATTAGTACCTTGGTACTCCACAACTGGGTCCCGAAAATGAGGATACCATTCATTTTCAGGTAGAAATGATGGTGATGATGATGATGACTGTCATATTATACTTGTTTTGCAAAGTGCTTTGCATGCATTATTTCATTTGTTCCTCAAAATAACTTAAATTTGATGACAGCGGCATTTTGGAAAGCATATTACAGGCTTCTAACCCATAGCTTTGTAAATAAAAATCATAATAGTAACTGACAAAGTGGTTATTTCATTTGAGCTTCATGATAACCCTATGAGGTGGGTATTACAAACATTTTGATCTCATTTTACAGATGATGAAACTGAGGCTGAGAAAAGTTCAAAGGATATTAATATTATAGAGTTATAACTGGAATGGACCCTAAAGGAATTCATGCCCAACCTCTTCAATAACTTACACATGGTTATACACTATAATAATGTATAATAATACACTCGATAAGTATCAAGGGCAGGATTTGAATAGAGGTTGTTCTGACTGTATCTATATCTGGAGCTATATCCACTGTTCCATGGCTAGGGGTGGGGGTGGGCTGGACCCAAGAATATGAGTAAACAGAAAAGGCATTACTGTGATACCTAAAAGCACATCTAGCTGCCCTTCTGAATGCAAATTGAGTAGAACATGTTCTTGGCTCATGATATGGCTGTGATATCTTGCTTCCTTGGTGCTCCTTACCATTCTTTCCTGTTATGGTAATTGACTTATACAAATCTAAAAGGTTCACACTTAGAATATTTGTGGAGTGGCTGTAATACATAAGATGTATTTTAGACATTTTTGCACTCTTATTTTCTCTTTGCTATAAGATTTTTCAGAACTCCCAACGTGTTAGTCATATTGTTCCCACTGCTACACTGGGAAGCTATCCATTTGGTCTGTGTCTACCTGACACAAAAGGAACCAGTAGGGGGAAAAATGAAATTAATTGAATTGGTTATTTGATATCATGTAAATCTATGAATACTTTGGTTTGTGTGTGTGTGTGTGTGTGTGTTTGTGTTTTGTTTTGTTTCAATTTGTTTTTACAAATTCAATCACATGGGATTTGTGTGTTTTACTGAGTTTAGTCACACCAATTAGTTGTGTAGACATATCCTTAAAGCATCCTGCAAATGCAGTTTATGTTTTACAAGGACGATATTTTTCCACTTTGTATTCCCTTTGAAAAATCCTCAAATGATCTTGAAACAATACTTGTTTTCTCTAGGGTAAATGACGTTAACTTCTATAAAAAGAGAGTGAGAGCAATTTGCTTTGGGTTGGGCAAATAGCTTAAGAAATAGATTATTTAAATATTTCAACATGAGAAAAAAAATAAAAATACCACACTGAGACAGACTTTTCTTCCAATAACGTTTATTAAAATAAACCTATATTTATTTAAAAAGAAAATGCTGTAAGTGTTCCTCTAAGTCATTTATACTAACCTAGCAAGTTGTTAATTTATAGGAGCAAAGTGGCCTCCAAGGCTTATTGGAGTCCCTTTTAAGATATGTTTCTTTTTTTTCCCCTTAGAAACAGGAAGTTATGTTTTCCAAAAAAGTAAACAGACTTTAAAATTAACAGGCTGGAATTGAATTGAAAATTCAGACACCAGAAAGCTTGAATGGGTTCTCTTTTGCGAAGCACATTTTCCTGTCTCCTCTTTACTAGTAGTTTCCCAGAAATAAATATTTTTAAAAGCTTCTAACTGTTCTATCTATAAACCAAAGCTTTACTCAGCTTCAAAAAGCAATAGTTTGTCAAATTGGAGGCTACATTTTTAAAGAAGACATTAGTCATAATGTTTATTCTGGGACCTACACTCAAAGTTTATCCACTATAGGGAAAGCACTAAGTACATCGATAGGCATATCTATCATTGTCCCAATCTAGTGGTTTTCCTCAATGTTCTTTATCCTGGACACTTTTTTAAAAAGGGCTAGTACAGGATGACTATATCTTAAATTTACTAACCATTCATTCATTGTGCAGACAGACGTTGGGAAAGGACATTAGAAATGATCACCAAACAGGCATGGGAATGAGAGTTTTGTATTTATTTTATAAACACCGTATTTGGTGTCAGGAAATCTAAACTAAAATGCTGTCTCTAAATCCTTACTCCAAAATCTATGAACTGTGAGATTTTGAACTAACCATCTAAAATCATTAACCCTCATAGTCATTGAAATGAAATAGGAGTGATAAAAATTAAATGATCTACCTCTATCATTACTATAAAAATCAAATGAAATAGTTTATGTTAAATCTCTAAAATGTGTTATTACTAATATTGATATTATTATTGTTATTATTGTTATTCTTCTTCCTCTTCCTTCTCCTCCTCTGCCTCCTCATTCTACTACTATTACTTTACTACTACTACTACTACTATTACAAGATGAGATAGAGAAGCAGTAATGGCCTTGTTGATAATGTACTGGCCTTGCATTGAGAACAACCTGACTTGAAGTCGGCCTCTACTACAGTGTTTCTCTCCCCCTTCTCCTTTTAGGTGTCAAAGTGATCTTCCTTAGGGACAATTTTAACCGTGTTACTCCCCTACTGAGTAAACTCCTATAGTTTGCTTGGCTTTTAAAACACTTCCTAACCTGTACCCTGCATACCTTTCCAATAGTCTTACAATACAGTGACATTTGTCTTCTTGCTATTTATCGAAAAAGATACTGAGTCTTCTGACTCTGGGTGTTTTCACTGGCTGTCCACCATGCCTGGAATTCTTTCCCTCCTCATCTCTGCCTCCTGGTTTCTGGTTAGTGTTAGCTGAAATATCACCTTCTACAGGGAGTTTTTCCTGATCCCCTTAATTCCAATGCCTGCTCTCTGTCGATTATTTATAATTTATCCTGTATATAGCTTATTTGTACATAGTTTACTCTTTCTTGTTCTCTCCATTAGGCAGTAAGTTCTTTGATAGCAGAGGCTGTCTTTATGTTTCTTTTTATTCCAAGGACTTTGCTCTATGATGGGCACATAGTAGGTGCTTAATCAATGTTTATTGATTGCCTGGCAGACAAATAGCTATTTGACCCTGGGAAAGTCACTTCTCTTCTGAAGGGTTTATGTTAAATATTTTTCCAACACCCTTGGTTTTGTGTGCTTGAGGCAATTTTTTTTTCTTTTTGCCTCAGCCTTGGTGCTTTTCCAAAGCTAACTTCCTTCCTAAAGGATATGTCTACCAGTCTGAACAAAAGAGAAAGCCCTCTATTTCCATGTTAATTAAAGGACTTTCTTTTGTGTCAATGGTAGCTAAATATTGCATAATATATATTTTTTTTAATATGAGAATTAGTTTGAAAGTTATGGTCCCTTCCAACTTCTCAATTCTTGAAAAGTGCAATGCAATTGGCATTTTCCATTTTGTTAAAAATTTATTTTACCATTATATATTCCTTACATTATAACAAGAAAGATACTTCCTGGTTCGTACTTGAAATAAAGAGAGAAAGTACTTTTTTCCCACCCACTTTAATCACTCTATTAATGCTCATGGGATTCTTGTGCAAATCCAATTCCATCCATTTCAACTGCTCATTAAACCAAATGGAATTCTATCTACAGCATAATTGAACATATTCTTAATGAGAAAGTAGTAATCTTTGAATACACCATGCACACATTGGGAATGGATGGATATTATTCTTCGCTTCACCCTCTAATCCAGGCTACTGTCGCCTTCTATCTCTTAAGAAACTTGATGGTTGTTATCAAACAAGCGAGTGAGAGAAATATGATCTGTGAGAATTTTCATTCACTTGTAAAAATGGAAAAGAAACTGAGTTGTTGAGCAAAGGCATATGCGGCCAGAAGGTCCCTGATTAAATAACAAATGGTTGATTATTATTTATTTTCACTTGGACTTACTGAACAGGCCCATTATCAGAACATTTGGGCCCATTTACACAGTAAGGAAACAAAAGCTTGTTCTGAAAAAAAAGCCCACAACCTAAATGGTATCAGGATAAAGAGGTAGACATAGACTATGAATGCTGATTGATATGGTTTTTAAAAATCCTCAAATCTCCACTCCTTTTCCATCTCTTCTATTAATGTTAATGGTTTGCTTATTTATTTTCATGGAAAACAACATGGAAAATGATTGCTTTGGCAACTGAAATGTTTAGAATCACAAAATAATTGATTCCAGTGGATTTTTAAAAGGGAGGATGACTTCTGAAAGTCAGAATTGAAATAGTCTTTAGTGGTTTCCTTGGCCTTGTGCAAAGAAAGCAGTCATGAAATGACTCAATGGGGCACCTGTAAAATGAGGGAAAATGATCCTTTTAGCATATTGCTTAGGTTTAATGAAGACTTACTAGTTCTCTAGAAGAAAAACACCAAGTGAATACAAAAACAAACAAAAGAAAAAAAAATTAATTCCTTCAAAAGGTAAGTAATTTTTAACACATGAATTAAATCCCTTATTGGATACCCGTCTGGTATTATTTACCAACAAATTTTGTGAAGAGATAAGTCAAATAGAAAAGCAAGCACAAAATCCAAGTTTCAGTGTGTGGTATAATGAAGTCACTGATACTCAGTAGCCTTGATGACCAGCCATAAACAATCAGGCTACAGGTTTGTAAATAACACAGACTCACCCACTGTATCATCATATCCCACCAAACCAGGTATTAAGCCTATAGGCGAATGAAACCACCCCTAAAGTGGTCACAAAAAGCACTTCTCCTTGCTTAGCTCCAGGGTTGACTCAAGACCCCAGTGTTGTCAGTGTTGTTGTTCAGTCCTCTTTCAGTCTTGTCTGACTCGTCATGACTCCATTTGGGGTTTTACTGGCAAAGATATAGTTTTCTTCTCTAGCTTATTTTCACAGATGAGAAAACTGAGGCAAACAGGGTTAAGTGACTTGCCCTTGTTCACACCAGTTGTAGGTGTCTGAGTAATATTTGAACTCAGGTGCAGGCCTGATAACCACCACACCATCTAGCTACCCCAGACCTCAGCTGACCAACTCCCACTGAAGCAGTGTGCTCCACTAACGATCAAACCTTAATGTGATAAAGAAATACTAAGATTGAATTAAAGAAACCCTGAAATAGGTTCAACTTATCATGAAAGATTACAGAACATGGATTGTTGTTTCACATTTTCCACTTTCATTACAGTTCAGTCCATAGTTATTCCTGTTAAATATTTTCCCTAGTGTAAGAGATTATCATTTTGTCTGTGATCTGGTTTCTGTGTCTATTTCCTCAAGGGATGTAGAAGAAAATCTATTCCTTCTGGCTCCATCTATGTGATTTTTGTCCATGTCAGCCCCTAAATTTACCAACTAGAGTTCTCCCAAGTATTCTGGAGAACTTGGTTCTACTTTCCTAACATTATGATAATACCAGTGGGAAAAACAAAAACTTTCCCAGTAATCCCTTGCTATTAATATGTACCCTGCCCTTTACTCCATTTTTTCATTTGCAATTCATTTTTATAATGTATTACAACCTGTTCACTCCCAATGGGCATCATTCCATTGCTTCTGAGTAATAGTAACTTCGTTTCTTTGGACATTATTCATAACTTTTGGCTGTAGAAGATATTACACATAAAGATGCTTAATTTTATAAGAATATTTACAAATATTATGATTTAAGAGAACACAAAAATACACAGGGTGATAATTTCATAGAAAATCCACATTCTAATAAAAAAAATTGTATATTTGCTATGTCTTCCTACCACCAGCAATTTTGGTCATACTACCCAGCTGAGAATGCCCAATATGTCATCATCTATGTGTTTTGCACCTACCCCAATCCAGCTAAACAAAGAGAACTCATGTAGCAAATGTAATCAACATAGAAATTCAATCTGGTCACCTTCAGGACAAAAAGAGAAAACATAAAACATTTGCTATGCTATAAAATTGGGCTTTGTGTCTATAAATTACATTTCCTAGGTGGACAGAAGAGTATGTAATATGAAACAGACAGTGTAACCAATAAGATGGAAATGAACCTTTGTGGTTCTTGACATGTGTGAAGGAAATTAAGGGCAGCTTCATCATCATCCAAAAAACCATCAAAGAATATTTTTCAAATACCTGGACCTGCCTTTTACTATCACTAGTCTGAGTTAACAATCCTTGACCTTGAGGAACCAACAATGTAAACCTTCTTTATTTCAGCAAGAACCATTCCTTTCTGTGACCACAACGTGTGCCTATGATGTGGGCTCACAATTAAATAAATAGCCAATGGCATAAGACCTCTGCCTTCTGTCACCAGCTTTTCAGACTTTTTAGAGAGAGTAGTGGTAATTCATTGAATATTCAAGATTACTCTGAATCTCATAATTTACATACTGGTAAGTCTCTTAGACTAATAAATCCATTAAACAGACCTGACAGTAAGCTTGCTTTGCAAGTGTATGAAAAAAGATAAAAATATATGGATTCATGATAGTAATTCCTATCTCACAAAATCAAAGAAATTTAATGTTGGGAAGGAACTCAGTATCTATTTATTCTGCTCTGTCCTAGAAAAGGAATCCTTATAATGTACTTGACAAGTGGCCATTCAAGGTTCTGATTGAAGATGTCCAATGTGGACATCTGTTTTCTCCTTAGGCAGTCTGTGTCACTTTTTTTTTAATAGTTCTAATTGTAAGAAAGATTTTCATTGTCCCCTTCCCACTCCTACTCCCAGAAAACAAATCTAAATTAGCCTCTTTGTAACTTCTAATTATTTTTTCAGAGTTCTTCCATCAAGCCAAAATGAAAAAGTCTAATTCCTCTTCTATATCACCACCCTTCATGGACACAATGATTCTATTTATCCTGAGTTGTTCTTCCCCAAAACTGAACACCCATAATTTTTTCATTAGTACTTTCAATGAAATAGACTTACAATCCTTCATTGCTGTGGTCACCATACTCTGAAAACCTTGTTAATGTCTTTCCTTAAATGAAGTGCCTTTTAATGAATATAATATGCAGATACTGTCTGACTAAGGGATAGTATAGAGGGACAGAGTGGTGTAATGAAAAAAGAATGAACCTGAAGTTGAAGGATCTCAGTTTAAATTTGTTACTTGTGTAATCTTTCACAAATCACTTAAACAATATGGACCTCAGTTTCCTCATCTGTGAAATTAGGGGTTTGGTCTAGATGACTTACCTCTAAGGTCCATTTTAGTCCTAGATCTATGAACCTGCAGATTCTTTATATATGGGATATTTTTTTTTAAGTATCCCGAGATTGTATTAGCTTTTTTGGGTACTTCATCACAATGCTGATTCATAATGAGGTTAAGTTCACTAAAGTATGTTCACATCAGTATGGTTTTTGTTTGTTTTATTTTTTTTAAGGAAAAATTTCTGTTTAACAGTACCCCTGTCTGATAATTTTTAAGTAAAGGTTTTGGACCCAAGCACAAGACTTTATATTTATCCCTATTACAGATCGTCTTATTAGGTTCAACCCATTAACTTGTTAAGATCATTTGGGGTACTGATTCTATCATCCCAGTATGCTAAGTACCTAGCTTAGTGAATATTCACAGTTAGTTTTCTCCCTTCCCCACCTTTTTTTTTTTGTTGTGAAGCTCATTAGGTAAATAAATCATTCATATCCACCTCTGATGGCTTCATGTCTCCTGTGTTTATGGCATCTGTAAATATGATGAGCATTTCGTTAAAGGGTATAGGGTAGGTACTAGAACTATATTTCATCAATATAAGGAACTGACAGATGAAGAAATTCCTTCTACCAATATAGGTCAGCACCTTCTCTACAAATTATAGGCTTAGAAAATTTCACCCTGGGCCCTGAGAGATTATTGACACAAACAGAGGTAGATTTTGAATCCAGGTGTCCCTAGTTCTAAGGCTGGCTTTCAGTCTTAAACCTCTCTTTTTAGGGAATAGAGTCCCCCAAGACTAAGACAAATTCATGTGTGCAGGAATAGAGTTCAGGACCCCTTGAAAAGGATAGTGAGTGTTCCAGCCTCCAAGATACACAATTACTACTCCAGCTTTAGTTGTGTATGTTACAATATGCTGAGATAACATATCAAATGCTAAATCTAGGTATACTGCAAAGATAGATATGTCTATCGAGCATATTTGTGACAGATTTAATAGCTCTATTGAAATAAAACTATAAGGTTAATTTCACTTGACCTGTTCTTGATGAAGTAGTTCCATATGTACCTAAGTGCCTATGTCCCTAAATATCTAATTACCTAAGTATCCAAGTGTCATAGTTCCCAAGTACTCAACCATCTAAATTCCTAATCATATGAGTACATACTTCTCTAGGTGTCTATGTACCTAATTATCTAAGTACCATTGTAGCTAAATACAGAATAACTTAAGAAAAACAAACCTAATTACCTAATTAACTGATTATCCAAGTATCTAATTAGCTAACCATCTATGTCACTAAGTACTTATGGCACCAGGTACCTAAGTACTTAGGTGTCTAGGTTCCCAACTATTTAATTAAGTAAGTAGAATACACCTAAATACTTTAAATAATAAGTACAAGAGTATTTAAGTACCTTAGTAGCACAAGTTCTTAAGTACCTAAGTATTTACTTACATAATTACCCAAGTACCTAACTATATGTTCAAAAACCTGCATTCAATACAATTCAAACCATTAAATGAAACCTACTCAATTCATTTGAAACCAGTTCAATCAGTTAAAACAGGTTTGATCCAGTTCAAACTAATCCAATTGGTTTAATCCCTTATATACTTAAGCACCTGCATTTGATCCAGTACAAACTTCTATTTTAAATCAGTTCCATCAGAATTCTCAGGTCAAGACCACTCCTCTCTTTTTCTATTAGAAGACACCCTGTTTTTCAGAGCTAAGGCCTAGCAAGAAAGCTCTGCCCTGAACTTGGCATAAAAACAATCCTTTGCACTCACCCTCTGGATGAGCCACAGCAAAATCCCAGAATTGTTTTTCACTAGCACCAGGCAGTCTCAGAGCTCACACAAGCACCTGTAGGATCTATGTTCCAGTCATAAAGTCCTGCTGTGAATCAAACTTGTCTCATTGTTGTTCTTACTCCTCATTTTTAGGGCTACTGTTCACTGAGTAGTCACTGCTATGTGTATTAAGGTTTGGCCTCACAAAAGAGGATTTCCTCCTAGAGAAGGCCCTTGTATATGTATCTGGTTTCTGTCCGACAATGGAATAAGTAAACCATTTTGCTTATTACCACTTTTATCTCTTTGGTTTTATTTTTATTATTATATTTCAGAGTTAATTGTGGTTTTGATAACCTGTGCGAGCTCTTTGGTATTTTTAGAGTTAACAGTAGTTACATAACTTCTGTGACTCTTTGGTCATTTGTTTTCCAGGTTTACAGTTCAGACTAGTCAAATTCATTTTAATACAGTTCAAATTTGTTAAATACAATTCAAAGCAGTCTGATATAAGCCAGTATAATCTGGCAAAAACCAGTTCATATCAGGACAATCTGGTTCCACTTGCTTCAGTTCAGTTCAAGTCATGTTGGTAAACTGGTATAAAGTAGTTCAAACCCGACCAAACTGGTATGAACCAGTTCAAATCCATTCAAATCAGTTAAACCATCTAGTTTGGTATGATTCTGGTTTAAACTGTTCCAATCTGAATTGATCCAATCTATTTTAAACAGATTCACACAGTTTCAAAAGAGTTCAGTTCAGATCAAAGAAACTGAAACCTAGGGGCAGCTGGAGTCAGGAGGACATGAGTTCAAATGTGACTGCAGGTACTTGACACTAGCTGTGTGACCCTGGGCAAATCATTTAAACCTAATTGCCTTGAAAGAAAGAAAGAAGAAAGAAAGAAAGAAAGAAAGAAAGAAAGAAAGAAAGAAAGAAAGAAAGAAGGAAGGAAAGAAAGAACTGAAACCTAAATTCCTATGTTCCTAAGTGCCAAAGTCCTAAAGGGTAACTACCTGAGTACTTAAGCGCTAGACATCTAAATACATACTTCCTAAATAACCAAGTACCTAAGAACTTTTATAACCATTCTCCGAGTTGGAAATACTAAATTACTAATAACCTAAGTAACTTTGTAGGTAAGTACCTAAGTATATAATCACAAAAGTTTCTATATAATCAAGTAACTAAGTGCCAATTGCACTAAATACCTAAGTAGTTAAGGACCAAATTCTCTAATTAACTGATTAACTCACTACCTAATCAACTAATTACATGTTTAGCCTACTACCTAAGCACTTGATTGCCCAAGTTCCTAAGGACTTCTGTACCTAAGTACTTATTTAACTGATTATCTAAATATTCTTGTACATCTGAACTGACAAAATCTAATGTACATGTCAGATTATCCCAGTTTGTCTCTCTTGTTCTATCACAAACTCTAGAAGAGAGTGTTTATAATTACCTAAGCATTCTCATCATGGATACTGTAGGAACCAGTTGCTTCCTGTTAGTGAAAATCAGATCTAGAATAGACTTTCCCCTTCTTATTTCCTTCACCTTTTGAAGAAAGAAATATTCATTAAAGCAATTTTTGTTTTTTCTTAAGTTGTCAATTGCTCTACTTTGAGCAGAAAGGGTCCTCTAGTAGATATCTGGATAACTGAAGCATTCCAACACTACTACATCATGCCTTCAATCAGTGGTGTGCTGACAAATGATAAACAATAGGATCTCCAGAAAAAAAGTACATGACACACTTTTAATTAGCATTCTTTAATCAGCAAAACAACAAATCAATCTCTAATTTGTAGTATTTTACCAATTTCAGAGGTATAAATAGTAATACTGAATATGTAACAACCAGCTCTTATCAGCTAAGCTGGTTCCAGAACAGATCTGCTTCCCTAGACTTCATGAATTCCAGAAACCTATCATTCTATAACATGAAATTTACTCCCCAATTCTTGCCTTCTTCGATAATTCCCCTTGTCTCCTGGATGGAGGACTTCATCATACCCTCCTGCCATTTGTAGCTGTTTAATTATACATTGTCCACCTCCCCCCCCAATTTGATTGTGAGCTCCTTAAGGGCAGGGATTGTTTTATTTATTTCTTTGTATTCCCAGCAATTACTACATTGCCTGGAACAGAGTTAGTGCTTAATAAATGTTTGTTGACTATTTACTGACTATTGAGAAAGGCTTTAGACTTCATATCTTTGCAAGGATTATTTTTAGCTTAGTAAATCAACTTGATCTATTTCCCAAATTCTTCCACAATATCCCTATTTCTTTTTTTAAAAAAATTTTAGGCAACTGGGGTTAAGTGACTTGCCCAGGGTCACACAGCTAGTAATGTCAAATGTTTGGTCTAAGGCCAGATTTGAATCAGGTCTTCTGACTTCAGGGCCAGTGTTCTATCTACTGTACCACCTAGCTGCCCCCCATAATATCCTTATTTCTGTCCAGGTTTTCTATGATATCTTCTAACAAACCTAAATCACTTCCATTCATCCCTTCATTATTAATCTCCACCTGAAGGTTCTTCATTGCTTTCAAGATTTCCTTCCACTAATTTACTTACTGAATATACATTGCTACTCTCTTTTTTCCTAGTCTTGTCTTTTTGCTTTGTTTTGAGCAGTGGCCACTAGTCTCATGCATCATTCTAGCCATATGTTTCATATGTTTCCCTACCAAGTCTCAATAATGCCTATGAAGTTGATCGGTTGTGGACCCAAGCTGAAGATGAGGGGCTGGGGCCTGTAGACAAATGGGAGCCAGATTCCCTTTGGGGCAAGGGGCAAAGACCTAGGCTTGGGCCACACCCCATCACTTATATCTTCCATGAACCTCTGGCTATCTCAATTGCTGTTCTTCCTCTATCCTTGTAGATACTATGTAGCTTAGTGAATATATATAGGCATGTTTTCCCATCTACCATTCTTTATTATTATTATTATTAATTATTATAAAGCTCTTTTGATTAGATATGCTGGACAGTGGGCAAATATTATCTTAGCAGCCTTTTTTCAGGATTCTGCATTGCTTTGTTTTATGCAATGGTCTAAGAATGCAAATATCACTCTCAAATCCCCTGTTATTAGTCTGTTGGTCTTTTTCCAGGCTCACTCCTGGCAACTTCATGTGGTGTTCTTATTTCCTGCTATCTCCTGCTTATTTCCTCCCATTTCCTCGATATTACTTAAAGGTGTATTTTACAATATAACTGAGAAAATTTTTAGTGGACAAGGTTTACTTTGATCCCTTCCCTCTCCTTTTTTGGGCCTGTTGATCCCTCAGGTGATGCTCCCAAAACACCCCTTAACAGTTCTAAGAAGTTAGTCCTTTCTCTCTCAGGAACTTCAGTTATCATCTTTGCCAATTAGTGGCCTCACTGATCTTGTAAGATAGAAAGGAGAAAAGTGATAGCCATAAATGAAATGTAATAAAATATAGACTGTTAAAGTACAACAAAAGACTCAGATATCCAGAGAATTCAGAGCAGGGAGAACTGATTTCTAGTTAAAGAGTTTGGATAATATATGTAGGTCTATAGCAAGATTTTAAGTATTCATTTGTTATTCATGGATGTAACTAACAATATAGTGAACTCATCTGAAAGTACAATGCAGATATGTAACACCCTCTCCCCACACTCACTTTTCTATTTTGTTTTTGTAAATTTATTTATTTATTATCTTTTAATTATCTAGCTATTAATCTGTTCATTCATTCATCTATTTGTCTATCTATCTAATATCTATATATTATTTCTTTAAGCAAGCATGGTGGTGAAACGAATATGACAAGGCCTACGGTCAGGAAGACCTGAGTTAAAATTCAGCCTCAGACACTTACTGGGTTTTTGACCTTGGACACATCACTTAAGCTCTACCTCAGTTATAAAATGGTGTTTAATAGTAGCATCTATCTTCCAGGATTGTTGTGAGAATCAAATGAGATAATATTTGTAAAATGCTTAGCACACAATAATAAATGTTGTTGTTGTCATCATCATTTATTTTCCCCTCCCTTGTCTTCCATTCTATTAGGGAAACATAAAAGAAAAAAACAAATTTTCTCACTGGATATATATACATGTGTATATATATATATATATATGTATATATATATACACACACATACACACATATACACACACGCACATGTACACATATATATGCATATGCATATGTGTATGTATATATGTGTGTGTATGGGCACTTGCGTGTTTTATATATATATATATATATATATATATACATATGTGTGTATATACATACATATACACACACACACACATATGTATATATATATATATATATATATATATATATATATATATATATATATCTTTCTGTACCCTCAATCTGTCACATCTGTTGCTTAGATCATTATAACAGCCTCCTCATTGATCTCCCTGTTTTGTGCCTCCAATCTGTCCTACCCACTACTGCCAAAGTAATTTATTCCCAAATGCAGATTTGGCCACATTACTCCCTACACATTTCATTCCAGGGGCTTCCAGTTATCTCTTAGATAAAATATAAACTTCTCTATTTGGTTTCTAAAGCCCTTTACAGCCATGATCCAGTTGATCTCTTTAGCCTCCTTAGATATGAGTCCTACTCTTACACTCATCAATATATCCCATCAAGCCTTTTCACATATAATATTCCATCTCATGTCTCCATGATTTTGCATTGACTATTCTTCATGTGTAGAATATACTTCCTTCTTGCTTTCACCTCATGGAATCTCTCTCTTTCAGACAATGCTCAACTAATATATTCTGCGTGAGACATGAAACTTCTCCTTATTCTTCCAAATACTAGTGCTATCCCTTCTATACTATCTTATTTATAATCACTTTGTTATATAATACAAACATATCATATACATAGAGTACATTTGCTTGTATTCACTTCATAAGTATTCTACATGTACTTGGGCATGTGTTTTATTTTTGTTTTTTTGTCTCCTTCCATTATATTGTAAGTTCCTTACAAGTAGGGATTGTATCATTCTTAGCACTTGTATCCCCCTCAAAATGGGCAGCACCTCCTAAGTATTTCATAAATGCTTGGTGATTGATTGATTGTTCACAATCCTTGGGTATTCTCTTATTTACATAGGAAGAACCTGAGGCTCAGATTAGGTGAAGTAACAAGGCCATAGTCAGAAAGTCTGAATCAGAAGTAGGATTTTTGTTCAGATCATCTGATTCCTAGACCAGTCTTCTCTATGACACCACTATGACTCCCTTTGTGGGCATAGAGGGCCCTTGAGCTTGGCCTTGAAGGCATGTTCCTTATAAATTTGTTCTCTCTGCCTTTCAGGATCTCATTAGAGGTATGTCTGAGTTGCTGATCAGACTGTGGAGATAGTAATGATAGGCCTAATTTTGTGCTCCTCTAGTATCATTGCTCCTATCTCATCAGGAACCAGAAGCTCTGGGTCAGAGACCCTAGCTTGGATTTCTGGCTGAAGGCCAGTTCCTCTACCCCCTCTTCACGAATGATCACAGTACTTGCAAGCCTACCACCCCCATTAGTCATCTCTCTGCTTACATTACATGGTCTCTGAAAACCTAAAGCTTTGTCTTTAGGTGTTAATCCAGTTTACTTTAAGTCTTGTTATGGCCGCAGTTCAATTTGTGAAAAAGAGCCAACAACATTTGAAAAATACTAGTCTCATACTTTTTTTTTTACCATTCTGTGCAGCCTATTCCAGCACCCTCAGAGCTAATTCTTCTGTGAGCCAGAGTCCATTCTCACAATACCACAGGAGGGCTATAGTGAAAAGCAATCCTACTGTTCTCTGCCATCTGACATGACTATATGATCCATGAGGCCATCTTGTCTTAACCCAACTTGCCGAAACTATGCCAATTGTGGGTGCAGCTCTAACACTAGCGCCCTCCTAGTTAAGATTCTATGTTGGGTCAAAATAAGGCACTTATAAATCATTGAACATTCAGCAAAGTTTCCC
Organism: Phascolarctos cinereus; assembly: GCF_003287225.1. Lineage (NCBI taxonomy): Eukaryota > Metazoa > Chordata > Mammalia > Diprotodontia > Phascolarctidae > Phascolarctos > Phascolarctos cinereus. The sequence continues at coordinate 452,849,953 of NW_027555847.1, read as the reverse complement.
CTAACACAGGAAAAATGTGCAGCAAGGAAACATTGTCACTTAGTTTTTCTGGATATGGCTTTTTTTCATCTCTGGAAACTTATCTGTTCAATAAGTCATCAGGGTTTTTCAGAGATTGTTGAGAATTGTATGCTCCCAGACGATCAGAAAGTTGGATGGGAACACATTCCCCTGGAAGATAGGGGGTGCCTTAGATCACTTGGGGGTAATTCTGAGTGACTAGAAAAGGGTGAGGGAGAGCCCTTATTTAATCCCTGTGGGAAAAGGAATTGGAATAACCAGTTCAACAAAGGCCCCTAAGAGGGGCAAAGATTTTATATCATTCTCCTGATGTAGCTTTTAGGGAAGTTTTGGCAGGTGGGCCAGGGTATAATGAATGAGTGGTGACCCTCTGTATCAACTCAGAGTATAGGACAGGTTGCATGCAGAGGTTTATGAGCTTTTAGCCACTTTACTAGAGATGACCCTGGTACAGGAAGAAGAATTGTTATCTATACCAGAAGTATTCTTGCTATGTTCCTAATGTTCCTAGAGTTGCTCTTGCAGATCATTGCCACCTCAAATCAGGAAAAAAAAATCTACAGTTACATATGAGGTGTCATCATATGTTCCATGGCTGTGATATTCTTGGTGTTGCTCTGGTTCACTATCCAATTTGCATTTAGGAGACACACTATGAACTTTAAGGCTTTGCTATAACTCATCAAATGCGCCAGTGAATGGCTTGATACTTGGTGCTTCCCAAGAAGGGAAAACTGGTTTATGCAATTTATCATAAAGGAGTATAAAATATGAAGACTAGTGATACAATAAAGAACATTAAATATATATATATATATATACACATATACATACATATATACATATACATACATACATGCATATATATGTATATGTATGTATGTATGTATGTATGTATGTATGTATGTAGTTTATCTCTACAGAACTACATACAAAGATATAAAATAGAAAACAAGTGAACTATCCTCATATCAAATCAATGTATAATATAGAGGCCACCTGTTTTAGACCTGAAAAAGATGAAGGAATCTGGAGGGTTGGAAAGGAAGCAGGCACAGCCCAGGTCCTTAAAGAATTTATGCCCTTGGAAATTTTCCAGGCCAAACCTCATCAGTTCCTTAAACAAATTTTTATATTATATGGTCACCAAATTAGTCACTGTCCTTGATATAGTTTGCAACTTATCAAGGCCCTTCCCAAAGTTTGGGAATTGTTTTCTCAACATTGAATGCAATATAACTGGATATAGTATGAGTAGAATAGGGGACAATAGGTTTACAATAATTAATAATTAACAATGATGATAATGACAAATTAATAATGATAATAGCCAACATTTATAAAGCACTTATTATGTGCTAAATGCTTTAAAACCATTTAAAGCTAAAATGCTTTAAAAGGATCTCATTTGATCCTCACAACAACCCTATTGGTGGCTATTATTATCTATACTTTAGACATGAGAAAACTGATGCAAATGGTGATTTGCCCACATCACACAGGTGGTAGGTATCTGAAGCCATATTTAAACTCAGGTCTTCCTGATTCGAAGACCAGTGCTCTACAATTCATATTTGCTTTTTTTTTTCTTCCTGTTGTATTCTTATTTTGAATTTGCAGATTAATAACAATGAACACGATGATGATGATGATGATGATGATGATGATGATGATGATGATGATGATGATGTTGATGATGATGATGGTGATGATGATAGTTAACATTTGTGTTGGGACAGTACTTGTGCTTTCATTGGCACAAGGAATTTCAAAAAGAGGAAACTCCCTCTATCATTACAGTTTGGCACTTTCTCTGCAATTTGTAGTTTTAGGGATTCTCCTGGGGGTTAAATGACTTGCCCAGTGCCATATAGCTGTTATGTGTGAAAGGCAAGACTTGAACCCAGGTCTTCCTGGTTTCAAAGTCAGTTCTCTACTCATTATGCCAAACTGCATCTCCTAACATTTACAGAGTGCTTTAAAATTTACAACAGAATTTGTGTTATCTCATTAGATCCTGACAGTGTTGGGTGCTATTATTACCCCAACTTAACACTATGAGGAAACCCCCTGCTGAAAAAAGTTTATCCCCAAAACATGGAGTTTCTTGAAGGAGAACCCGACACATATCTTCCTTACCAACCTATCCACTGCGTGATGATTTGCCACTAAAACCCACAGGTCTTTGTCATTATTACCACATTGGGCATATGAATGACTTTTTTTTAAACACAAGGGCATTGCACATTTTTTTCCCTTTATTAACTTTCATCTTAGGGACTAGAGATATTATTATTGTCTGTCAAGATCTTTTTCAATCCTAATTCTGTCATCCAGCATATTAGCTTTCCTCACCTGTTTTGTGTTGTATGAAGTTTTGATAAGTAAATCATCTGTGACCACCAAGGCACTGAAAAAAAATGTTGAACAGCACAGAGGCAAGGATAGATCTCTGGGGCAATGCACTAGAGACCTCCCTCCAAGGTTTACATTGATCATTACTTCATGTTCAAATTCTACTAGCAGAGCTATTGTTTAGTTAACATCTTTCTATCTTGTCCATGATGATATCATAAGAAATTTTGTAATAAAAATGCTAAAATCAAGATTATAACTTTATCCTGAATTATTAGTCTTGTAATAGTGTAAAAATATGTTTACATATATTTTGGAGAGATAGTTGCTTATTTGCCAGCATACTCCTGGGCAGTAGGTTCCAGGGGGCTCCATGAAAAAGAGATCATTTTTTTACACTTTTTTTAATTTAATTTTTATTTTTTAGGCAATTGGGGTTAAGTGACTTGCCCAGGGTCACACATCTAGTAAGTGTCAGGTGTTTGGTCTGAGGGAGGATTTGAACTCAGGTCCTACTGACTTCAGGGCCGATCCTCTATTCATTGTGCCACCTAGCTGCCCCAAAAGAGAGATCATAATGAGAATAGGGTAGCATTGAGCTGAGTAAATATATTAATGTTTAATATAAGAGAAAATGTCATAAATCAGAACCATTCATTAGAAACAAAAACACAGGAACAAAAAAAATAACATTTAATCATTCCCAAAGTTTTCTAATATTGAAGACTTGCTTCAAATAGCATTTTTTCAGTGATACTGAAGATGGGATTCATGATATTGGTAATGGTTGTGCTAGTTGATTTCTGAAGTTCCTTAAAGCGATGCAATTCTAGGATTCCTTGATTTTAAGATTGTATTGTATTTCTAAGTCAAAGAATCTTGAGCTGGCACTAAACTATTCATAGATGGTAGTTATACTACTATTAGACATGTATGAGAAAGAGAGAGAGAGAGAGATGGAGGGAGGAAACAGAGAGAGAGAGAGAGAGAGAGAGAGAGAGAGAGAGAGAGAGAGAGAGAGAGAGAGAGAAACGTATTTATAGCAGTGCATTTACTTGTGCAGACATAGAGAATTGGAAACAAAATAGTTGTCCATCAATTGAACAATGTTCAGCAAATTGTGGTATATGAATAATGGAATTTTACTATGTCATAAAAAATGAAAAATATGATGGATTTAGAGAAATATATAAAGACTTACATGACCTGGTTAGAACTAGGAGAATTTAATTGGATGTTATGACAGTAATGTGAGCCTAAACAACACTGAGAGATTTCAGAGCTCTAAACAAAGCAGGAAACAATTGTATCTTCAAAAGGCTAATGATGAAAGATTCTTTCCATTCTTTGGCAAACAGGTGATGGACTACTACTGCAGTTCACAAACTTTTGGTCTCAGGACTTCTTTGGACTCTTAAAAAATGAAGCCCCTCTTCCAAAGAGTTTTTTTTTTATATCTATTGAGATTTTATATATTCAAAATTAAAATGCCTTAGTGTTATTATGAAAGAAGTTTTGACCTCAGAGATTCCCTAAATCATTCTCAGTGACTCCCAAGGGTCCCTGTACTACATATAGCTAAAAAGCTATATATGACTTTGAGAAATCCTTGATGAGGAGTATAGAGACAAGTACACATTCTTAGAAACAGACAATGTGTTGGTTTATTTTACTTTATTTTTATTTTTTTAACCTTGTCTCACCATATCATATTAAGGATTGCTTCTACCTGGGCAGTGAGAATGTCAATAAAGCAACCTGGGTTTTAGTGTCAGCTCTGCTACTTTGTAGTAGCTTTGTAGTAGCTTTAAGATCTTGGGCAAGTCACTTACCTTTTTGTTCTCTTAATTGCCTAATCTTTAAAATTGAAATAATGATACATGTCCTACTTAGTGATGTTTTGAGGATAAAATCAGATAGATGGATAGATAGGCATATATATAATCATATAAAAATAGAAATAAAATTATATGACATGCACATATTTCAAAACTCTGCTTAAATAAGACATTCTAAAAATAGTATTTTCTGTTCCTTGTCAATTCTCATGCCTTCCATTCCCAAACTATCATATATCTGCTTTGTACATTTTCTGTACGTTGTCTTCCTTTTTGCATGGAAAGCCCCTTGGAAACAGATACTCTTTTCCTTTTGTCTTTGTATCCATCAAGCCCAGTTCTCTGACACCTAGCAAGAAATTCACAAATGTTTCTTGACTATCGTTGTTTAGCACAGTTCCTTGCATGTAGTATTTCCTTAAAAAATTTTTGTTGAATGGGTAATTTGGAAATGTTTTACATGACTTCACATGTATAATTAATATCAAATTCCACACTTTCTAAAGGAGGGGAAGGAGAGAAGGAGAGAATTTGAAACTCAAAATTTAAAAATGTTAAAAATGTGTACAAGTTATTGGAAAATATTTAATGAAATAAATAAAAATATGTTTAAACAAACAAAACTCTTACTGATTGATTGATCTGAAAAAAAAAAGACTAAATGCTTTCACGGATCTGTGATTTCATCCATGTGAGTATTCCTCCCAGCTGTGTAGTTGGAAATTCAACTTTTGGTTTTATTTAAGTGTCATTCTTTTCAATGTTCTCCACAAGGCCTAGAGAGGAGGTTACACTACACATACTGGAGGACTTCATCCAGATCTCTTAACATAATATGGTTTCCTGCCCATCTCCTTGATGACACACTTTGCATTCTCAGCCACATTTTTGAGTATTGAGAGTTTCTGGATCCCAGACTTCTATGATTATTGTGAGTTTCTATTCCCAAAATTTCTGAGTGTCAACATTTTCTAGAAAAATAATTAAACATATTGTACAAAAAACTAGGAAGAACAGAAAGGAATTAATCCATGATGTAAAGGATCAAATTCCAAATTTTGCTTCTCCCAATACCATGAATATTTCCACTTTTTATGATGGAGGTCTCATTGGAAAAAGGCTGATTCTTTAACAACACTAAATTCATTTCACTTCTCAGGGAAATCTAAATGTTCAAACAACACTACAGGTTTCTAAAGTAGCAAGGAGGACTCATCAGAATAGAATATAAAGCGCTGACTGTTCAGTAACTCATGTCTATTTTCTTTTCAAGGGGACTGAGGGTCTCAAGTCTTTAGATGTATCTTGATTTTAAGGTCTCCTGTGAGTCCTTAATGGTGGTTGGCATTTTTTGTGGGGTGAAATAAAAGCTGCCCAGGATCTCATATCAAATATTGTAAGGTGGGTGCTTGTATCTAAGCTAGGGAACTTTTACTCATATTTTGAAAGATTAGCAATATTCTGCAGTTCTCAGAGGAAACTGGTTTGGAAAATGAGCCAGTGATTTGGAGAGAAGTGACTCAAAATGGAATTAACTGCATCCAAATAAATATCTCTGGCGGTGGGCCACAGATTATGAGGATGTGGTATTATATGACTTGTCACTTAGCATTACCAAAATGAATGAATGAATGAAACATTTATTAAACACTTATTATGTTAAGAACACTTTGCTATGTATTGAGGCTACAAATAAAAAGACAATAGCTTCCCTAATCTCAAGGAACTCACGTTCTACTGTAATATGAATTATCATTCATATAGATGATAGGTCCTCATTTTAGGGAGAAGCTAGGAGCATTAAAAAAAATTGCACATATTTTCCATTTTAAAAGGCTAGTGATAGTTTTTAAAATAAAAATGTAACTTGTTAATATTATATAAAATAAGACATGATATGGTATTGCTATTAAAATGATAGTAGATTTTACAACTATAAATGCTATCAATTCCTATATAACCTAGCAAATAGTGTTAGTACCAGCAAATATGTATGTGTATGTATATATATATGTGTGTGTGTGTGTGTGTGTGTGTATACATATATATAATATATGAGCTACATGTATCATATATATTTAAAATTCTTGCATTCCTAAAGTAGACTGAAGTCAGAAGGAAGTTGACATTAAAAACAGAGGCTGAGAAGTCAAATGAAATGATGTGACTCAGTAATAAAATCCAGGGAAATTATTTAAAGGTTAACTGTCCTCAACTTTTCTTAGATATTGTGGCTGTACACTTGACATATGACTGCTCAATTAACCAAGGAAAAAAAAATTAAATGTAAATTCTCATTCTTTCCATATACAGGACTTGGCTCTCTTATACTAGTCTTAAAATTTGTCTGTAATAATGGACAATCAATATTGACATTGACTCTATGACTGCTTTATCACTTTTAAATGAAAAACAAACAATTATATGAAAACTACTATTTGCATTTTAATATTTTTTGGCTCTATGTTGAAATGCCAGAAATGTGTTTTTTAGCTATTCCCCAAAGCAGCATTATACCCATGCTGTTTCTTTAAAGGAAAATTAAACTATATTTAGCAATTGCTAAAGTGCTCTCAACTAAAAAAATACTTAAATAATATATCCACAAACTGTTATGTTGTCTTTACTTCATGGCCATTTAGTTTTGCATACACATAACCAATGTTTTAGTAACAGTACTGAGGGTTTCATATGTAAGACATTATTCACAGTATGTTTCCTGTTATTTTGCATAGCATTATTCTTTGTGAAAATAATGTTTTGGCCTCAGGAGGAATATTGCAATTGAATGCACAACAATATATTTTTGGGATGGAGCCATAGTACTAGGGTTTAATTTTTTAAAAATTACCTTGGCAATCAAGGCAGCAGAATTACAATGGGGGAAGGATAGAGAAAAAGGGAAAGGAGTTATAGAAGACATTTCAATTCCATTTTTTAATTTGTGTGTTAAGCTGTTGAATTAATAGATAAAATGCACCCCGCTTTAAAAAAAAAGATTGCTACTGTAGCTAGTATTACTAGTGGTACAGTATATGTTGTTTACATGGGATGTAGGTGGATGAAAGAAATGTGGAACAACCTATAAATAGGTGGGTGTAAGCAAAGTGATGGCTGTTATACAAGATAATTCCAGTTCTAGGTTTACAGAAAGAGTAGGAGTTTTAAATGAATTTGAAATATAACTGTTTTATCTTGGAAATTAAACACTGGCTTTAGAAGCAATCCTGTAAGCTGTCTATGTTCTAGTTGAGCTTACACTCATTGCAGAAGTGTCAAGATCAATTGTAATTTGAATTTGAATTAATATTTTTTTTCTGTTCTTAAACAGGTCTCTACCATAGTGATATGGATCATTTTCCAACAACAGATAAGTATATTCATGTCACGATGCTTATATCTGGGTAGCTGACTTTTTTTTTTTTTGCCAAACTAAATATGACAGACCCTTCAGAACAGAAATGAAAAAAAAAAGAAATGTCTCACAAATCAAAAGAATTTAAATATGTCTTGCAGTTTGCATACATACAAACCTGGCAAAAGGATTCATTTTTACATGATCAGTATCTGTCTTCAAAGGTCCTCCTGCAATAAGTCAGCATAGTTGTTAATATAGGCCTACATGCTCATCCTGGGTGTTGGTTGGATGGTTTGTTACAAAGGTAGATGGCATGCACAGCCCTTATATTCTAAAGCAGGAGTCTAGTATTTTTAGTTTATTTATAAAATGACATCTTTCAAAATTGGTTTTATATATGTTTGCAAATAAATACTGAATGAATGGCCCTATCATATCCCTAAATACATATACCATATCGTTATTTTCTTTGGGTTCAGTTTTCCACCCCATTCCTATTGCTTCCACGTGAAGAGTTCCCTTTGAAGTCTATGGAAGCTCTGCATGTGGGAGAAATTCATGGTGTGTGGAGAGGGATGAGAATTGCAAATGTGGTTTTGCAGCTTCATAAATAACATACTTATTCAAAAATTTAAACAACCAAGCTTAGAGTTGATATCTAATGTCAATGCTTCTCTATTCCAAAACCTCAAACATGACTTGATTCTTTGTTTAGCTTGGGGTTATTATTTTTTAATACTTTGAAAAAAACAAAATTTTGAATGCCAGCACCAACTGCAATTGTCCCGTGGCTTCTCTTTCCTTATGAAAAAGCACAAGGATCCACACTTGAATTTTGTTACACATTCCTCAAACCTGTTCTCTCCCAACCTCTAAGGACTGCAGTAATTGGACAGTCTATAAAACATCTGATCCTTGGTCTGGAGCTTTCTCCTTACAGTAACAATTACTACAAATTGCCTACAAAGCTGGCTTCCTCTTGAATGAAATTCTTAGGCAAGGCCTGCTAACTAAAGACTATAGAATTCACAGCTAAAAGGGACATTATATATCATATTTTCCAACCTTTCATCTTGTAAACAAAGAAACTAAGAACTAAATTGCAAACAAACAAACAAACAAACAAACAAAAAGACATCTTTCCCAATAACAAACAAGGAGAAGATCCAGGTTTGACACCAAAATAATTTATTTCCAAGTCCAATGTCATTTCTAGTTTCTCATATTAATTAAAAACAATCTGTCACTAGATTTAAAGTTTTATTCAATCCAGTTACATGGCCACTTATTTTTTGTAGGTTAAATTTGATCTTTTATTTTTTATTAAAATTGCATCTAATTTATAATTCCCTATTTTGGAAAAGGTTGCTTTTGACTTTTTTCTTTGCATCTGGGGGAGAGTTTTAGCAATACATCCTTTGGGAAGGAAAAACTGGATCTTCATTCCCTGGTATATAGTGCAAGAAATTTAACCAACTTGGTCTTCCATGTCTGCCCCTAAATCAAATAAAGGTTTGTGCATCTTAAGAAAGTGTAATGGCTCTTTCTTCAAGCTACTGAACTGCAGAGCATGCCTACCACAATCAAACAAGTGGGCCCCAAAGTATTTATCAATCTCCTAATGTTGTTTTCATTCTTGGTGCATAGTGGATTCCCACAACTGAATTTTGACTTTTTGTTCATTTGTTTTACTTAAACTTAATCTACAGATTTAATCTTTTTTGAAAATTTATTCATGATAAGAATTTTAATGCAACCTTCATATCTCAGAAAAGCTCAACAAAATTACACAGTTTTGTTTGTTATATATTGGGACATGTTGGGAAGCAAAAAATGCAATGTCAAAAGATCATAGATTCCACTCCAAAAATTTCAACTGAAGTGAATATTTAAATCTTACTAAATTGGAAAACACTTTCCCTCTAATGCAAGAAAAATGTGTATCACGATAGCATACTTCCTCTTCCGATGTTATTCTTTTCATTAGATTTGTAAACAAATATTTAAACAGTCATCAAAAATGTGGGTATATATAATACTCAGCTATATTGTACTATGATATTTCTCTTATTCAAAATAATATAATATAGAAATATAAAATGTATAATAGCCTCATTTCAAAAACAGTCTATCAGTTTCAAAAAAGTAATATATCTAACTTGTTACTTTTTGATAGTAAAGCTAAATCTGTATACTAATACATTCAAGTCAAATCCAGTTATACAAGTAACTTATCAATTATATTTTCAGTGTAGTAAAAACTTAGGTAATAATCTACATATATGTGGTAAATATGCAACCTGAAACACAAGAGACTTAATTTAATAAGGGTTTTAAATAAATTTCTTCCCTCATTAAAGTTAAATTTGTTTTCTTTCTTTTGCTGCTTCTTCAAGGGAAGTTACACAAAGTGGAGTATTTGGACAGCATCTGTAAGCGCTTTTTTCATTTCCCAGTTCTGCTAACTGTTCCAAAGAAGAAACACAGGGATAATGCTCTTTTAACATATTTAATAATTTATAAAACTTTTTTTGAAGATGTTGAGAACATCTCACTGATATCAGAAACTTCAGGTCCCTTAAAGAAGAACTATTTTCATCAAAATTCATCTTCTTTTTCACACATTGCAAGTATGGAAGGGTTGATACATTATTTTGAATGACACTAGTTTCCTTATAAGGCATCTCTAAATCACTGGTGGAATCTTCTACTTTATCTTCTTTCTCTTTCAAGTACATGAAGTTTTATATTCCTTGTTTTATGATCTTTATCTTTTGATTGTAAATTTTCTACTGCTAATGTCTCATCTACATCAATTCTGTTCTGATTTATAACTTCACCACCTACTTTCTTGATCTCTTTGTTAGCTGGGGAAAAAAAAAAAACTAATCAACATTCTCCCAGGCATTAACCATCACTTAACTCTCCATTGTTATGATATTTGAAAGTTTGTGTTGCATTTCTTCCTTAAGCTGAACACCTGAAGAAATGGCTCCTGCATATATTGCAATATGTTTTATAGGGTGGTAATTAGTTCAAGGCATGCAAGTCATACCCAACACTTAACAAGTTTGGTGGCATCTGGAATTTTTACAATGAGCTCTTTCAGCATTAAAATACTTCTTCCATTCACATCCCTTATTAATTAAACTCAAGTATTCAGAAAACATTTTGTTAATTTTATTGGTGGATAATCTTTGTTCATCTTCTTCTGCAGTGATGATCCAGAGACATTCACTTGGTTTTTCTTCTGGCAATTCCATCTTAGGTGGAACAGACAGACCAGATAGGTGGGCTTTTAATTACTCATCTTTTGTCACTTTGTCACTCCACCAGATGAGCTCTTCTCTCTTCTCTTGATTCTTTGGTTAATGTCATTTTTCTTATATTAATAGGTGTTTTGGTTAAAGTATATCTTCACTTATCACTAGTTTTGGAATCTTCTCTGAATTTGGTGTTGAAAGTTAAAATAGCTTTGGCTTCAGGAACACGAATGGTTACAGCTCCAAATGACATATGTTTCAATGGTTCTTCATTTTCTTTTTTTAACATTCATTTATAAAACTTTGAGTTCCAAATTATCTCCCTTCCTACCACCCCGGGCTCCCTCATTGAGAAGGCAAGCATTTTGAAATAGGTACATGTGTAGTCATGCTAAACATTTCCAAAATAGTCATATTGTGAGAGAAAACACAGACAAAAAAAAAACATTAAAGAAAAATAAAATTCAAAAATATGCTTCAATCTGTATTCAATAACCATCAGTTCTTTCTTTGGGGAAATATATTATTATTCATCATGAAGTCCTTCAGAGTTATCTTTATTGTATTGCTGAGATAATTGGTTGGTTGGTTGTTATCTACCATTCTTGAAGAGGACCAAAATGACATCACTATGTTAGAGTCAAGTTACAGTGTGTCTGACTGGGGCTTATCAGACCAATATGAGCCTGGAATGCTCTACGACAGGTTGGGCACAAGTAGTTCAACATTTGGGGTGGATTCTCTAAATTTGTGGATTTCGCATTTCTTCTAAGCTATTTCAATTCTGCTTTGCTCATAGAGCACAGCACCTTCTCTGATAAAGGCACACCATACTGGATGGTACTGTGCAAGTGTCTCCCATGCCACACAATCAATTCCAAAGTTCTTAAGAGGGACCTTGAGATTACCCTTGTATCACTTCTTCTGACTACCATGTGAGCACTTGCTCTGCATGAGGTTATCCATAAAATAGTCTTTTTGGCAAGTATACTTCTTGCATTTAAACAATGTGCTCAGCCCATCATAGCTGTGCTCTCTGTAGTAGAGTTGGGATGCCTCACAGTTTAGTTTGAAAAATTATCTCAGTGTCTATATCTCATCCTACTGGGTAATCTTCAGAATCTTTGTAAGACAATTCAAATGGAAGCAATTCCATTTCCTAGCATGGCATTGGTACACTGTCCAGGTTTCACAGGTATACAACAATGAGGTCAGCACAATGACTCTGTAGACCTTTAGTTTGGTAGTCAGTTTAATACCTCTTCTCTCCCAGACTTTCCTTCAGAACCTCCCAAATACTGAGCAAGCTCTGGCAATGTGTGCATCAACAACATTATCAATGTTTACCTTCCTAGAAAGCATATTGCCGAGGTAAGTGAACTTATCCACACCATTCAAAACTTCTCCATTTGCTATAACCAATGGTTCCATGTATAGGTGGTGTGGTGCTGGCTAATGGAGTACCTGTGCTTTCTTGGTGTGGTTAGGCCAAAATTAGCACAAGCAACAGAGAATCATTCCATATTTTGTTGTATCTCAGCTTCAGAGGCTGCACTGAGTGCACAATCATTTGTGAACAAAAAATTATGCACCAACACTCCCTCCACTTTGGTCTTGGCTTGTAGCCTTTTCAAATTGAAATGTTTGTCCTGATTGACATTAAAGGCTTTTGGCAATGTGGCTGAAAACATCATGCTAAAAAGCATAGGAACAAGCACACAGGCTAGTTTCACTCCTTTGGTGACTGGGAAAGCATGAGAGAGTTGTGTATGGACAAGCATGATGTCATGAAATACTGCTGACATACAAAACTGATGACCTTCAGGCAACCAAATTTTGACATCAATTTCCAAAATCCCTCACAACTGACTGGATCAAAGGCTTTGGTCAGATATACAAATGTGGTGTAAAGATTTCTGTTCTTCTCTTGGCATTTCTCCTGGAGTTATTGGGCAGCAAATACCATGTCAACCATTCCTCAGCCCTTTCTTAAGGGTCAGTGTGGACAGGTTCTCAGGTAGATGACCATCTTCCAGGTGAAGAATCAGTCTATTAAGAAGGACTCTGGCAAGAATCTTACCAGCAGTGACTAAAAGAGAGATCCCCCTGTGATTGTCACAGGGCAATCTATTCCCATTACCTTTGTAGAGATGGACAATGGAGTCATCCTTGAACTCCTGGGGGATAATCACCTCTTGTCATATAACCTGGAAAATCTCAATCAGCTTATGCATGAGCCATGGACCTTCCCCCGCCTCAACCTTACAAATATCAACTGGAATAGAATAAGGATTAGGTGCTTTGCCACATGAAAGGAGCCTAATGGCATTCAAAACCTCTTCTGCAGTTGGAACTTCAACTACGGAGAGATTCACTTCAACCTGAGGCAAATTGTCAATGGCTTCAGCATTGATGATAGTCTGTTGAGAATACTATGGAAGTGTTCAGCCCATCTCTCTAGGATCACGTCCTTATCACTAATCAATGTGGCTTCCTAAGCACTGAGTAGTTGAGATATTCTATAGGTCTTTGTCCCATAAAGGCTATTGCCTTCAGGGCATCATAAAAGTGATTTGGATTGTTACTATCAACATGAACTGAATTCCATCTGCCTTCTTACTGAGTCAAGTTAAGTTTCACTTGTACTTTTATTTTGATGGATTTAAATGGTGCCTTCTTAAGGATGCAGGAACTATCCTGCTGGTAAACACCATGAGGTTCTCATTTTTCATTTAACAGCTTCTGAATTTCCCCATCATTTTCATCAAACCAGTCTTGATGTTTGTGAATGTTCTGATCCAAATAAGCAAATACAGTGCTGGACACCAAGTCTCTGAAAGCTGGCCTCTCTTTCTCTTCTCCACTGTTGTTAACTTTGTGTTGTCTCAACTTCCCCTCCAAGTTAGCAAGAAACTGTTCTGCTCATTATATTAATTCTTCTGGCAGTCATTTTGCTTGAATGTGTAACACAGAAGATCAAGACACATTCAGAAGAATATAACAAATGTGAATATTTAGCTTTGAGAGGATAAGTCTGCAATCAGTCCAGGATTCTGAACCACACATTGCTTTCGTCACTTACATCCCATCTGTCTCTTCTTATAATCACATAATCTATTAAACGCCGATATTTGCTGCAAAGGTGCATCCATTAAGTTTTATTGTGTTTAGGTAAATGGAAGACAGTGTTGGTGATGAGAAGGTCATGAGATGCACAAGTCTTCAGTAGTTAGTGACCATTGCTGTTGCTGTTTCCAACTCCATTCCTCCCTAGGACTCCCTGCCAAGTCTGGTAGTCTGAGCCTACTTTAGCATTAAAGTCACCAAGAATTATAAGCTTTGATTCCTGCATAAATTGGATTTAAGTGAGGCAGAATTGCAGGAGGTTGTCAGCCTCACTCTCTCTTCCAGTCATCATAGGCCAGTGGCAGGACAGAGTCAAGATGACTGGTGATGGCTGAAGATGTAGTAGATGACCTTGGCGTCTTCAATTGCTGAAAATAGCTAAGTCATTCACAGCAGATCATCTTACAATACTGCTGTTACTTTGTACACAGTATATATTTCACTTTGCATCAACTCGTGTAAGTCTTTCTAGTTTTTTTCCAACAACATCCCATTCATCACTTCTTTTGCACAATAGTATTCCATCATAGCTACTTACCACAATTTGTTCAACCATTCCCCAATTGATGCACATCCCCTCAATTTCCAATTCTTTGCCACCAGAAAAGAGGTGCTATACATATTTTTGTACATATAGATCCTTTTCCTTTTTTTAATCTCTTTTGGGAGAGTAGTGATATTGCTAGGTCAAAGGGTATGCATGGTTTTATATTTTTTGTGTCTCCTTTACCAAGCTGTTGACTCTTTATTGTTGATTTTCTTGCATCACTCTCATTTTTCTTCCCAATTTTTCCTCTGCTTCTGTTACTTGATTTTCAAAATTCTTTTTGAGTTCATCCGTGGCCTGACACTAATTCATATTTTTTTTTCTTGGAGGCTTTGGATGTAGGAACTTTGATTTTGTTATCTTCTTCTGAGTGTGTCTTGATCTTCTGTGTTACTATAATAACTTTCTATGCTCAGAATTTGTGCTTGTGTGTGTGTGTGTGTGTGTGTGTGTGTGTGTGTATGTGTGCTTTGCTCATTTTCCCAGTCTATTTCTTGGCTTTTAAACTCTTTGTTAAAGCAGGCTTTCCTTCCAGGGTGGAGGGTACTCTGTCCCAAACTTCTGGGCTTCTGTGTAGCTGTTTTCAGAGATACTTCTAGGGACTTGTTAAGTTTTCACTTCTTCCAAGGTGGTATGATCTAAGAAGTGTGCTTACTACTCTCCTGTCTTGTGCTCTGGTCTGTGAATGACCACAAGCATTCTTTTCTGCCCTGAAACTGTGATGATGGTTCCTGCTTCACTGCAGTCACAAGCTAGGGTGTGCTAGTGCTTCTCCTTGCTCTGGGACTGCCACCCAGGACTATGATCTGGATCAGAGTATGGGCAAAACAACAGAGTCTGCCTCAGTGCTAGCAAAGAGACCCCTATAATCTTCTTCTGACCGGTTGTTCAAACTCCTTACCATCTTTAGACTGAGAGCTCTGGAAGCAAATGCTGCTGCTGCTGACTCAGTGCCTCCCAAGGCCTGCTTCAGGTTTGCAGGGGGCAGAGTTGTGCTGGTACAGCCTGTGTTGGACTGCACTCTCAACCTGGTGCAACAGGCCTTTCTTGCCAATCTTCCAAGTTGTCTTCAGCTGGAATATTATCTCATTCTGTCTTTTTGTGGATTCTGTTGCTCTAGAATTTGTTTGGAGTTATTATTTAAAGGTATTTGGAGGTGTTTGGGGGGAGGGAGAGCTCAGATAAGTGCCTGCCTTTACTCCATCATCTTGGTTCGGCCTCCCTGCATTTGTTTCTCATTTTCTTTTATAGCAGAATCAGGTTTGTTTTGACATTTGGTAGAAATGGCATCTTTGAAAGCTCTTTTTTATGATGCTCTTCTAGGATAGTAACAATGACAGAGGGTCTACCAGGCTTCTTTCTCCTTGTTCTAGTTAGAGTCAATCTATTTTTTTTCCTGAAAAAAGCCTGTGAACCAGAATTGAGGAGAAGGGAAAGTTGCACCTTCCCCTTCCCCATTCCCACTGGCTCACCTGAGGTCCCAGCTTCCACTGCTATAAGCTCACAGGCCCTGGGACCCAGCCTCCCTTCTCTGTCCCCACACCTTTAAACAGGGGCATGGACTTCTGAATGGAGGATGGTGGTGATTGTAACAGCAGGAAGGAGGGAATGGGGAGCAATGGCAGGGTTTAGGGGTAGGAGGGTAGGGGCAGAGGAAGCCTCTAGGGTCTCCTTAGCAGCTAATCCTGCATCTTTTCCACTACCTCTTATAGGTTTAGTCTCCAGTGGTTTAGGTTGGTGGTTTCCCAATACTAATTAGCTGAACATTCTTACCAGTCTTCTTCCCTCCATGATTCAAGATTGATACAAGTTAGTCAGCCAGACTTAATTGACTTTAAGAAAGGGATATTTATTAAGATAGCAAAGTAAGAATGATTGGAAGGAAGGAAAAAGAAAACCATTATTAAATACTCTCAGCTTGGTGCTGTGCTAAACATTTTACAAATAGTATCTCATTTGATGCTCATCACAACCCTGGGATGCAGGTACTATTATTAGCCTTATTTTAAATTTGAAGGAACTTCAGACAGACACAGGTCAAGTGATTTGCCCAGGGTCACACATTTAGTAAATTCTGAGGCTATATTTGAATTCAGGGCTATCTGAATCCAGATCCAGTGCTGTATCCATTGGTCTATCTGGATGTCTCTGTATTAATACAAGACATCTTAGCAAAAGTCTCTGATATTCTCCCACAAGTACATATAGAGTCTAGGGAAAGCATACTCATATGTTCAGATCATAAAGTGATAACTCAGTGCTTCACAGTCTTTTCAATGGAGTCCATGAGATATCCCCATGTTTTTTCCTCTGTTCCTTAAAATAGCCTTGATTAATCCATTCATCATTCTATTTTGTCCTTTCTCAATTCCCTATGCAGATACCATCTCCCTACACTGCTGTCCTGGGACAATGCTAGGACTTGTATGGAATGATGGAAAGTTGAAAGTCCTCCTGAACCTTTAATGTTTACAAGGTCTGCTTATAGGGAAGATGAAAAAGGAGTGAGATG
This sequence comes from Phascolarctos cinereus, assembly GCF_003287225.1. Lineage (NCBI taxonomy): Eukaryota > Metazoa > Chordata > Mammalia > Diprotodontia > Phascolarctidae > Phascolarctos > Phascolarctos cinereus. Next base: position 452,832,933 of record NW_027555847.1, on the reverse strand, counting down.
TTGTCTTTCATCTAAAAATGATTTCTCTTCAGTAATTTGGCTGAAGTGCTTTCCCCTGGCTTTCCTGTCACTCAAAATCTCTCAGTTCTGGAATTGAGTTTATATTTTATAGACAACTCGCAGGCATGACAAAGTTTCCTTAGCCAGGTTGAATACATTTCATGCACAAAATTGGTCTAGTTCACCCACTAGCTTTCAAGGACATTTTATACTTAGCCTAAAGTCTTTCACTGATTTTTCAAATGATTGAGCTATATTCTTGTTTGGTTAAGGTATCAAGGCATAGCATGCGTCACTTACTTTAAGTTGAGTGGAGTCACTGACTCAGTGACCTCTACGCTTACATAATCATCCTGAGTTCTAACTCCTCAAGGCCCCCATATTGGATTAAAACAGTGCATGCTCTGCACAGCCTATCAGGATGTATGTGCATGTTCCAAGGCATGTTCTAGCCTACCTGTCGAGTCCTCCAGTACAGCTATTCAGAACCATTATAATGAGCTAAAAAGTATGTGAATGGGACTCTGAAGAGCTCTATTCTAGTCTTAGGTCTCCATTTTCTATCTGTGTGACCTCATATCCCCTGGGGTTATCCATGACTTTCTTTTTCCTAAAGGATGATTTCTGGAATCCTTCAACTTGAATTATAGTCATCTATGATATTGAAAACTCAAAGAGTATTGTGGAGACATGAGTGGCTTTGAAGTCATAAGTCATGGGTTCAGATCCTGCCTCTGACACTTACACTTGGGAAACTCAATTCAGGTCTATGATCCTCAGCCATGTCTTCAAAATGAGAAGGTCTTCAATTGCTAAATGGTCAAAGACTATGAGCAGCAAGTTTTCAGACAAAGTAATTAATGCTATATATAATCATATGAAAAAATGCTCTGAATCACTATTGATTAAAGACATGCAAATTAAAACAACTTTGAGCTACTACCCCACATCTATCAAATTGGCTAATAATGCAGAAAAGGAAAATGACACATTTTGGAGTGGATATGAAAAAACTGAGATACTAATACACTGTTGGTGAAGTTGTATACTGATCCAACCATACTGTAGAGCAATTTGGAACCATGTCAAAAGGGCAATAAAACCATGCATACCCTTTGACTGAGCAATACTGCTGCTAGGTCTGGATCCAAAGAGATTAAAGAAAAGACAGAGGACCTATATGTACACAAAAATTTATACCAGCTCTTTTAATGGTGGCAAAGGATTGGAAATTGAGGAGATGTCCATCAATTGGGGAATGGTTGAACAAACTGTGGATATGATTGTGATGGAAAACTATTGTGCTATAAGAAATGATGAGCAGGATGCTGTCAGAAAAATCTGGAAAGGTTTACATGAACCAAGGAAAAATGAAATGATCTGAATCAGGAGAACATTGTACATAGTAACATCAATATTATATGATGATCAACTGTAAATTACTTAGCTTTTCTCAGCAATACAAAATAAACTGTCCCTATAATTGCTAACATCTTTTTCTGAGTCAGTTATTTTTAATGACCAAGTGTGTCTTATCACAAGGATGTGAAATTTCCTATTCTTCTGAGATGTTTCCAAAGTGTCTGCCATTCTCAATCTTTCAGCCTACTTTCTTTTAAAGACTGATTAGAAGCACCTGTTGCCTCTTTTCATTCCTTCTTCTCTAACCTTGAAGCTGCTCCCAAACATTGCTGGTGAGATGCCCTAGATCTTCCGGAGACAGTAAATTTTCCCTATCATAACTTGCTTCTAGGATATGTTCTCCATGCAGATGAATATGCTGGGGTATCTGATAGAGGTGGTTACAGATCAGAACAGCATATGAAAAGCCAGAAAAACTTTGTTCTCAGATGGCTTTGTTTTGCAACCCTAAGCTATATCTTAAGGGAAATTTGTTGAAAGGAATGATCACTTTCATAACAAGATAAAGTGTTGTTTACCATAAAAAATAGAACATGAAAACTATTTTACATAGTTATATATAAAAGAAGTCATTTAACACTATTATATTAAAGAAATTACTTTGTCCCATCCACCAACCCAAATACCCAACCTCAGTTATATTGACTTCATTTTAAAGATAGTTCAAGCAATGACTTGGTTTGAGAAACTGAAGTCAGTCATGATGAGGAGGAAAGATGAATTACAATGTGGACACAGAGCAATCACAAACTGTTGCTCCTCATTAATAGATAATAATTAATAGAAAACTCTCTCAGTTAAGAGACTTCGAACATTGGTACTACAACACTAGTACTTTCTGGAATCATTGGTTTTCAAATAATTGAAGAAGACCTAAGTCAAAAAAAAAAAAAAGGACAGGATGCTAGTCCACTAGAAGGTTTGCTTCTAGGTAGGTAGGTGGTTTAGTTTCTAAAAAGTTAGGCCTGGAGTAAAAATAGACCTGAATTGAAATCCAGCCTCTGATGTTTACTAGTTTTGTTACCATAGGCAACTCATTTAACTTATTTTGTTTACCTCAGAAATGTGGGATAATAACACTACATGGTTTTGGGGAAGATCAAATTAGATAATGTTTCATTCTTTTCTTTCTTTTCTTGAAATGCCTTGCTCATGTCTGATTTTCTTGAAATTGGACAAGAATTACAACAAAGAAAAGGTCACCTGTTTAACAGATTACCTGTCTAGACTAATGTTTTTCTTTTTCCACATTTTCCCATTTAAAATCTTCCACAATCTGAATCCCACCTACCATTCCAGTGTTACATTAATGCCTCTTTTACATATTATCTCTTTCTGGTAAACTCACCTGTTAGCTGTGGGTATTCACAATCCATTCTAATTTAATAAGTTTACATGCAAACCTAGAACATATTGTATGACTCTCCTGATTACTGGAGTACTTCCTTACAAACTTCAGCACAAACTCCAGGGAGGAGAAATAGAAAGGCTATTTTATACACACACACACACACACACACACACACACACACGCCTATATATATATATATATATATATATATATATATATATATATATATATATATATATATATATATATATATATCTGTCTCTGACTCTGTCTCTCTCTCTCTCTGTCCTCTTATCTATTTTTCTCTCTCAACTACCATGTATTAATTGTGTATACTATTTTATATATATATACACATATAGATAATATATATGTATATATATGCAGGGAGGGGGAAGCCAGCCCCTCCAAATGTCCTGATTTTGATTTTACCTCCTTAGACACTTAAGGGAATTTCCCATTGGGTAACACAGGATTCTCTCTGTTGAGCTGAAACATCTTACTCCCAGAGGATAATGTAATTACTCTATTTTTCTGGCATAATTTAATATTTATAACTTCACTTTTATTTATCTGTTTCTGCCTCTCTCTGTCTCTGTTTCTATCTTTTTCTGGCTCTCGGTGTTTCTGTCTCTCTCTCTCCCTCTGCCTCTGTCACTCTGTCTCAATGTCTCTTTCTCTGTCACTCTGTCTCTTTGTTTCTTTGTCTCCATCTCTGTCTCTTCTCTCTGTGTGTGTCTCTCTCTGTCTCTGTCTGTCTCTCTGTTTTCTTTGTCTCTCTGTCTCTGACTCTGTCTCTGTCTGTCTGTCTGTCTCTCTCTCTGTCTCTTTTTCTCTCTCTCTCTCTCTGTCCTCTTATCTATTGTTCTCTCCCAACTACCATGTATTACTTTTTATATACTTGGTGTAAGGTCCTTGAGTTAAAAGGGCTGTTGGGTTTTTGTCTCAGTATCTCCAGAATCTAGCATTTTGGCTATTTTTATTTGAATGTAACCCTGTGTTAGTGACTATGTCTACCAGGGGATGGAGAGAATTAAGTAGATAGACAATCAAAGAACTGGGAGAATAAGGTTGGTTCAAAGACCTACTCCCAGCTCCCTTCTTTGGAAAAAAAAAGAGTCATTTCTAGGAAATAATTGGAAGGCCTGAAGAAGCTGGGACAAATGAATGAGACATGGGGGAGTAGATATTTTAATCATGGTAGACAATGGAGAATTGCTGAAGTTTGAGCCCAAACAGCATCGCAGCATATTAAAGAAATTACTGAAATAAGCAATGGCAGACATCACACCTCCATCAGTGCCATGGCAATCTGTAGGGAGCTAGGACCATAATTACAGAGCTAACCAACAATCATCCAGAATGGAGGAATAGAACTGTTGGTGAACCTCTCAGAGAGTGATACTTCCCTGCCCCCTGTTTTTTGGTGGGCCTGAGCATCATTTCTCTCTTTTTCCACCCTGCAAATTACTTTGTCTAGCTAAGCACATTGATTAGGTACAGACATGGATAGGCTGAAGACAAGGGATATGGTCATCTTTGCCAGTAAGAGGGACCCACAGTACAAAAATGATTAAGGGATAGAAATGCAGTTATATTCCCACACCCAAAAGGGGGATTGTGAAGCAGGAAAGACTCATGGAATTGTCACAATGAATTGATAGGTTCGTATTCAAACCTCTTGTTGGAGCATTTGCTGCTCCTGATCACTAATTATTTTAGATTTCACTTTAACTGATTACAATTGTTCAAAACCAAATGGAACCTTTCCTTTCTTTCAATTTTACTCTTCATGTGGTACTCTTGGCTAAGCTATTGCTGCCTCAGATCCTATATTTGCATGTATTATATTGCTCAGATAACCAGAAAAAAAGGAGTTTTCATCTACATTCAAAATCTCACAAGGCCCTGTACCAAAGTTCAGAAGCTATAAACAGAAGCAGGCCACATTTAAAACATAGGTTTGCCTTGAGGATCATGCATTTACAATTCTGGAGTTCTGATACTCATCCTTACTTATCAAGGACAATAGGAAGGTGGCTCCATGGTATGTGAATTACTCCTTGAGTATATACATTAAGTTCTGGTTCAGCTGATACTTAAGAGTATTTATATGCAGGGGGAGCTAGATAGTGCAGTGGATAGAGCACTGGCCCTGGAGCCAGGGGGACCTGAGTTCAAATGCAGCCTCAGACACCTAATACTCACTAACTGTGTGACTCTGCACAAGTCACTTAACCCCAATCGCCTCACTGAAGAGGGGAAAAAGAGTATTTATATGCAGTAAGAGGATATCAGTATTTGCTCTGAAGTGAGGAGGGGGAACCTATCCATTATGTATTCCCAAGGTGGTGTTACATTTTTTTTCCTACTTTTTCCATAATGGGAGAAGGGACTGACTTTACTGATGAAACTAGGCATCCTCTTCCTGCCTCCTCACCATGCTAAGGCTGTTTTAAACCGTGGCTACCTGTTTAAACTATCTTTGTAAGTACTATTTTTAATGTATCTTTTCTCTAGCTGTTATAACAAATTATAATCTGAAGGCTTATTTGAATCTGTGTCAGTTTTGCTTGCTTGAATCTTATTGATAGAAGGAAGAAAGAGAAGTTTAGCATATTCAATATGGTGCAGTTTTATGAACCTTACTTGGATTTTTTTTTTTCTTTTTGGTGCATGACAGTTCATTGGAGGGAGAAAGAAAAAAAATAGGTGGAGGCTGATTCTTATGGAGATATGTGTCAGGAAGCAAGCATTCCAGGCTAAAAAGGTGAAAAATCACTGAACATTTTTTCCTCACTAGCCTTACCATGTTGAATGACTGGATTTGAAAAGAAAACGATGTTTCTGAGGAGGGAGGGAGCTGAAAGAAGGCTGTAAGAAAAAAAAAGAGGAAGTTTCTCTCCCAAGCACATTGACATCTCAGTCTCTTTTCCTCTCAAGTACCACCAACTGCTAACATTCCCAATAGCTTTATACCATAGAGTCTGTTTCTTGAATTTTTAGAGATATAGATATCTACATATATGGATATATGTGTAGATATCTATATGTCTATGTCTGTCTATATCTATATCTATATCTATATCTATATCTATATCTATATCTATATCTATATCTATATCTATATCTATATCTATATCTATATCTATATCTATATCTATATCTATATCTATATCTGTATCTGTATCTGTATCTATATCTATATCTATATCTATATCTATATCTATATCTATATCTATATCTATATCTATATCTATATCCAAAAGCATTGTCTCTCTATGGAGAGAGAGGGAGATGGATAGATAGATAGATAGATAGATAGATAGATAGATAGATAGAGAATTTTACTTTTCAAAGAATTTTTCACAGATTGTAACCAATAAGTCATACTCAAATGTCTTCCTTAACAACAGGAGTGACTATTCATTAAGCATAAGGAATTAAGCTACACATTGATCACATTGGGGAAATTTTAGCTCAAAGACAATTATGCAAATCACTGTTCAGTAAAATAGGAAATTAGCACACTCGATAACTGCTTTATGTGGGGAGCTCTTTTAATAAATTCCACTCTAACCCATTCTTCAGGGAGAAAAGGGAGTAATGTCACCAAACTTGCCTATCAACTCAATATAGGGAGAAAGTGAACCTTCTAAACCAATCTGCTTTCTATAGCAGTAATGTGTAAGATGTATTTTTTTTGGAGGGGTCTATGGTATTATTTTTCTATCATAATTGATCTTAAAAATATGTGGTTACTACTTAAACACATTAGCTATTTGTTGTGATCATTATAAAATCATAAATGGAGAGATGAAAGGGATTTTAGAATCCAGCTATTCTAACTCTACCTGCTATTTTACGATAAGGAAACCAAGGCCCAGAGAAGTGAGTTGCCAAAGGTCATATAAGTCCCTCTTTTCATGACCACCAACTGCAGAGAGGAGAAATAGAAAAACTCTTGTAATTGTGTCACGAGATTTCACCATACTAATGCTGGGTAGCATCAGACCCTGCACAGGGCAAACTATGTGCCATAAATTCTGAAAATCACTAGCCTTATCATTTGGAGTAATTTTAGAACAATATAAAACTACTTGCTCATAAAAATATCTAAGTCTACCAGAGTCCAGAACTACACATGACAGAGATATCCTACTGCACCAATAAATATAGTGTAAAAGTCTTGTTGATGTAGCCACCATTTTTATGCACCTTTTTGGAAGTAGTGCAGTACAGGGGAATGAACTGATGATCTGGGTGTGAAACCTACTTCTGTCACACAATACTTGTGGTATTGTAGGTAACTTGGTCATAGGACTTAGAAATCACAGATTTTCTTATTCAATTGCTTCATTGGCCTGGGTAATACAGGTAGTCAGTAGTTGAACCAGGGAATTACGAACATGACTTCAGATTCGAAATCTCATGCTTTATCTACTCTTTTTATTATACTAAATGTACTCTCTCTTATATTTACATATTTAATTCTCTTATACTTACACTATTTGAAGTTGAAAGAAATTTACCCTGAAGCTATGGACTACATTCTACCTGTATAGAATCCAAAGTACAGATGCGGTTTATATATAGTTGTTCTGGCTCTAGGTTTTGGTTTTTATTGTTTGCTTGTTGTGTGTTCTTTTGCTTAATTAGTAGACTGTAACATACTATGAACCAACTATGATAGGGAAGTTAGTATAAGTTTAGTATAGGCATAAGTCATATTAGAAGTCTGCTACCCTAACTAGGGAAACTGATAGGATCACTTCATTCTGATATGGCTACATCACTTCTGGATCATTGTGTTCAGTTATGGATATCACATTTTAGGAAGGGCAGTGATAAACTGAAGATAATCCATAGGAGGGTTACCTAGATTGTGAAGAGACTTAAAATCATTCTAGACAAAGTCATGTCAAACTTAGAAAAGACATTTAAGGGGAACATGAGATGTTTTCAAGTATCTGAAAGGTTATCTTGTAAATAGTTGTCATAGGCTATGAAAATAAATTATAAAAAGTCAAATTTAGGCTTAATATTAAGACAAAAATACTGCAGTCAGTCAGATACATCCAGGGGTGTGCTGTTAAATGTTTAATAACCAGTTCTCTGGGGAAAAAAAAGCAAATATTTTCATGCAAGACAAACTTTTAAATTTAATCAGCATCATTAGCACTCTTACCTCAATTTCTTAACCTTTAGATAATCAACAAAGCAATATACCAAGCCCTGATTTGTAGTGTTTGCCAATTTCTAAGATGTAAATGTTCACCCTTAAAATTTAACAGTTGGTTGTAGAACAGGTTTTAGACCTTACCTAACTGTCCTGGGGCTTCCTAGCAAGCAGATTCATTTCACATCCCACCCACTGACTACTAGAGGTCTTTAATCAAAGGCTAGATGATCTTTCATTGGGTATATTTTTGAAGGTATTTCTTTTCAAGAATGGCCTAGAGGAAATTAATTTTGGGGCCCTCTCCATCCAGCTCTGTGATTCTCTGCTTATGGATAGAGTTCTGCCTCTAAAATCTTAACAGTTAACAGTTGCCTAAGTTCTTTATATATTATTGTTATTATTATTAATGAGGGGAGGAAGGGAGCTGTCCTCAAAGAAGGAAAATAGTGAGCCCCTAGGGAAGTGAGACTCTTTAGGAGACTTCTGTAACCTATTCCACTGTTGCTAAATATTCTCCTGGTACCATGGCAGTAACAAGATTAACTTCTTAAGACCATTATTCTGATTTCAAGATGAGCTACATGAGTGTCAACAACTCATATTGATGCCAATACATTACAGTTTAAAAAATACCCCCAAGCTGTGTAGGATTGTGTGGTAGATAGCATATTATTCTCTTCTTCTTGTAAATTAAAGAAGTGGAAACAAAGAGGTTAAGCAAGTAAATATCAGTTAGAAAATGAACCCAGGCATTCTAACTCTCAGTTCATGCTATCACTTATGAACAGCAACCTCGAAAATCTATCTCTACTTGAAAACATAGGAATGTAATTTATGAAAATTATATCAAATTTGAAATGCACTAAGATAATTTGTTATTTAAATAAACTTTGTACTTAATCATATTATGAAGTGAATAATCTTTTTAAAACATGGATATTCATACATTAATTTATGTTTTTGTCAAAATCTTATTGGTATGCATTGATTTCTAAAACAATATAAAACACATTTTAGAGTTAGAAAGAACACCCAAAGAAATTTGAGATACTTTATTTTGCAGATAAGGAAACTGAGATTCAGAGTGGTTAAATGAATTGTTTAACATTAATTTCATTCATTTTAGTGTTAACAGTCACTTATAAAGTGCTTGCTATGTGGCAAGCACTCACTGTGTTCAGTACTTGGCATTAAAAAAAGAAAAGGGGGAAATAAGTCTGTGTCCTGAAGGAGCTTATATTCTAGTGAATGTCATACTTCATTATTGGTTATTGATATGTTTGGAATTAGAGCCTAGTTCTCATGCCTACTGATGGTGAAGTGTTTCTTTCTACTACTTCACAATCTGTAATGCCATGAAAGATGTTGAAAGCCCATTCATCCTCTCCACTCTTCTCTTTTTTTGGTGATTGAATATTCTCCTTCACTCTTTGGTATGAAAAGTTGAATTGAAAAGATCTTTAAAAATGAATATGCTATAAATTATTGAATTGAAATGCTAGATAGACAGATCACATGATATTGGCTAATATTTTAAATTGCATACATACTCTCATGTTCTGTTTCCTAGGAAATGGTCACTGCTGAGTTTTATACAAGGTCTAAAAACAATGTATATTTTAATATGAATAAAAGTTTAAGTGCTTAAGTAGTCTATTGTCACAACAAAATGAAAATCCAAAGAAAGCTGTGTTTGTGCATGTGTGTGTGTGTGTATGTGTGTGTGTGTGTGTGTGTGTGTGTGTGTGTGTGTATGTGCATGTTTATTCTTATAATTCTACAAAGGGCAGTGGCTAATTTCTATGGATTAACACATGGAAAAAAATAATTACTTTTAAATGACATTAACTCAAATGTATATAGTAGCTTAATGTAGATTTTATGTCATAGAAGGTAAATAATACATGTTTTAAAAGGAATCTCTTTCTAAATATACTTACCCAGATGCAATTAGTAAATATATTGTTACTATTTAGTTGTTCTATTTTTTTCTACCAGAGTAAGAGGGAAGGAAAAGGAAGAAATTAAAATTTTTAAATCAACTCCATTCCAAAAGTAATCAGCATAAAGAGGCTGTTCAAAAGTAAATACATTCAAAGTTACAGAATAAACCCCAAATATTATCCATAGTCCAAAATGACCTACTTTTTAATCAGGTGGAGATGGAATAAAAACATGAAGCCAGAGAAAGAATTTAGAGGAGGGGAAGGAAGAGCAACAGAAAGAAATAGAATGGGCATGATATTTGTCATCACTTTATAGGATTTGTGATAGGAGATCAGCCTTAAAAAGACTAGTCATCTACTATAATTGTTCTTCCTGCAAATGCAATATTTGCCACTGGGGGAAATGGCACTTATTAATCATGGTGAGCAATTTTTCAGTAAATTACTAAAAGAAATAAGACTGACAAAAAGCCAATATCTTTTTTTTTTTTTGGTGAGGCAATTGGGGTTAAGTGTAAGCATCAAGTGTCCAGTCTGATGCCAGATTTGAACTGAGGTCCTCCTGACTCCTGGCCCAGTGCTTTATCTACTGCACCACCTACTATAACCCCCCCCTTTTTCATTTTTCATTTTCTGTTAAATTAAAACTTCCAAAACTTGGAGAATCCATCATTTACTGTCTCATTAACACTTTTATTTCACACACAAAGTAAAAATAAATATTAAAAATATATAACCACATATATTTAAGTGAAATACTTTTTTCCATTAAATTTCAACTGTTATTAATACTTATTCAATCTAACTTTGATTTTTACTTCCTGGGCTTAAATAAAATGTGCCTTGATTCCCTTCAGGAGGCCAGTTTGATTTCTGCCTCTGTCACTTGTGACCTTTGATAAGTCACTTTGCATCTTTGACCTTCAGTGTGACTCTCTGTAGTATGACTTACAACAGACTGTCACCACTGAGAAGGAGTTTAGAGATCATCCAGTTAATATTAGAGATAGGAAAACTGAGCCTGGCTATGGGGAAATTTGATGAAGATCACATAGCAAATTAATTGCTACACTGAGTATAGAACTCAACTTCCCTGACTCCTGATCCAGGTCTTTTCTTTCTCCCTTCCTTTGACAACCTGGTTCTAATAAAGTATTCTGCTATAGTTTTATCATTCCTCTTCCTCTCTATCTCTATTCCTACTGATTTGCTCTCAAAAGCTCTTTACCCCCATCCCCCTTTTTTTAATATAAATTTATTTATTTTTAGTTTTCAACATTTACTTCCACAAGATTTTGAGCTCCAAATTTTCACCCCATCTCATCCCTCCCCCTACCCCAAGATGGCATGCATTCTGAATATCCCTTCCCCTAGTCTCTCTTCTCTTCTATCTCTGCCACACTTTTCTTATCCCCCTTCCCCTTCTATTTTCCTGTAGGGCAGGATAGACTTCTGTACCCCATTTCCTGTATTTCTTATTTCCCAGTTGCATGTGAAAACATTTTTTTTAAACATGTGTTTTTAAAGCTTTGGGCTCCAAATTTTCTCCCTTCCTCCCTCCCTACCCACCCTCACTGAAAAGTCAAGCAACTCAATACAGGTTATACACCTGCAGTTATGGAAAACATTTCCATAGTAGACATGTTGTGAAAAACTAACTCTATTTCCCTTAATCTTATCCTGCCCCACCCCATTTATTCTTTTCTTTCTATTGACCCCATCCCTCCTCAGAAGCATATGCTTCTAATGACCCCCTTTCCCAGTCTACCCTCCTCTCTATCATCCCCCTGCTCTCTTGCCCCCTTCTCTCCCTATTCTCCTGTAGGGTAAGACAGATTTCCATATGCAATTGAATGTGTATGTTATTCCCTTCTTAAGCCAAATCTGAGGAGAATAAGATTCACTCATTCCCTCTCACCTTCCCCCATTTCCCCTCCACTTTAAGAGCCTTTTCTTTTCTGTTATTTTGTGAGATGATTTACCCCATTCTACTTTCCCCCTTCTTCTTCTCCTAGTATAATTTGAGTCTTGTATTTGAAAGTCAAATTTTCTATTCAGCTCTGGTCTTTTCATCAAGAATGCTTGAAAGTCCTCTATTTCACTGAATGACCATTTTTATCCCTGAAGGATTATACTCAGTTTTGCTGTGTAGGTGATTCTTGGTTGTAATCCTATTTCCTTTTCCCTCCAGAATATTATATTCCATGCCCTGTGGTCCTTTAATGTAGAGGCTGCTAAATCTTGTGTTATTCTGATTATGTTTCCACAGTACTTGAATCGTTTCTTTCTGGCAGCTTGTAATATTTTCTCCTTGACCTGGGAACTCTGGAATTTGGCTCCAATATTCCTAGGAGTTTTCCTTTGGGGATCTCTTTCAGGAAGAGATCAGTAGATCCTTTCAATTTCTATTTTACCTTCTGGTTCTAAAATATCAGGGCAGTTTTCCTTGATCATTTCTTGAACGATGATGTCTAGGCTTTTTCTGATCATGGCTTTCAGATAGTCTGATAATTTTTAAATTCTGTTTCCTGGATCTATTTTCTAGGTCAGTTGTTTTTTCAATAAGATATTTCACATTATCTTTTACTTTTTCAAACAAACAACTAGTGTCAAAGACAAAAACATTAATCTGGGAAAATGGATAAGCCAAAGTTAGAGTGATGTAGAGCAGACTCCTTCCTTGACTCTTCTTCTGGCTTCCTCCTTCTGCTATGTAATGGAAGGACTCATTGGAAGTCATCTAGCACCCCCTTGGAAGATGAGCAGGATGGCTGACAAGAGTCATTTGGGAATATCAGGAGAATAAAGGCCTATTTTAATTTCATGTTAACTATTTTTCTGTATCATTTGCTTTGAAATAGTAGTCATTCTGGTTGACTTAGGAAATGAAACATCCATGGAAGCTTCTAAGCAGAGGAACTAAACAGATATTTACTCAAGTAGTACAAGGGACCTCAGGGTAGTTGAGAAGGGTCCACAATGGAAAGGGGTCTAAGGAAGGTTTAGCTGTATTGGTTTAATTTTTTCTCATCAAATAAAAAATATTAACCCATCAGCCTTAAGAGGTACTTGGGATTTTATTAATTAGATCTAGAAAGCTCTGTTAAAGTAAGCATGTTTCTTATTTAGGTATTTAAATGGATTTGTTATCTCATTGGTGTGAAAAACCTATCAGTGCTCGACAAAACTCTCTTCACATACTATGTCAATTTCAAAAATCCCTTTCCATAAGTCTTCCAGAATTAATCAATACAAATCACTGCAAGTCCTATAGTTCTTGTCAGAAGATACAGTGTGGCATGAAGGCTTTCTATCCATTGTATTCAAATATGGCCAAAAGACAGGATTACCTCTATCTCTGTCATGGATGTTTTTGATATGCATGTCATCATCATTAACATATTGCAACTTACTGACACCAACTATGAGGACTTAAAAACAAAAAAGACAAATTCAATTGACCTTTGGATTCTTTGTAATTGATTTACCTTGAGATGCTGATATGAGGCCCTCTGGGAAAGCTCTGGGCCATGAAAGGGGCCAGGAAGAAAGTGGCCTGGATTTGGGGCTATTTCAGGCCTTTCTAAGGTATCATTGGAGCTCTTAGGTTGGTGGTTAGATTGAGACTGATGCAGAGCTTCCTGAGAAGGATCTGAGGTGAAAAAACAGGCAGATAATCAATTGGAATAGATGAAAAAAAAGCTACAATGAAAACAATTGCACCTTATTCATAATTGTCTGTTGCAAAGGATGAGTCAATAGAGTAATTTTATTAATAACTCTATAGGATCTTTCAAGTTAAATAAACACGTGCTGGAGTGCAAAGAGAGGAATAGAGAGAATGGCAGGATATATGAAGGAAATCATCAACCAACAACTAGGAATGGATAAAACCAAAGACTCTAGGAGAATTTCATACTATGCTGGCTTTCTTCAAGAAAAGAATCAGAAGGTGTTGAGAAAGGCTGCCCAAAATAGCAACATTACAGAAATAAAAATGATTTTCTTCTAACAAATAGAAATTGTTCACTAATGATATGAGCATAATTCTTGAATCTGTGTACAGTTAGACCACTGATTTGTTAGAGAAAAGATCAAAATAACATAAATCTGAAATAAAAATGAGAAGAATGTGATGTGCAATTAAAACAACTCCCTCAAATTCCATTTAAATGAATGATTGATGATGACAAATGTGATGTGGATGGGAAACAGGACATTGGAACAAACTAAAATAATTTCATGCAGAAGTTTAATTGTTACAAATCAATTGTCAGAACACAGAGACCAAAAGAACCTAAAAAGGACCTCAGTCAACAAATGCTTAACTAACTTGCCAGGAAAAGAGCCATGATAGCCAAGGGTAATATGAATTTAGAATGGAAAATCAGTTGTACAATCTTAGGGAAAATAATGATGACAAATAGCGATCTGCATCTCCTCAAAAAAAAAAAAGACATGGTAAAGGTTAAAATCGGTTTAAAGATGACAAGAGATCCTATTAAACAAAATTATCCTGAGGGCATTTACAAATAAAAATGGAAGGGTAGAAAGGAGAAGAAAAAATTGAGATGGATCTCCAAAATATTAATAACAAACTTTATTTTTCTTTTTAACCATCAATTAAGTAGAATCCATACATTTGGACTCTAACCTCACATTCTGAGGTGAACTTACAGAAGAGGTCTTTTGGATTATTAGGCATCATATACCATTTTCTTTTTTGCAGTGTCTCCGCAGGCATAGAATATACTTATTTTAAGAAAATTCTCAGGGCAGCAAGGTGGCATAGTGGGCAGATCTCTGTCCTTGAAATCAGGAGGACCTAAGTTCAAACCCAACCTCAGACACTTGAAACTTATTAGCTGTGTGACCCTAGGCAAGTCACTTAACCCCATTGCCTAGCCCCCCAAAAAATTCTCCTGATCTTCCAGATGCTATTTCAACTAGCAAACAGCCAAATCTTGCCTTGTAGATATTGTGTATATAGGATAGAGGGGTTGTTAGTATGTTTGTATAGGTGTACCTATTTTCTCTGTTAGAAGAATATAAGTTCCTTGAGGGCAGGGATAGATTTGTTTTTAGTTTTTATTTTGTATCTTAAATGCCTAGTATAGTATCTGGAATATAAGATGGTGAGATGAGATCTAGTATTATTTGGAATAGGGAATTCCTAAGGGGAGGGGGGAACTGTTATTAATGAAGTTTGATATGTTATATGTATATTATAGCTTTAGAGCATTGCCTGAGGGACATTGAAAGGTTTAGTGACTTGGCATGTCAGCGGTAGAACTTGACCCAAGGAATTTTTGGTTCTCTGTCTTCTACAGCATACTATATCTTATCCAGTAATTAATGTCAGTAAATCACCAAGCATTTTTAAAACTACCTAAATGTGTCAGGTACTATGCTAAGTTCTGGGGATATAAAGGCCAAAATGAAACAGTACTTCCTTTCAAGGAGCAAATTGTTTTGGGGAGACATATTAATAAATAAGTATAAACAAAACATATACAAAGTAAATTTTTTGTGGGGGACTCTAGAATCTCTGGGATCAGAAAAGGCTTATGTAGAAAGAGGTGATTAAATAGAGTTCTAAAAGAAACAAAAGATTCCAAAAGATGGATGTGAGGTGGGAGATCATTCCAGCCATGGGGAACATCCTGTTCAAAATGTGGAAAGAAGATAGAGCTAGAATGTCATGTGTGAGGAATAGTAACAAGGGAAGTTTAGATGATTTGAAGAGTGTAGGAAGAGAGTGCTGAATAAGATAGGAAAAGAAGCTTTGGGTCAGATTGTTAAAAAAAAATAAGCAAAATCAGAAAAGTTTACTTTTAATGTTAGCTTTTGGATGTAATTGATCAGGGAAGGTACATATTTAGACATGAACTTCAACAGCTAAGTGGAGAAAAATATTGGAAAAATATAAAACTTGGGACAGGGAGATCAATTCAATGGATATTGCAAATAGGCCAGATAAGTGTGATGACAGTTTGAACTAGAGTAGTGTATATATAAGTGGAGAGAAGAGTTCAGGTGTGATAGATGAAGTAGAGGTAGCAAGAAGATTTGGCAAATGATTGGATGTGTGGGGTGAAGTAAAAAGTCAAGATCACAGCAAAATTACAAACCTGAAATATTAGAGTACTGGTAGTATCTTGAAACACACAAGGAAGTTCAGAAAAAAAGATGTGTGTGGGAGCTAGAAAATAATGAATTATGTTTTGGATATGTTCAGTTTGAGAACTGCAGTATATTTGCTTAAAATTTCTAATAAATAGCTGCAGATGTACAATTGAGGTTCAGGAGAGAGTGTAGGATTAAATATATTTAAAAGCCATTTGTGTAGGGATGATGAATCCATTAAAACTAATTAGTTTGCCAAGAGGAGAGAATGTAGAAGAGATTAGAAGTTTATTCAAGATAGAGCATTAAGACACTCTGATAATGAGGGTGCATGATATACATGAGCAACCAGAAAAGGAAACAGACATGAAGCAATCAGATAGGTAGCAATAAGAACTAAGAGAAAGTAGTGTCATAAAAACCCAAAGAAGAAAGAGTTCATAGGAAGAGAGCATGATCAAATATCAATGATCAATAGCAGCAAGGTAAAGGAGGATGCAGAAAACTCCATATAGTTTGGTAAATGAGAGATCAGGGGAAGGTTGTAGGAAACAATTCTAGCTGAGTGATTACATTGGAAGTCAGATTACAAAGAGTTGGAATATAAATGAGAGTAGCAGGAATGGAAGCAATAAAAGTGTAGGCAACTTTTTTCTAAGAGTATGGTTGTAAAAGGAGTAGAGGGAGATTCAAAATATAGTACATACTTAATATGCACTCTTAAATTATTCTAAGTGATATTAGAAAATAAGAAATCATGAAAAAAAAATTGGTAAAGAATGGCCTCATAAAACTAGTTTATCCACAAGATGGTTTTGTTCTGTGGTAAAAGCAAGAGAGAAATGCTATCTTTATTATATGAGGATAAAGTAAGGAAGACTGCCCATAGTTTATATGGACTCAGTTGGTAAAATTATTAGAGAATATAGATAATAGTCACAGTATATGGGCAGGCATAGATGATTCAAAATTTGCATCATGTCCATGAATATAAAAATTAATAAGATCATGAATATATCTGAGTACATGAGTTTTTTGTACTGCTGTCTACAGTACATGTGTCTTATCTCATAATAGACTGTATGCTACTTTCTCTTCTTACTCCTAACTCAGGACTATGCACAGAATAGAAACATATAAAATAATATTTTAATTTTCCCCATTATATGTAAAGACAACTTTTAACATTCTTTTTAATTTTGAGTTCCAATTTTTTCCATCCCTCCCTCACCTTCCCTTCCTTGAGATGGTAAGCAATTTGATATAGGTTTTCCATATGCAATCATGCAAAATGTGTTTCCATAGTACTTATGTTGTGAAAGAAGACACAGACCATGAGAAAAAAAATGCATGAAAAAATAAAATGAAAAATGACATGCTTTGATCTGAATTCAGACTCTACCAGTACTTTCTTTAGAGGTTGATAACATTTTTTATTGTGAGTCTTTTGGAATTGTCTTATATTATTTTATTGCTGAGATTAGCTAAGTCATTCACAGTTGATCATTGTACAATATGACTGTTACTATGCAAAATGTTCTCCTGGTCATGCTCACTTCACTCTACATTAGTTCATGTAAATCATTCCAGGTTTTTCTGAAATCAATCTGCTCATCATTTCTTATAACATAATAGTATTTCATCACAATCATATACCTTAACATCTTCAGTCATTCAGCGATTGATGGACATCTCAAGCTCCAATTTTTTGACCCCACAAATAGAACTGCTATAAATATTTTTCTACAAATAGGTCCCTCCCCTTCCCTTTTTTTTTTCTCTTTAGGATACAGACCTAGTAGTGGAATTGCTGGATCAAAGGACATGCACAGTTTTAATGCCCTTTGGATACAGTTCCAAATTGCTCTCCAGAATGGTTGGATCAATTCACAACTCCACCAATAGTGCATTAATGTCCCAATTTTCTCATGTTCCATTCAGTATCTACTATTTTGCTCTTCTGTCATATTAGCCAATATGATAAGTGTGAGATGTTACCTCAGAGTTGTTTTAATTTGTATTTCTCTAATCAAAAGTAATTTGGAATATTTATTTCACATGACTATGGAGAGTTTTGATTTCTTCCTCTGAAATCTCCCTGCTTATATCCTTTGACCATTTATCAATTGGAGAATGACTTATATTCTTCTAAACTTGACTCAGTTCTTTATGAGAAATGAGGTCTTTATGAGAGACATTTTCTGTAAAATTATTTCCCAGCTTTCTGCCTTCCTTCTGCTCTTGGTTGCATTGGTTTTGTTTGTGCAAAACCTTTTTAATTTAATATAATCACAATTATCCATTTTACATCTTGTAATGCTCTGTCACTTGTTTTATCATAGGTTCTGCCTTTCTCCATAGTTCTGACAGGTGAACTGTTCCTTGTTCTCCTAATTTGTTTATGGCATCACCCTTTATGTCTAAATTGTATACTCATTTTGATTTTATCTTGGTATATAGTATATGATATTACTCTATACCTAGTTTCTGCCAAGTGGTTTTCCTTTCTTCCCTAGTAGTTTTTGTCACATAATTACTTCTTGTCTCAAAAGCTGGGGTCACACAACAGATATGTAATGAATAGTTTTTGGTTTAAATTGAATTATTGAAATATTTCTTCAAAGCCATATTTTTTAAAAGATAACCTAAATTCTAAGAAGGCAAAATAAAGTTATCTTTATTTCTATTATTCTGTTCTCACTTCTCTCTCAGCTAAGAGACAGAGAAAGATCTTCAAATGCATAAATAACTGAAATTCAAAGTACATTGGAAAAGCTGTAATAACAAGACACCTCTAAAATAGCCTTCAACTTGCTTGTCAAAGTCCTGAAAAGTAGAAAATTATCTTGACATTTTTTTAATCTCTAGATTTTAGAAAGAAATCTAAATCAGTAGATTTGACTATATTTTTTCTTACTGGAGGCTGAGGGTGAGAGAATTGCTTGAGCTCAAGACTTCTGAGTTGCATTAGGGTCAAAGCTGCTCAGGTGACCACACTAAAACCAATACCAAATGTTGAGCCCCCCAGGAGAGGAGAGCCACCAGGCTATCTAAGGTAGGACAAACTTTTCCAGGCTAGACTTACATCAAGTCAAAAGTTCTCTATCAAGTGGTACTGGTATCAAGATTGTAAATGATCCTTGCCATTCCAACTTCATTAAAATAGGGGGATCCAGTCTCAAAAAAAATCTAGGTGATGCTAAAAGTAGATAAACATAATTCATAATTTCCTGTATAAGTTGCCAAATCTTTAGAAGTTATACCTATGGTTTAATTTGTTGTAATTACCTCTTCTCTATTTTCTCTTTTCCTCCCTCATCTTCCTCCTCTTTTTTTCTTTTCCTCCTCTTCTTCTTTTTCTTTCTTTTTCATCTTTTCTTCTTTTTCTTCTGTCTGAGACATTTTTGGAAAAGAAGGAAAATTCTTAGCAGTTCTAATAGCAATATGAGACATATCAGATGCTATATTCTTAGAAATCACCTAAAACCTACATAAATGGGTGTTCACTGCACTAAAAATATTATTTAAGGAGATCATGTCTCTGGCAAAAAAAAAAATTCTCTCTTTGAGAGGGAGAAAAACTTCTTTGAAGGACAGATTTGGTTTAAAAGGGACTAAAATACTGAAGGGAGAAATTGCAGTTGATAATACATATTAGAGAAGTGATTTCCCCATTATAAAAATGGATAGTGACAGAAAAAAAATGAATGAACCTATATATAGAATATAGTCTATGACTATGGGCTTTTTTGCAGTGAGGAAATGAATACTTTAAATGTTAAAACAAGGAAAAATATTCTGGTATTCCGCTTTATTAGCTTTTTTTTTTGTTTCTACCTAATCCATTCAGCATTAGTTTATAAATTATGGCCTTATACTTTTTTAATACCACAGAATAAAAATACATTAGAGATTTTTTACATCCCCATATCAAACTTCTAAAGTATTTATTTAAGAAATATTTTTACATGCATTGAAGTGACGAAAATGAATCCCATATGGTATGCTTAAATTTGCTAAAAACAAACTTTATTTTTCTAATCTAAAAGAACATCTGTACTTTATAACACATTTTGGTAGTGCGTAATAGTCTGTTTTTCATGCAAAATGGTTAGGCCACCATTATGCTATCTATTCTCCAATTGCAACACTGCATTTACAACTATTTTGTGTAAATTAGCTTAAAATTGATAGGTTTTTTTGGTTCTTTTTATGTTTATGTTTAATTTTCCCCAATAATACTTGAAGATCAGCATGCATTAATAGCTCTAGGGCATAAAGAGGCTAGAGGAAATTAGCTGTCATCCACAGCCCATGATTCTGTGTTCTCATAGGCATAAAGGGCTCAATTGTCTTTTATGTTGACTATGCATTCAGATCGTGTGATTTTCATTAACAATTAGACACTGTGCAACTATTTCACAATTGTTGATGGAGAGGTTTGAATTAATATGCTTTTAAATCTTGCACAGAAACTTCATTTTTGCACTAATCAATTGAGTGAATTATTGTGAGATGTGTGAGAATTAAAGTGCTGTTTCAACTAATTAAGCTTTTGCAGCTAATTTGATTTTAGATAATTGCACTTCCATTTTGATAAATCTTTTTTTAATTGGAAAAAAATGCATTTAAATACAATAAAGGATATTTATTTTAAGGAACATTTTTCATTTCATTATTTTGTTGTTAACAGTCTGATAGTTTTAAGGGACCACTGACAAGATATCATTGGAAAGCATCAATGCTTTTCTTAAAATCTCAATTCCAAAGTTACTTAAAGAGTCCAGTAAATGAGATGGACTTTCTTTAAATTGTCTTGGTAGGACATTTTTAACATAGCTATGTCTATATTTCTCTTAATAGTATTGAATGGCATCATGAAAACTATCTTTACAATAAAATGTATTCTAATGATTATGTCCCTTTGCTTTGTGCTGTTTTCCCCTCAATTTTCCACTGCTCAGACACTGATGACTTTGCTGGTAGTTGGTCTCTTGGAAAGAGCTTGTCCAGATTATTATATCCTTTCTAATGAGCCTGTCTAAATGATGTGATTTGCACCTTTGGCCATGAATTCCTTGAATGAAAACTCTTTCCATAGCACAAATGTACAGCAAGAACCCCAGGAAATGATGTTTGTCTCTTGTATTTAGAGCTCATTGTACTCCTCATATTTGATGCTCTTTTTCTGTTATTTAAATGTCATTGAAATCAGTGCTGCTAAATTTGGAGAGGCATACCAATAGGGAGAGGTATGCTAGGGATCCTAAGTGATTAGGTCCTTCAATTTGCTCTGATAATGTTATTACATCCAGCCATGTGTTGTTGCATTCATTTAGGAAATAATTTAATTGTCCATTCATATATATATATATATATACACATACATACATATACACACACATACACAGACACATATATAC
The DNA here is from genome assembly GCF_003287225.1 of Phascolarctos cinereus. Taxonomy (NCBI): domain Eukaryota; kingdom Metazoa; phylum Chordata; class Mammalia; order Diprotodontia; family Phascolarctidae; genus Phascolarctos; species Phascolarctos cinereus. The sequence continues at coordinate 452,811,483 of NW_027555847.1, read as the reverse complement.
ATATATGTGTATATGTATACATGTATGTGTATATATATGTGTATATATATGTATATATACAGATATATGTGCATGTATATGTGTGTGTGTATGTATATATCTGCATTTGGTTGGGAAAGGAAATGTAATTATATATTTATGTATACACATATACATACATATGAATGTACAGAGAGATATAAATCTATCAATTTTTCCCCAGTTGTTTTCACTTCTAAGGTATGTGTGAGTCATGGCACTGACTTTAATGGCCTTATAGACCTCCATTGTGGAATCCTGCAACATGTTTCTTTCTATGCTTAACACTCTAGTAGATTTCATGATTCCTTTTTCACTGGCCCTATCTTGCTCAGCCCACTCCTTATATTGTCAGGTGATGTTTAAAAGCAATGAGTAATCAATCTATATATCACAGTTCACATAATATGAGAAAAAAATATTTTTGAGGGCAAAATATATTCTAACTTGGCAGCCCCTTTAACAGTTAGGATCCCAAAGTAATATCTCTATCTTTACCAGAACTGTGTGAAATAGAGGCCACTTTCATTCAAGAACAATATGGTCACTAGATAGTCAAAGGAACCAACTATATGGCATTTTTATTTCTATACCAGAATGGATGTGTGTTTCTGTGCGTGTCTGAATTATAAAATATAACAGGGCTCTATCATTGCATTTGGCTTCATGGGAGTCCAGGTAATAGTAGAAATGTGAAATATTCAAAAAGTATTGGTAATTTCCCCAAATCAAATGTTCTCTTCAATGATGATAATCCATATATATCAACCTATTCTATGTGATGGATGTCTTCCCATAAGTTTGACAGAGGGGTCTCCTCAGTATGCTGGAGACCTTTTTCGATTCCTCTTGACACTGGGAGGAGAAAAGTGAAATACATAAGGTATTGGTAACTCATTTCTTGCTCATGGCTTTGCCAACCCAAAAGCATAATGCCCCCCAGGTTAATGCATTTACATTGTACTTGAATAGCAACCACCAAGATTCCACATGCCTTTGAAAGTGAAATGTGTTTTATATTATAGATTACAGGGCTAAAAGTGCACATTTGAAATATTAGGTATCATTAGGATAATTATGAGATCACTATGTAAATCAAGCCAGATGACATATTTCACAGTCTCTGCATGACAGGAGAGGGGAAAATGCATACCTAGAACAATTTTCCAGGGGGAGGAAGTGCATACTTCTGAATGTCTTCCTTTTCTCTTGGGATTCACTTCTTAAATCTTTCTGAAATATATAGGCCACCTTTCCCTATTTCATAATGCAATTACAAACACATTTATAGGAGTTGGATAGAAATAGTTACTTAGGGATTTACTTAGTTAACTCTAGTGCTGAGCCAAAAAACTCAGGGCTCCCAAGCTCTGCAGGTTCAGCACATCATCTCATGGAATAATTTGCAATGAATGATTTCCCCTTTTTTTGGTAGACATCTGCTTCTAAAGAATCTACAATGGGAATTCATTCACTTGACAAGACACTCACGTTGTTAAGAAAAGTCTGAAAACATGCACCAATCAAATATATTTATATGCATATGTACAACATAATGGAGAAAAGAAGTTAACAAAAAAAGAGACAAACAAACAAACAACCAAAAAAAAAAGACCAATCTTGCCCATCAGAATAAAAGAACTGCTGTTTACAGGAGGGTTATAAGTAAACATGCAACATTTTACAAAATGCTTGTTAAATGAAAATTCACTGAGTGCATCCCAAGAACAAGACAGAAATCCATGTGTAGATAGGTGGACCTCTTGGGAATAGAAATAACCTTAGAGAACAGATACACATATTTAGTCTTTATCCTGAGTGCTGTGTTGGGGTAGTAAGCATAGAAAATTGTATGAAATTCCCCCCCATCAGTCTTGTGAGGTACAAACAAACTAAAGCAAGCTACCTAACATGATGTTTTAAATGACTTTCAAAAAACAGGCTCCACCAAAGAATAATAACAAATTCAAGCCCAAAGTATTTTGGTGTAGTTCTCATGAATGTATTATATCAATCAATGTTTGAAATAAAACAAAATAAATCATTGTATGCTTATTCAAAGTACTTTTCTACAATGCAGAAAATATATCCTCCTAATACCAGTATTTCCTCTTATGCTGAGTCATGACAAGATAGTACAGTTATTTAGCAAGCTGACCTTGTTGTCAAAGAGAAATCCTTCTATCAAAAATTAATTTTAATCACAGTCTTGCAAATGAATACTCCAATGGATTAAATGAGCAATTTACTGCTCAAATCACAAGTGGTAAAATAATGGAAATATTAGATTTTTAAGAAAAAAAATCTTCAAATATTCAAAAAGAACTTTGAATCTGTATGACATATTCCCTCTTACTGTAAAATCTGGCTTTGTCTCAGCGTGGTTGATGGCCTGCAAATATTGAATTTGAACAAGGGGCTCATGCATATTTACTTCTCCTGTTTCTACTCTGACTTGTAGGTATGTGTCATTCATGGGCTAAGAAAGTTAGTTTTAAAGATTTTCCAATGTTTAAAAAACCTGGGCAATGGCAGCTGTCATATGTACCCCAAGTTATGGTTTTTTTAGCTGCTTCAGAGTTAAAACAACACAAAAGAAAACAAAGAAACAAACAAACAAAAACCTCTAATGTACTTTTGGCTATCTCCTCTCAAATGGTTTCCACTGAACTCCCAGATGTTCATTCCCTTTCTCTACTCACTGGGAAATTGGACTTCATACCTGGAACCATATTGGGCTTTGAGAGATCAGGTTTTGCTTTAGTTTTCTGACTTAAGTTTCCACAGCATTTCTGAGACATGTCATGCCATGTCTTCATGCACTTCCAACCCTGTCTTTATAACTGTTTTTGCCCCAATTAGAATGTTAACTCCATGAGGGCAAGAGCTGTAATCTCACTTGCTTTCATTTTTACAACAGCACTTCTTACTGTGACCAGAACATAGGAAGTGCTCTTTCTCTCCCTCTCTCTGTCTGTCTGTCTGTCTCTGTCTCTGTGTGTGTGTGTGTGTCTCTCTCTCTCTCATCTCTTGCTGTCTCTCCCCTCCTTTTCCCCCACCTTCTGAAATTGATTATCCCACCCAAAAAATATTCCTGGCAAATGGTCATTTGGTTTCTTCTTCAAGATAGCCAATGATGAGTATACTATAGTCTTTGGAGGCAGGAAATTCCAAGCCTGAATATTGTTAATTTTTAAGACTTTCTTAGACTGACCCATAATCTGACTCTCTGCAAAGTGAATTTAATCTTTCAATAAGGGAATGTTTTGTTTTTCTCTGACTATACTAAATTATAAATACTTCATTAATTTTTATGATTTCAATGAAATTTTACTAATTGCAACTTCCACCCATTGTTCTTCATTCTGGAACTAAGGAGAATAAATCAGTATCTTTTTTCATCTGTCCTTCACATACTTAAAGACAGCTACTGTATAACCTTACTAAGTCTTTTACAAGTTAAACATTTCCAGTTCCATCAACAAGTTGCCATGTGGTCTGGGTTTTAGTTCCCTCATCACCCTGTCCTTCCTCCTTGCATTGTACTTTAGCTTGCTCTTGCCTTCCTAAAAATTATAATCCCAGAAATGAACACAATGTTTCAAATATACTTTGTTGTACATATTCATATCAGGCCTACTGCCTCCTTTTTTCTAGAATTGCATTAGGGCTTTTGGCTCACTCTGGCTCAATAGAAATTCATTCCTATGACTGGGAGTAGAAATAGCTACAGCTAGGGATAATAATTCCTCAGTTCTGGTCCATCACTTACTTATTCACATCTATCTCATTCAAGTCTAGCTGAACATTAAGAATATGGATATTGGAGATTAATATGCATCTGATTGGGAAAGTATTTTAATTCAAATAGAATAATAGATATAAAACTAGAAGGTACCTAAAAGGTTATTTATTCCAACTGCCACATTTTACAGATGAGAATGCTGAAGCAAAGATAAGTTACATGATTTCTCCAAACTCTGACTCCAGATCCAGTGCTCTTTCTACTATACTACATTTAATCTGTTTGGTTTAAAAATATAAAGAAAATAAAAGTACACATTGCATTCACTTAAAAATCTGGGTCTGATGGAAGAGTGTTGGATGAATAATAGCTAGCTAAGTGGTGAAGTGGGTAAGAACATTGAAACCTGGAATTAAGAAGACCTGAGTTTCAATACTATCTCAAACACCAAGTAGATGTCTTATCTTGGACAAGTAATTAAACTCTCTCAGTCTCAGTTTCCTCCTCTGTAAAACAGGGTTGATAATAGCATCTAACTCACAGAGTTCTTGAGGATCAAATGAGATAACATATTTTGCTCTTTGCAAACCTTAAAATGTTGTGTAAATATTAGCTATTATTATACATCATTAATAAAAATTCACATTGATATGAAACTTAAGGTTTTTAAATACTTTCCTTATAATAGCCCAATGAGTTGTTATATTCAAATACTCAAATGGACCTGTGGTCTCGGTTTGGATTTTCTTCCCGATGTTAAAAATCTCTAATCATCCATGTATCCACATCATACGTGATTCTTGCCCATGTTTTTCTATATATTCACCATAGTGAGTACATTCAATGTGTTTGAGGCATTCTTCTATTTTTCCTGGTATCACAAAGATACCAGTGAAACACTTGAGCTGTACATCCTCAGCAATACAACAATCCAAGACAATCCCAAAGGAGTAATGGCGAAATATAATATCTGCCTACAGAGAAAGAACTGATATTGACTGAATACAGATTAAAGCATTTTATTCATTTCTTTTCTTCTTTCTTTCTTTAATTTTTTTTCTTTTATTTGAATCTTCTTGTATGAAATGATTAATACGGAAATGTTTTATGTAATTGTACATGTATAGGTTATATATGATTGCTTACTGTGTAAAGGAGGGAGTACAGGTGGGAGATATAGTATCTGGAACTCAAAACTTTAAATCATAATGTTAAAAAGTTTTTAAAAAGAGTCCTTGATTTCTAGTACCTTGTAAGTTCAATGGGGAGATTGGACTTTCACACGTGAAACAATAACAAAGAATGTTGATATATGATAAAGAGTTAATGTACGACAGACAATACTGCCTACCAGAATTTCAGGGAAAGGAACACTTAAAGAAGGATAGATCAATCAGGAAAGTTTTAAAAAGAAGCATAGATTCATGTGAATCTTAAAGGATAGAAATATGAAAAAGGAGAAAAAATATACTGAGGGATGTTGAAGGGACAGCATAAGTAAAAGAATAATGTAGGACAGAGTATTGTTGGGGGGGGTACAGCACAAAAATTAGCTTGAGGTGAGAGGAAGATTTCCTCTGGAAGCATACTATGTCTGACCTTAAATGCCAAAAAGGAATTTAGACTCTATCCAATGATCAACAGAAAGACACATGGAACAAAAGCAAGCCTAAAGCATGGGACAGGTGGTCTCTACTGGGCAGTAATACCTCTGGGTCCACATTAGCATTGACTCTTCCTTCTTCCTTCAGAGAAAGGTGGTAATACTCACCCAAGCAATTCTGGCAAACCTCTACAAGCTTACAGCATGAGATGAGTGATATGAGTTCTGTAGTTTTAGGAAGGTAAATTTGTGAACATTGTGATAGAAAAAGTAAAGGGAGAAAATGATAGATCTAGGAAGAGAGGCCAGTGCAATAATCAAAATTATAACCCTGAACAGATAGGTATCTCCTAGAGTTTAAAAATCATCAAATTTATTAAATACTTCTTATGTGTCTAATGCTTTACAAATAGATACAGGTAATATAAAAAGCATAAATATGGTGCTTGCCCACAAAGAATTTGAAATCTAGTTGAACAGCTCTTGAAAAATTTCTGCAGAAAGAGTGTTGTAGATATAAGTGCTATAGATAACTGCCTGAAATAAGAAGCTGCTGAATAATTGTTGACCTATATTGGTAGTTTTTCACTGAGTTCTTTGCTCCAAAAAAATCTATTCAACATCCTGACCAAATATGTAACATACAAATAAATACATGTATGTATGATTATATATGTATATATGAATATATCTGTTCTGTATCTTTGTATATATTTACTATGTCAATTTACAAAAATTTTAATATTCAAACTTGTAAATAATCTTGGACATATTTCTGTTCACAGAATGCCTGGAAGATCTCTGATATAGTCAATCTTCAAGCATTTATTAAGCACTCATTGTGTGCCCCACACTTTTCTGTGTCAGGTATACATGACCATAAGTGTTAAGTAGTCAACATTCTGAGTGACATATGAAAGACTATACATGCAAAATATATGCAGTGCTAATGAGAGATAATCTCAGATGGAAGACAGTAAGCAGTGGTCGTAGGGAGAGAATAGGAGGCCAAGAAAGGCATCCTGCAGGAGGTAGGATTTGAGATGCATTGTGGAGGAATTCAGAAAAATCACAGTGAAGTGAAGGAACCAGGCAGTCATACAAGTAAAGGTAGTTGTGTATGAGGAACTCCAAGTAGGTCAATGTCACTGGATGGTATAACATGTGGAGAAGAGAAAATTGTTAAAAGACATGAAAAGCTAGAAGAGGCCAGGTTGTAAAAGCCCAAACAGAAGATTTTATATTTATTTTATATTTGATTTTGAAAATAATAGGGAGCCACTGTATCTTATTAAGTTGTGGTAAGGGAGGATGATGTCACAAACCATGTGTTTTAAAAGGATTACTTCAGCAGATAAGATTGGAGGATGACATGGAATGAGGAGAGTCTGTAATAGTCCAGGCATGTGATGATAAAAGCTTGTGCAAGGTAGTAGCAGTGTGAATTGATAAACGGGCCATGTTGTGAAGGTATAAACTATAAGATTTGGCAACTGATTGCATATATTCAGTGAATACAAAAGAGCAGTTGAGGATGACACCGAGATTGTGAACCTGGAAGACTTGGAGGATGGTAATATCCTCAAAATTAATAGAGAAATTGGGGAAAAGAGATTATTTGAGGGTTCTGGTGACTTGAGGTTCTGAACATGGTGAGTTTGAGATAGCTACAGGAAATCTTGATTTAGATATCCAAGGCAGAAGGTGACGTAAAAATGGAGCTCAGAAAATAGGTCAGACATGCATATGTGATTCTGGGAATCATAGGCATAATGTTATCATTAAAGCCATGTGAGCTAATGAGATCATCTAATGAAATAATAGAGAGAAGAGGAGAAGATCCAATACAAAGCCTTGGACAAAGCCAATGTTTAGTGGTCACAACCTATGTAACAAAGAGAAAAGAAAAATGAAAAAAAAACCCTCAGATGTGGAAGAGGAAAACCAGGAGAGAACATTGTCATGTGTATGCAGGAGTAGAGGACACCAAGAGTTTCAAAGGCTAAAGAAATGTAAAAAAAAAGGATGAAAATGGAGGGAAAATATTGAATTTGTCAAGAGATCATTGTTGGCTTTGGAGACAGTGATTTCAGTTGAATGATGAGGTTGAAATCAAGATTTCAAAGCATTTAGAGACACCTAATGTTCCTAATGTTGATGATTTAAAAAAAAGTCTAGGTTAAAGGGAGAGGAGAAATAAAACATTATAGCTCCAGGGATAGTAAGATAAGTGCAGTCATGATAGTGTTGGTAGGCAGCAGGGAAGGAATCAGTAGTCAAGGATATATTGAAGTTTAGAAAAAATGGGCAGAAGAATGATGGAAATTTGTTGGAGAAGATTGGAAGGGATGGTGTTAGGGTTACATATAGAGATATTTTGCCTTGGAAAAGAGAAAACAATATCTTCCTAAGAGGAAGTGGTAAAGGATAAGACAGTGAAGGAAGTTGGACAGAGAATGAAGAACTCTTGTCAACAGGCATCATTTTTTTTTCCAGTGAAGGATGAATCAAGGTCCTCAGGTAAGGGTATGAAGAATGGTGTGTTAGGAATCTTCTGGAAAGATGAAAAAGATTGCACTGGTAGCTTCAGGGAGTGGAAAAAGAAATCTATCATGGACATATAAAAGGATCAGCTTGCTGATGAGAAGGCCTGGTTAAGATTATGTTACATAATATAGGAGTGTACCAAATCACAATGGTTCCCTGCCATCAAGGAATTCACATTATAATGACAGAGGAAACATTCAAAACGAAAAGTGCCTACAACATATACACAGAGTAAATGGAATCTCATCTCAGAGGGCTGATATTAAGCAATGGGGGGGGGAGATTTGGGTGAGGAGGAAAACTGAGAAAATCCTTTTGCACAAGGCAGAAGTTCAGCTGAGCCTTGAGGGAAGCCAGTAAAATCCTTGTGTTATTCTATACTGGGATGGGCAACCTGAGGCCTCAAGGCCTCATGCAACATTTTAGGCCCTTGAGTGAGGCTTGTTGACTGAGTCAAGTTTTACAAGACAAACCTTTTTATGAAAGAGAATTGTTCTGTGAAATTTGGACTCAGTAAAAGGGCTGCACTTGAAGACCTGGAGGGCCACGTGTGGCCTCGAGGCCATAGGTTTCCAACACCTGTTCTAAACCATGATTTTATTCCATGCTTCATTCATTTGTATGAAAATACATATTGCATACCTACTATAAAGAGGGTAAAAAAACATTCAAGATTTCATAGAAGAATTAAAGGTAGTGGTGGATGGGTAGGGAGAGACTCCAAAATGGGATTTTCCACTAAAAAAATTCCATAGGCAACAAAATTAAAAACTTACACAATTCTTTGAAAAGTATTTTCTCTTTCATGAAAGACTAAATTGGATGTGACTTTTTCTTTCATTGTGATAGAGAGACACACACACACACACACACACACACAAACATATCACATACCTTCTCAGATTTATTTTTCTATCACAATGAAATAAAAATACATTATTCTCCATGCATATGAATTTTGCATAGACAAATTCTTTTTCATTGCCTTTTTAGACAGATATTGTTGCTTAGGCCAGTCTACTTGTGAAGGATTCTTTTTATAATAATATTTAACCTTTCCACATTAGGTTCGTACCATTTCAAATGAACTTCAGTTTCAGAATGATTGAGTCAGGCTCAGTATAGAATTTGAAATACCCTAATGTGAGCATTTCTACTCCACTTGTACATATTTGTGGTTAGTAAAATGTGGAATTGTTTTTATCAAACCAAAATATCTTAGAGCTACATGAAACCACAAAGATTTTAGCATTAATGGTGAACTTCTTACTTTGCAATGGACTAAGAGCTTGAGAAATATATGTGAAAAGTATTTGTTCTTCCAATCATTCACAATATATAATTAACAAATAAATCACAGAGAAATCTTCTATAAATTAAAATGACAACACTGCAAGTATTTGAAGACAGTTATTCTTTGCTCCCCAATCTTTTATTTTTTTTAATTTAAAACTTCTTCTCAAGTGCCTAATTTAGGAAACTAATATTTTTGAAAGAATGCTGGTCAAAGAAGAGATATCTATTGAGTGCCTTTTGGATGAAAAGAGAAAAACACCAAGATTTGACAGGTTCAAAAATGAACCACACAGAGGATAGCAAAAGGACTGATGGTCATCAATATAGAATAATAGAAAAGATAAAAGAGAGTATGAAAAATAGAATGAGAAAGATAAAAATAGAGGGCATTTTAATAAATTAAAGTAGCCAAAAGTAAATTAGATTTTAAACTCATTATATGTTAATTAGATATCAGAACTCTTCTTTTATATATACTAAGTCTGAAGAAATGCCTACTACTTTGTAAACTTCAAGAATACAGAATGAGAAGAGTTAGAATTAAAATTTATGAAATTGAGAAGGGTATGGATAATTTGCACTAAGATTGGTTCACTAAAGTGTTTAGTACAAATAAAAGAGAGTAGTCACTATATGGGACTTAATATTCCCTACCTTATACTTGTGAAATTTATTTATTTAATCCAAATATATGATGTTACATTTTTAAGTCTGCATAAAATGTGTGAGAGTTATATATAACAAGACATTTCATCATATAAAAAGGTAAGTGAATGATTTTGGCACATGGTGGAATTTACACATGTGAAGAATTTGAAATTTGGGCTGGGTGAAGAGAAGGGGCTTGGTACAAGGGGATCATTATTATAACCTCCCTGTTAGCTACTTAAGGAAGACTTTCATGAGGAGTTGCAACTTGATGTGCTGATCTTTTCGATAGCTTACATTTTCCTTAAAAAGTGAAGTCCATTTCATTAATGTTGTCTTGATTTTATATCATCATCATCATCATCATCATCATCATCATCATTATCATTTACTTTGATTCTTTGATGAAACAAAAGTAGCAATGGTATCGAACTCCTTCTTCTGGTTCAGCTTGCAACTTCTCTTTGTCTTTCATCCTCTTTAATTCTTCTTAAAGGCATTCCATAAATGCTTCTTAGAGTCTCCATCCAATTCATTGGAAGATTTTGTCTAATTTTTTGAACTATGTTTTATATCAGTACAAACTCCAGTTTTCCAGAAATCATCTTTTCTTCTCACCATAACCTTCTAGGAAACCTTCCCTTTTCTCCCTTAGATGAGTTCCTCTGGGAGCCTCCATTAGTGAAGGGGCATACACTTGCCTTCTTCAAATTTTAGTCTTTTCCTGGCTTTTGTATTTTAAAACACTTCTATTCAGGGTATACTATTCTCCTTTCATCTTCTTCAGCTGCCTAATTTATTCACTTCTCCCTTTTACAATTCAAGTTCCTTGAGGGTTCAGGTGCCTTTTTGTTTGTATTTGTATCCCCAGTGTTTGATAAATATTTAACAAATGCTTGTTTCCTTGTTTCCTTTCTTCCTTCCTCCCTTCCTTCCTTCTTTCCTCCTTCCATGTCTTTTCACTTTTTTCTAGTCATGTATGCCCTTGATTATTTCATTAATCCTAGCTCCCATGTACAAATTTGTAACATATTACTCTGTATTTGCAATGTACTCAACATATGCCTTTCCATAGCCCCCTGATTTGTCTGTAATTTTTCCTCTTTTGAGATCATAAAATCCAGGCGTATTATTATAATCTTATTCTATATAACATTAGTTCTTAAAAGTATATAATAGCTTCTAGTACACGTAGTTATATTTTTACATTCAACTTTTTGTTTGCATGCCATATAAACAAAATATGTCCTATGGGAAACATTAAAAATATATTCACATACTGATAATATAATTTCTGGTTTTTTTTCCTTTTGTTTGCCTTTCAAATAGATTTAGCATTTATAACTTTAGCATTTAAATTTGTCTACATAAAAAAGTTGACAGGGGCAGAATGACTTTTAAACTTATCTGAGTCCATGAAGTGTGTCATTAGAAGATGTTAACCCTGACGACGACATAAAAGTTTACTTGTAAAGTTTATTGGGTACCAAATTACCCTTGCTACTTCATAGGAGTTTCAAAATATTATCTAATGTGCAGAGAAGGCAAGATGTATTTGTTCTTCCCATATGGTCTGAGATTCAGTGGTTGATTCCATTGAAATGACCAGTTCAAGTAGGTCAGAGAATACTCTCAAGGGGACGCCATCTACATTTGTAGAATACTCAGTGTATATTCACTGTACTGGCCTTCTAGCTTTACTAACCCTACTTTTTTTTTTTACTTTGCTTAATTACTTTAGATAAAGAAGAATCCTTCTCTCCCCTCCCCACTCACAACTGTTGACCTTGCAATGAACTGAATAGATGAGGCACATGGGGCAAAACTCACTGGAATTCATTCATTCACTTCATCCCTTTTCCAAAAACATGAAAATAACTGAAAAACCACCAATAACTACATCTTTGACAGGGTTACAAGACCCTGAATGCTTCACATTATGCAGCTCTTAGACCTTTTGTCTACACAATTAAACAGATTAACAAGAATTTACAAAGAGAACTGATCAATTAAATGGAAGTACTGAAATGTTAAATAAGAACTTAAATACCCATCAATCAAAATACATTTATTAAGTGCCTATTAAGTTCATACTAAGACCTTAGGTACTGGGGATACAAAGATTAAAATGAACTCATCCCACTTCTCAATCAGCTTATAACAAGTTTAACAGTTACAGGAGATAACGTATACATATAAAATGTATGCAAAATAAATAAAGAATAGTTTAGGGTGGCAGGCATGGCTTTGGTAGAGCCTACAGACAATGGATAGCCCATTGCTAAATTTTCAATGTGAAAATTACATTTCAGAAATTGGTAAATACTACAAATCGGAGTTTATTTTTGTGGTTGTGGTTTTGTTTAGTTGATTTCTAGACTCGAGAAAGTAATGAAAAAAATGTCAACAATACAGATTAAACTTAAAAGTGTATTGTATTTTTTTTCCTGGGGAGCTGGTTGTTAGACATTCACAAGCACACTCCCTGGAGGTAGGGAACTAGTAGTTAGGGAGATCAGGAAAGGCTTCATATAGAAAGTAGTGTTTGGTATGCATTTTCAATATATTCTAATATATGAAAATTCAATTCAAATTGCAGTTGCCAGGTGATAATGATTTTATATTGTTTAATTCAAGTAAGTTTTATCAACCTGTTGTGAATTTGGACACTTCTATAAAGGTATAAGGCATTCAACTATAGATGAATCTCTTAATTATTTTTTTTTACTTTTATTCAAACTTTTCTCAAGGTATTAATAAGTATAGCATAAGTGACATGCTATTTCTCATTTATTTCTAAGATAATTTGAATAGAAGAATTCAAACACAATGGAATATATCATTTATCCCATTGCTGAAATGCAAAGACCTTTAATGTAACTGCAAATCACTTTATTTCTTCAAATTTGCATGGAGATTCCCCTCCCTTTACTCTCCCTCCTTTTTTTGACATATTTTGTTACAGGGTAATGAGATCTACTCTCTTCTAAGGGAAACCAAAGTTCATTGCTTCAATTATGTGTGGTCTACCTGAGTGGCTGGGCACTCTAGTATCACTGGTAATTAAGCACTGAATGTTCTAAAGCCCATCCTTGGCTCCAAAGTTCCAATTTCTTCTCCTTGCCACATTACTCTGAACCAAAGAGAGCATGATTTGTTATTGCAACACATTGGATTGCTTGTCATGTGACCAGGTCTAGCTATATACTCTTTTAGCTTTAGCAGAACTATTCTTTCCAGTTTATAAGAGGAAATCCAATTCTATAAAAATCTAATTATTTCATATAGTGGACTCAGCAGGGCTCTCCCCTTCACTCCTCCCCCCTTTATTTGGCTGGGTGATGAGTGTGCTTTCTCTAGAGGTTTATACATTTCAACCCAGCTAGCATTTCTAGAACACACAGAAAAAAGAGGGATTTGGCAAACATCTCTTCCCATCTCCTTTCAGTAATTATAGTTAATGAAACTGGGTTTTTTTCACTTGTGTGGTCTTCTGGAAAATAAGTGTTTATTTTATTCCAAAAAATGTCATTTTGGTATTTTGGTTGGTTCACCATTATCGTCTTTTTTTCAAGGGTAACAGGCAGATGTATTCCAAAAATATGTTAATAATTATGGAATTAACCAAGAAACAAACTGCTGCTCTTTAGCATTCACATTCATCTTTGGCTGCTTTGTTCCGTAATAACTAGGTCATCAGTTTGGGTGCTTCTGTTTAAAATGCATTTAGTATCCATATGTATTCCCTCACCTAGAGGCTTGATATTTTTAATGAGATTATATCAAGGAATGTGAGGGCTGGAGAGTAGTAACATCATTTTAGCGGGTAATTCCCAGAACTCTGATCCATTTCAGTGAGGCAATTAAGACTGCTGACTACAATAAATGATACTAAAAGATTATGGAGGATTTTTTTTCCCTTTCTGCATGAATGCATAGTTTAAAAAATAATTTAGCTTTTATTTAACATAAAATAAATAACCTCCAGAGGGGAAAACTGTGGGATTCCCCCCCCCTTTTCGTTTTTCAATTTGGCTGAATGCATGGAGTCTATTTTTCCTTATTTTATCTGGATTGCTCTAATGTGCACTCCAGTGATAAATGACTTCTTTCAGGTGTGTTACTCAAAGAGGTATGTTTTAATTGCATGTTCCCCCTCCCCTGAAAAATCACTAATTTCTATAATGCCTATTAGCATTACAGCCACTAAGTTGCCTTGCTGAGGCTGCTAATAACCCTAAGTATCACTGCCATTTAACCCTTTACCCCGCTCATTGCTCCTAACAGCTGGTGCCTGCAAAGACAATGGGCAGCTCCTGAAAACAAATGCAGTAAAATCAAACTTTGTTGTCCTGAAGAGTTAATTCTGACAGAGAGGTGACCTTTATCCCTACATACTCATTCATTTTTTTTTTTATCAAGCCTCTCCAAAGGGACTCATCATATGCGGAGCTCTATGCAGAGAAAAAGAAGAGCATTGTCCTTATCACCTCCTTCCAGAAAGTGGCAGAGTAATAGGACTTTGTAAGGCGAAATGAAGCCCAGTCTGATGGCTGCTGATTAAAAATTGACTCTGCCACATCAAAGAAGAGTTGAAGGTGAAAATGATGATCACTTCCCTCTCCCAGGGACCCTGCACCATTTCTTTTATTCAACCTTGAAAGGTTCTTTCTGAATAAGATAATATCCCTCGAGCCCATTCTGGCTCGGCAGCATGGAAAAATGTAGATCAGTATGCCTATTCTTCATGAAAAAAATGGGATTTTGTTAATGACATAGCACTTTAAAGTGATGGCTTGTATGCAGTAAATGCTGAGAAATTAATTATAAAATGCCTCTTAGACTACAGATCAAGTTAATTGCTAGTGTGCATGCACTAAAAAGACCACTATAAACTCTAACTGCCTTTTCTTGGTGGTTTCCACACTTGAATATAACACATCCTACTGTCCCCCTTTTGTTTTGTAGCTTTTATAGTAGCACTGCTGTCTCAGAATGATTGTCATCTCAACAGTAACGCTCTCCTATTTGAAAAAAAAAGAAGAATTTTGCAACTATATGAAAATGTGTGTTGGCCACTGTTTTAGTGCTTCTTTACGTTTTGTGTTATACATATGGAGATATAATCCTATGTATGTCTAATTACATAAATAGATATGCCTTCAAAACTATACATAAAGACCCAAAAATTCTGACTATACATACTAATGCATTATATGTATGGAAGTGGCTAAAATATCTGATTCTGTCTGTGAATGGAGAATTCTACAGAAGTATGCATATTTTTTTATACAAATATATAATGTGAACCTACATAAAACATCAAAGATACCAGGATTAGGAGGAAATATTTTATGTTTTATGTTGCTTGAAAACAGATTGGGATTGGTATAAAATCTGGAAGGAACTGGGATTTAAGGAAGGTTCCTGATACAGTAATATTTTTAAAATTTCCTATCATACCCTAGTGGGTTAGGAGAGTAGCAGAAAAATTTTTTCAAGCAAACCTCTGCTTCTCTTCTTCAAGTACCTCTTCCCTGCACTGAACTCACTTAGTATGCACTGTTCCAAAATCCAATGTGATCCAGATTGAAATAACATGTCAAGATTTTCTAGAAAGGTCTATGAAATAACCAATATACAAAAGAACAAGTGAATTAAATTGAAACCATGCATCTAAATATATCAAATTATACTTTGAAAGATGAGCTGGTGAATAATTTTCCTGGTCATAAAAATGGGTCACTGCTTAGCTAACTACTACAGATTCTATAGAATATAGGTCACATATTTCTAAGTACATGGGAATTTCATCTTATAGCTATTACACAAAAGTTGCATAGTTGTGAACAGTCAAATAAAATGTGCCCTATTGTAAGGAAGGCTTTTTAGTCCAACATAAATTAACAGGGTACCATTGTTGCATTTCTGACAATTACAAAAGTTAAACATAAGTTTCTCCATTCACAATAATGATGGACATTAAAATCATTCCTTTCAATGGAAGCTGTTATAATAAACAAGTGATTATGTCAGAACAATGGAAGTAACATAGTAATGACATCAAAACAGTGAGGATAATAATACTATTCCCCCTACATTGGTGCCATCTACTTTGTTGTGCTTATTTTTTGGAAGAAAATACTTCATCAAATCAATTTATCCTTAGCGCATTTGTTTTGATCAAGGATTCATATTCATGTAGAATTTCTTTTTCAGCAGATCTAAAAAACAAAAAATAAAAGATAAAAGACAAAATAAAAACATCACCCATAGAATTGAATAACTTAGTATATGTTGTTAGAGGAAAAAAATTAAAGCTTAAATCTCACCTTCTTTTAATGAGTTTGATTGTACCTTAATATGTTATATGATAGAAATATGTCTAAGAATGTAACCCCCAGATTTAAAGTTTAATTGATATGTATTCCTAGTCAAACAATATCAAGTATAATGACATTTAACTTTAGTATGTTGGTGTATATTTATGTACACAATGGCTAATATAAGATTAAACACTTTTGCACAATTTAAGAAAACCTTGCAAAATGAGTCCTTATTAAAATATATGCTTAAATCCCATATTGATGCATCCTAAGCTTAGGACTTGGAGACACATCCTCATTCCAACTTTTACTCTATTTTTTTTTTGCCCATTTAATTTTTTTTAAAATTAATTTGTTTTGATTTATCAACAATTACTTCCACATGCTTTTGAGTTTAAAATTTTTCTCCCCCTTCCTCCCCACCACCCTCCCCAAGATGGTACACAATCTGATATAAGCTATACATATACATTCCTATTAAACATATTTTCATATTAGTGATGTTGTAAGTAAGAATTAGAACCAATAGGAGGAACCACCAGAAAGAGGAAACAAAACTCAACAGAAGGGAAAAAAATAGTAAATAGTATGCTTTGATCTGCATTCAAACTCCAAAGTTCTTTCTTTGGCTGTGGATAGCATTTTCCGTCATGTTGACTGTACTTTCATTAAGAAGATTGTAAAAGATTGGTCTGGGTGTCAGAAAGTCTACATCTAAGTGCCCATTCCAATAATGTCATTTTAAGGTTGTAGTTAAGTGACAACTTCCCTAGGACTCAGTTGCCTCCTTTATAAAATATGTATATTCATAGTGGACTAATTACCTCACAAGTTTGTTGTGAGAAAAATTCTTTGTAAACCATAAGTATGAGAATGGTTATCATTTAGTCTTTCAAGGGATATTTATTAAGTGCTTACTATATGCACTGGACTAGGCAGTGAGGGAGAAAGAAAAGCTAGAGTGTGTACACAGACTGGTATAATATGAATTAAAAGGATTAAGGTGCTAGAAATCATAAGAGGCTACTTGTCATGGCTGGGAATTAATCAGTCAATAAACATTTATTAAGCATCTACTATTAGTCAGACACTATGCTGTGTTGTGGACACAAAGCGACAAAAACAATCTTTCAAGGAGATTGCAATCTAATAAGGGAAAAATACAAACAAATATATACAAAGCAAGCTGTATAAGGATCAATAGAAAATAATTAAGAGAGGGAAGGCGCTGGAATTAAGAGGGGTTGGGGAAAGCTTCTTGTAGAAGGTGAGATTTTAGTTAAGGCTTAAAGGAAGCTAGGGAGATGAGTAGTTGAAGTAGAGGAAGGAGAGTGTTGCAAGCAAGGGAGACAGCCAGAGAAAATGTTCAAAGCCAAGAAATGGAATGTCTTGTTCATTGAACAGCTAGGGGGCCTGTGTCACTGGATAAAAGAGCACCTGTCTAGCAGAAAGGTGTAAGAAAACTGGAAACATAGCAGAGTAATAAATTATAAAAGGTTTTGAATGTCAGAGTATTTTGTATTTGTTCCTGGAGGAAATAGGAAGCCACTGTGGTTTATCCAGTGTGGATATGTATGTGATATTATCAGATTTATGCTTTAGAAAGATCACTTCAGTGGCTGAATTGAGAATAGTTCAGAGGAGAGACAGACTTAAAGAAGGCAGAACCACCTCCAGGTTTTTGTAATAATCCAGACATGAGGTGATGAGAGCATGCATCCAGGTGTTGGCAGGGGAGACAAGATGAGAGAGTAAACACTACAGCCCAGTTGTCCAAGCATTCCCCTCTAAATGACTTTAAAGTACTACCCCAGGGAACAGAAAGGGGAGTATTCAAGTGATGTTGTAAAGATGAAATCAACAAACCTTGGCAACTTGTATATGGAGTGTGGGATGGGGTGAGAGGTAGTAAGGAATCAGGAGAACTCCTATGTCGCAAGCATGAAGGACTAGAAATATGATGCTGTTTCACACCAATAGGAAATGTAGAAGGTGAGAATGGTTTCTGGCAAAAGAGCTATTCTATTCAAAAGATCTATTCTGGCAGGAATTCTATTATGAGTATATTGATGTGTACTGGACACCTAGTTTGAAGTATATGAAAGACAGTTAGACATGTGATATTAGAAGTCAGCATAGATTGGGACAAGATAGGTAGATCTGAGAATCATTACCATTAATCAAATTAAATAATTAATTAAATTCATGGGAGCTGTTGAGATCACCAAAGGAAATGGTACTGAAGGAGAAAATGAAAGAGTCCAAGACATAATCCTGAAGGACACTTATGGTTAGAGTGTAGGATCTGGAAGAAGATCAATAAAAGGAGACAAAGAAGGAGTAAATAGGTAGGAGAAAGACCAGGAAAGGCTGGTGTCCCAAAAATCTGTGGAGAAGAAATTCTCTAGGAGGAGAAAATGATTAACAATGCCAAGGGCTATAGAGAGGCTAGGATTCATTGGATTAGGCAAGTAAAAAGAAACTTTAGTGATGTTGGAGAGAGCAGTGTTTATGGAATGATAACA
Organism: Phascolarctos cinereus; assembly: GCF_003287225.1. Lineage (NCBI taxonomy): Eukaryota > Metazoa > Chordata > Mammalia > Diprotodontia > Phascolarctidae > Phascolarctos > Phascolarctos cinereus. The sequence continues at coordinate 452,792,775 of NW_027555847.1, read as the reverse complement.
TCAGAAGCCAGATTGTAAGGGTTAAAATGAAAATGAGAGAGAAAGTGCAGGTAACTACTGTACATGGTCTTTTTGAGGAATTTAGCTACAAAGGGTAGAAGAGATATAGGAGGATAATTTTCTGGAATGGAAGGATCAAGTTAGAGATTTACCTGGACAAAGAGATGTGAGCATATTTGTAGGAAATAGCAAATGGGCATGTAGAGAAGGAGAGATTGAAAATCAGTGAAAGGGTAGGAATGACAGAGGGTGAAATCTGTTGCAGGAGATGGAATAGAATGAAATCACTTGAACAAGTAGAAAAGCTATGGAAAGGAATAAAATCACTTCATTACTTGAGATAGTGATAAAGGAGAAAGTGATACTACGGACACATGTATGGGGAGCCAAGATGGTGGGGTAGAGGAAACATTACAGCACAGAACTCGAAACAACTTTAAAATTATGCCTCAAACCAAATTCTGGAGTTACACAGCAAACAAATAATTGGTGTAAGGAATTTTTCCAGCCCAAGAGAACTTGGGAGGCTGAAAGCAAAAGTTTGTGACATAGGGTGGTACAAACCCAAAGTCAGGTAACAGCAATAACACTTATGGTCCATGGAAGCAGTACTAAAAGAATCAGCAGCTTCATGAGATCTTAGTCCAGAGATGAGAAGGGGATTTGACAACTGGTCACAAAGAGATTACAAGGGGTCCTTATACTAGCACTGGGCCCAAGACTTGGTGTGGCCTGGCAACTCCATTGTCCATATGCAGTTTTGGGTACAGTTCTAGAGTGGAGAGGAAAGCTTTTGGTCAAAAGGGAACAGGGGCCCTGAGAAGAGCTCTTGTGGCTGAAAGATATCAGGAGTTGTATCTGGATAAATGCCAGAGGATAATGCAGGAGAGCAGTGGCTACACCTCTCCCCAGATCTCCCTACCAAATTCCTTCTGTGGTTTTGATACCTAAACCGGAAGGAGTGAAAACAAAGAAAACTATAGACCAAGTTCCCTAATGAGTATTTATATAAAAATTGTAAATAAAATGCTAGCAAGGAGATCACAGAAATGCATTGTGAAGACCATTCATTCACTATTACTAGGTGGGATATATACCAGTAATGTAGGACTGCTTCAATATCAGGAAAACTAGGACATCTGAGGGAAGTACAAAGATGGCAGAGTAGAAAAATTACTCAGTTGAGTTCTCCCAACATTCTCCTCCACACAACATTAAAAATAACACCTCAAATTGAATTCTGCAGTAGGAGAACTAACACAAGATTAGAGTTGAGACATTCTTCCAGCCCAAGACAACTTAGAACTTTGGGAGAACTGTGACATAGGGTTGGAAGCTAAAGCACATGCACATGAATTACTGGTGGTGGGAACAGATGGTGGCCACAGAAGCAGGCTGCTTCAGGATTTCTTTTTTTATTGTTTTTTTTTTATTATTTTTGGTGAGGCAATTGGGGTTAAGTGACTTGCCCAAGGTCACACAGCTAGTAGGTGTCAAGTGTCAGAAGCTGGGTTTGAACTCAGATCCTCCTGACTCCAAGGCCTGAGCTCTATGCAGTAGGCTACCTAGCTGCCCCTGCTTCAGGAATTCTTAAGCCAGAGAAAATAAGGGGACTTAGGTCAAAGAAAGTAAGAGGACATGGTCATGGATTATAGTGGACTCCTGTGCTAGCATTGGACATAGGACCAAATGCTGTTTGGGAACTCTCTTGCCCATGCCCAATTCTGGGTCATAAGTTAAGTGCAGAGAGGGGAACTTTTGGTCAAGAAGGAGTGGAAGTCCTGAGGGGCAGTATCTCTTTTGGTCAAAAGGAATCAGGGAGGAACATTACTGTTTCCAGTCCTAATGGGGCAAGGGCATTGAAGAGCAGTATCAATTGGAATCACCAGGGATCAGGGGCCCTTCCTGGTTAAGGACTACAGTACAGATCAGGAGAGCAGTGACCACTCCTCTTCCCAGATCACATCATTTTGAAAGCATTAAAAACTTCAATACCTTCAAAACTACTGAAAACAGAAGTGCAAAAAAAAAAAGCCCAAAGCTTCAAATTGTCCCCTTCCTTTACCTTGCAGCAAATAGAGTTCAACTATTTTTTAAATAATATTTTGTATTTTCCAAAATACATGTTAGAACAATTTTAACTTTTTTTTAAAGTTTTGAGTTCCAAATTCTAACTCTCCCTCCTTCCTTCTCCTGCTCCCTCCCTGAGATAGTAAGCAATCTGATATAGGTTATACATGTGCAATGATGTAAAACCTTTCCATATTAGTCATTTTGTATAAAAAGAGTTGAAAAGAAAGAAAGGAAGGAGAGAAAGAAAAACAGTATGCTTCAGTTTCCATTCAGATAATATTAGTCCTTTCTATGGAAGCAGATAGTGTGTTTCATCATGAGTCCTTTGGAATTGTCTTAGATTATTGTGTTGCTTAGAATAGCTAAGACTTTCACAGTTCATTTTAAAATAGTGCTGGTATTATGTGCAATGTTCTCAAAGTTCAGCTCACTTCGCCTTGTACCAGCTTATCTACATCTTTCTGGTTTTGGATAGAATCATCATGTTCATCATTTTCTTATAGCATAATAATATTCCATCACAATCATATAACACAACTTGTTCAGCCATTCCTCAATTTATGGGCATCCCTTCAATTTCCAATTATCAGCCACCTCAAAAAGAGTTGCTATAAATATTTTTTGCACAAGCAAGTGCAGTTACATTGTCGGATCAAAGGGCATGCACAGTTTTATGGTCTTTTGGGCATAATTCAAAATTTGGAGCTCAACTTTAACATAAAATTGAAAGTCAAGAAATAGGCTAGATAATGAGCAAATTTAAAAAAAAAGAAGCTGATCATAAAAATCTATTACAGCAACAGAGAACATCCAGACACAAACTCAGAAGGCAATGAAATAAAACTATGAGAAAAACCTCAAGGTGGGGCAGGGGGAATGTGAATTGGACACAAGTCCAACATGAATTCCTAGAAAAGCCAAAAAAATCATTTTCAAAAGCAAATAAAAACAGTAGAGGTTAAATTAACAAAGGAAGCTAAGGAAGACAACAAAGGAAGTAAAAAAAGTGAAAAGACAATTAAAAACTTGGTAAAAATGAAACAGGAAATTGAAGAAAACAGCAACTTAAAAAAGGAACTAGCTAAATGGGAAAAGAAATAATCTTAAAGAAGAAAACAATTCCTTAAATATTAGAATTAGAAACATCAAGAAACAACAAACCAAAGTCAAAAGAATAAAAAAAAATAAGAAAAGGAAACACATCATTGGAAAAACAACTGTTCTGGAATATATATTGAGGAGAACTATTTTAAGAATTATTGGACTATCTGAAAGACGCAATTAATAAAAAAAGAGCCTAGAAATTATATTTTAAGAAATTATCAAGGAAAATATACTGCTTCAAAAACCTAGAAACTGAGGGTAAAAAAATAATTGAAAGAATCCACCGATCACCACCTGAAGGAGATCCCAAAATGAACACTCCCAGATATATTATACTCTAATTCCAGAGTTCCAAAGTCAAAGAGAAATTACTTCAAATACCTAGACAAAAAAAAAAAACTATTCAAATAATGTGGAGCCACAGTCAGGATTACACAAGGTTTGACAGCCACCACTTTAAAGGAGCAGAAGATTTGGAATGTGATATTCCAGAAGGCAAAGCAACTGGGATTACAACCAAGAATAATCTACCCAGCCAGACTGAGTTAAAATCCTTCAAGAGGAAAAAAAAAATAGATATTTAATGTAAAAGAGGACCTTCAAGAATTCCTAACAAAAAGTTAGAGCAGAATCATAAAGGACTCAATACTAAACTATATCTTTATATATGAAAGATGTTATATGTAATTTGTAAGAATTTTATCTTCATTAGGGAAGTTAGAAGGATTCTGCATAGAAAGAGAAAATTGCAATGAGTTGATCATGTTAGAATGATGTGAAAAAAATGGATAAGGAAGAGAGAGGACTGCCTTGGGAGAAGGGGAAAGGGAGAGGAAGAATGTTGAAACTCACTTGACATAGAGGCATGCCTGGAAGTGCTTTTATAGTGGAGGGGAAATTGTTAAGGAGAGGGGAATACTTGAACCTAACTCACATTTAAATTAGTTCAAAGAGTGAATATGTAGATCTAGATCTAGATCTAGATCTAGATCTAGATATAGATATAGATATAGATATAGATAGATAGATATCTACATATTTATCTATGTACACATACATATATATGTACACACATACATACACATACACACATATACATATACTCAATTAGTAGTAAAACTCTATCTTACCTAACAGGAAAGTAGGAGGGAAAGAAGAGAATATGGGAAAGGGGGGATGATTAAAAAAAAAAGGGAAAACTGTTCAGAAGCAAAACAAACTTTAGAGTGAGAAAGAATAAAAAGGGAGAGAGGGCAAATAGAAGAAAATAGCATAAATGGAAATGAGCAATTACTAATCTTAACTGTAAATATGATTGGGATAAACTTACTCATAAAATGGAAATGGATAGCTGAATGGATTAATAACCAGAATCCATCAATATGTTGTTTACAATAAATACACCGAAAAGAAGAACACGTGCACAGAGTTAAGATAAAGTGATAGAGCAGAATCTGTTATGCTTCAACTGAAATAAAAAAGGCAGGTGTAGCAATCATGATCTCACAAAAAGTAAAAAGAAAACCACATTTAATTAAAAGATATAAATAAGGAAATTACATATTGTTAAAAGGAGCCAAAAACAAAGACGTAATAACAATACTAAATAAATACATGCCAAATGCCAAAGCATCCAAAACCTTAAAGAAAAAATTAATGAATTACAGGAGGAAAAAGACAGTGAACTCTACTGGGAGTGGGAACTTCAACTTTCTCTTCTTGGAGCTAGAAAGCTCTTACCATAAAATAAATAAGAAAGAAGTCAAGGAGATGAATAGAATCTTAAAAAAAAAAACTAAGATATGATACACCTCTAGAGAAAACTTAATGTGAATACAAAAGAATATACTTTTTTTCCCCTCAGATGTATATCATAGCTTCACCGATGTTCATCATGTCCTAGAGTATAAAAACTTCACATTCAAATTCAGAAAATCAGAAATATAGGGTGTACCCCTTTCAAACCATAATGCAATGAAAATTACACTCATTAAAGGGCTGTGTAGAAAGAGATTGTGTAGAAACAATCAAAAGACAGCAAAGAGATGAAATTCCAAAACTTCTGTGATGCAGCCAAAATCGTGCTTAGATGGAAATGGATAATTCTGAACATAATAAAACCAACAGAAATGATATGATTTCATCAATAGGTGCAGACAAACCTTTTTAACAACATACAACACCCATTCCTATTAAAAATATCAGAAAGCATTGGAATAAATGGACTTTTCTTAAATAATATCTATCTAAAACCAAGTGGAAGTATTATTTGTAAGAGGAATAAATTTTGATCTTTCTCAATAAGATATGGGTGAAACAAAGATGTCCAGCATCACAATTTTTGTCCAGTGTTGTGCTAGAAATGCAAGCTATTGCAACAAGATAAAGGAGAGCAATAGAAGAAATAAAAATAGACAATGAAGAAACAAAACTATCACACTTTGCAGATGATATACTTATATAATCCTAGAGAATCTACTATGAAACTACTTGACACAATTAGCAATTTCAGCAAAGTTTCAGGGTATAAGATAAACTCACATAAATCACCTGCATACCTATATGCTACCAACAACATCTATCAGTAAGAGACAGAAAAAGAAATTCTATTTAAAATTACTGCAGGATATATAAAACGTGTGGGAGTCTATCTGCCAAGACAAATCCAGGTGCTATATCAACAGAATTACAAAACACTCTTCACATAAATAAAGACAGATCTAAAAATTTGGAAAATATATTAATTACTCATGGATAGGCTGAGCCAATATGATAAAAATGACAATTCGACCTAAGTTAATATATTTATTCAATGCCATACCAGTCAAACCACTGAAAGTATTTTATAAAGCTACAAAAAATAAAATTATTAATCTGGAAGATCAAAAGGTCACAAATATCAAGGGAATCAATGTAAAAAATGTGAAGTATGGTGGCATAGCAGTTTCAGATTTCAAACTATATTACAAAATGGTGGCTCAATGTAATAAGTTAAGTACACAGTACTCAGCAGTAGATAACTATAGTAATTTGGTGTTTGATAAGCCCAAAGTTTCAAGCTGTTGGTGTAAGAACTCACCATTTGACAAAAATGGGAACTTGGCAGAAACTAGTCACGGACCAATATTTTATATCATATGTCAAGATAAGGTAAAAATGCATAAATTATTTAGACATAAATGCTGATATCATCAGTAAATTAGAAGAGCATGGAAAATGTACCTTTCAAGGGATTGAAGGCCATGGTGTAGATGAAGAGTAGGGTTTTGGTAATGGAAGGCAGAGAGAAAGATGAAAGACCAATAAATGGTGTTCAGAGAAGACAGTTTAAGTATTCTTGAATGTAGAGATAGTACATTTGTGAATGATGGCAAAATCAAAGTATGACCATTTGTGTGTGATTGAGGTAGGGTAGAGGAGTAGCTCATGTGAAGTGAGTAGATGGATTAACTGAGTGGTTAAGGTATTTTAGGGATAATCAGTATGTATGTTGAAGTCTCCTAGTATCAGGACAGAAGTTGGAGAGGAAAAGAACATTGTAAGCCAGGTATCAAATTCATTGCGGAATAAAGTAGTGGGACTACCTGGTTTGTAGACAATAGCTACAGGAACTTTGATTGGGTGGTGTATTTGAGCAGAATGTGCACAAAAGGAAGAAAGGTTATGGAGTGATGGTGGGAGTGTGAGGAACCTGGATGTAGCAGTGGGAAGCAAGGAGATGAGATGATGTTGGATCTTCTTTTGTCAGTTTTTAAAATTTCATCAGAACCTTTGCCAACCAGTCCCTATTATTTAAAGCAAAGACACAATGGCCATTTGTAGGGGCTCTGAAAAGGAAATTCTTCTGCAGGTGCAAGTTGGTTTGAGTGGACTCTGAATATGCAAGATAAGTCTGAGGTCGCTTTTCAGTCTGAGATTCTGTGATCCCATTCTGCTTGACCAGAGAGTGACAGGCTTTGGCTAATGGGTTGACATTAGAAGGAAACACATTTAGACTAATAAACTAAGCTGGAAAAAAAAATGGAAAAAGCTGGTTCAGAGAGTAAAGTTTCTCTTATGCTAGAGAGCGTGAAGAAAAGCCTGGATGATCACTTGAAGTATTATAGATAGATTCTTGCAATATATAGATATTAAAAGGAATAATGTCTAGGAGTCTTCTCAATTTCATGATATGATCCCGTAGTTCCATGACTTATTCAAATGATTGTGTGTGTGTATGTGTGTGTGTGTGTGTGTGTGTGTGTGTGTGTGTGTGTCTGTGTATATCAGGTCTCCACTCATAGAATATAAGAAACTTGAAGGCACGGACCATTTAACTTTAGTCTTTGAATATCCAGCACCTAATAATAAATTTAATAAATGTCTTTTGTGTGATCATCAACAACTAAATCAATTTAGTCAAACGAGTTCATTCATAGATATTTCAACAAAAGCATACTCTAAACAAACAAACAATCAAAAACCCAAATAAAATGCACACAAGTGAGGCCAATAGGATCTAAATAGCTGGAGCACTTCATTTACACAGTCACAACTGAATTAATTTTGCATATCAAATGACTGGGAACATGATACAATATGAAAGTCAGCTAATTAGTTAACCTAGTAAGACTTTTTCATTTAAAGCTTCTCTTTCAATAAGATGTAGTAAGAATATCTTTGCTTTCACACATTTATCTGGTCTAATATTCATTACCCATATGGATGTATAAGGAGGGATGAGTTTTCCTATTGTCACAGCATTTTTGCCCTTTTTCAAGTTTGCTAACATCTTTGAGGCCCTGCTTCTCCCCTCATCTTGAAAGGATAGGAATTCTACTTGGAGCGGATAGTACCCCATACTTGGAGTGGATGGGAAAAATTATAACTCATGAAAGTTAGAAGGTAAAATAATTCAATCTTATTTTGTTTCACTCTCTTTATAAAGGAAAATTACACTGTAAATGGTGGAATGGAAATAGCTAACAAAAAGTTGAAATGCAAAATACATAAAGGTATTGTAAGAGAGCACAAAGCTTCCCTTAATGAATTTAAGTCAACTGGTCAAAGTGAACTATGTGTGCTGATTCTGAAAGAATTGGGAGATGTGATTACTGCTGTCACCAAAATTAAAAAGAGTGTAAAATGGGAGAGGTATCACACATTTACAGAAGGGTAAATGTTGACTGATTTTCTAAAAAAGAGAAGAAAATAGTGGCTTTAAGCTTTAGGTCAACATCTTAATTTTTTCCTCTGGCAAAATTTCATAATGGCTCATTAAAGAGATAATTGGTGAACCTAGAGAAATGAAAGCAAGCATTACAAAAAACCAATATGGTTAATCAATAGCAGATGATTCCAGAATAAGTAATTTACTTTTCTGACAAAATTATTAAACTGGTTTGTAAGGAGAAAGAGTTTGCCTAGATTTTAGTGAAGGTTTTTATATAGCATACTATTCTTGTGGAGAAGATTAAGAGATTTGTATTGTATCATCATATAGTCAGAGGGATTCAAAACTCATTTAACGCCCAGATTCATAGAGTATTTGATAATGGGTCAATTTTGATGTGTCAGGATGTTGCCAGTTGAGTGCTCCAGAGATCTCTGCATACTCATAGGCTGTTTAATATTTTATCAGTGTCTTGGATACAGGCATAGGTATTAGGCTTATCAAATTTTCAGAAGAAACAAAGCTGAATAGGATAACCAGCAAAGTGAAAGAAAATCAGGATCCAAAAGAAGTTTGACAGGCTAGAGGACTGGACTGAGTATAATAAGATGAAGATCAATAGGGATAAATGTAAAGACTTCCACTGGGTACAAAAAACAATTTCACAAATAGAAGATGGAGGAGGCATGAATAAACAGCATTGTCTTGAAAAAAAAGACATTGGAATTTTAGTGGATTACAAGCTTAATATGAAGCTTTAGTATGATGTAGCATCTGAAAAAGCACATAAAAAATGGGCTCTATTAAAGGTGATATAGCTTTCAAGAATGATAAGATGATAGTACTCCTATATGCTACCCTCATGAGAACTCATCTTTGGTATTGAATTCAGTTCTGACTGGTGTGACTTTAAAAGGATATTGATAACTTGGAAGTTAACCAAGATAGAGGAGAGGTTTGAGTCAATGACAAGTTGAAAAATGGTTAAAGAAAAAACAACTAAGAAGGATATAATTGCTATGTTTTAGGATTTGAAGCATCACCAAGAGCAAAAGGGATCAGGTCTGTTCTGTTTCCCTCAGAGAACAGAACCATGTGCAACTGGTAGAATTAATAAACAGACAAATTTAGGTTTGATGTAAGGAAAAACTTAATAATTGAAGCTGGCTAAAGTGGAATGGATTGCTTTGAAAGGTGGTTGGAACCTCCTTATTAGAGGTCATCAAGCAGGTCTGGATGACCAATTGTTAGGTATGTTATAAAGTGGATTATTTTTGTGTGTGTGTGAGTTGGACTAGATGAATGTTGACATACCTTCCAACTCTGAGAATCATGAAGTCTGTGATCCTCCTATTCAATACTCTTTAGAGACTACTCTCACATTGATGCACCTTCCAAGAGATACAATATTTTTGTAAACATTGATTTGCTCACTGATACAGTCTGGCCACTTGGAATCAGTGTGTGAGGAATGGAAAATTAGACATTGACTCTACCAGAATATTAAAAGCATGGGATTTTAGAGATACAAGGAACCTTAGATAATTAGTCTTCAGTTTTCTAATTAAAGAAATGCAAGCACTCAAATATACCATTTTACTTTCATTAATATATACAAAGGTACAAAATTAGAGTTAAATAGAATTTGAATGGAATAACTTCAGATTAGAATGACTTTCCATTTTGAGACCCATCTTATCCTATAAGGGAGTACTGGGGATCTAATTAATCCTTTTGTTCTAATTGGTAAGGGTGTCAGGGTCAAGGTTACATTTCTGCTAATGCTTTTTAACGCATTGTAACTAATGTACTCACAGTTTTTCCCTTACTACAATCTTCCCCTTAACTTATTTTCCCCTTAACTTGTCATCTTCCCAGAGAAAAAGGGGTAGGTGCCAGATAGCTTTTATAAAAATATTTTGAGTTCATTATTAAAATTTCCTACTAACATTTTTGTTTAGTGTAGTGAAATTAATCCTGGATTTGGAGCTTTGAGACTTTGATTATAGTCCTAATCCTTCTACTTATCATCTTAACTCTACTATCTTATTAGTTACCATGGATTAAATTATCATCTCTATGTTGATGATTCTTAGATATACCTTTCTACAGATGTGCTGTTGAATGTTTAACAATCAACTCTCTGAAAACACATCTGAAAATTTTTCAGTTTAATATGCATTATTAACATTTTCTCCATCACTTCCTTAAGTCTAAAATAACCAATATAATAATAAATCAAGCATTGTAGCATTTATTGATTTCTGAGGTGTAAATAATCTCCCTGGAAATTTAACAATAGGCTCTCACAAACCAATATAAGTAGGCTCCAGCACACTGCCATTTGAGCTATTCAGACCTAACTTTTATTCTACCTCCATAGTTGCATTTCCAACTGCCTTGTTGTTGTTGTTGATTGTCCTTCATTCTTGAAGAGGACCATGACATGAGGAAGGTGATGCCATGACTTGCAAGTGAATTGAATCTAGTGAGGGAAGGCTGTGCAAAATCCTGGAAACATTTTATTTGGTTAGTAAGTCAATAAACCATTATTCAGTGCCTATTACATTCCAGGCACTGGGATAAGTGCTGGAGATTCAGAGGAAGGTAAAATGCAGTCCTTATTCTCAAAGAGTTCACATTATATTTGGAGAGACAACATGCAAACAGATGTATAAAAACAAACTATAAACAAGATAAAATTGAAATAATCAGCAGAGAAGGCACTAGAATTAAGGGGAATCAGGGAAGGCTTACTTTGGAGGGCAGGATTTTATCTGAGACTTAAAGACAAGGAAACCAGGAGTTGGAGCTAAGGAGGAAGTGCATAGTAGACTTGGAAAACAGCTAGTAAAAATGTCTGGAATTGGAAGGTCTTTCACATAGAGCATAAAGGCCCATGTCGCTGGATCACAAAGTGTGTGCATGTGTGTGTATGTGTGTGTGTGTGTGGTGGAAGTGTAATATGAGAGACCGGAAAAGTATGTGTGTATGGAGAGAAGTTTTGGAAGTTCTTTGAATGCCAGAGGATTTTCTAAGTAGTGAGGCAGTACAGACTATTGACTCGGGGATGAGACAGTCAAACCTGCATATTTGGAAGATAAATTTGACAACTGACACTGGACTGGAGTGGATAGATAATTGAGACAGGGAGACCAACGTTGAGGCTATTGAAATTGAGGCTTTCACAATAATCTGGTGGTAAGGTGATGAGGGCCTGAAAGAAATGTATACTAATGACATTATAAAGGTAAAAATCAAAAGGTCCTGGCACAGGTAACAGAGAGTGAGGCACTGAGGATGATACCTACATTGTAATCCTGGGATGTTAGTGTACTTGATAAAAATAGGAAAGCCAGGAAGAGGAGAGGATTTTGGGGGAAAATAATATGTTTGGTCTGGGATATATTGAGTAAAATGAATTTTACCTCTACAACATTTTTTGCATATGTCCCCTTCTTGTAGGCCTTCATCTCTTCACACCTGGACAATTACAAATGCCTGCTAATTGGTTTCCTTGCCTCAATTATCTAGCCACTCTGGCCCAGTCTCTACTCAATTGTGAGGGAATTGAGGGAATTAAGACAGCAAGTAGTTACTTCTGAATTGAGTGAACCACACTGACTCTATGTTGTGAATCAGTTCTGGAGCTAGCTCAGTTCCCTTTCTATTCATGGCTGTAGTCCAACTTCTGTCATTTCAGAAAAATTTATTCAATGGTGGGAATTGGGGGTGAGGGGAACCTTATCATACTGTTGTTTTAATCTAGTCCTGTGTGACTAGAAAACTGGACCACCTCTCCCTGCTATTTAGACACCTTTAACTAAAGACCTAGGTTATGCTGACCGGAAACCCAGTCAGGTTCTGAGACTGATGAAAGGAATTTTCTCACAATTATACATCTCAAGCAAGCCATGCTTCCTATATAAGAACTGGCTTTGTAGTGATCAATTAATTATTGTTTCTGTGTTCCTTTGACTGAATATAGACACTTTGGGGAGTAGAACACTTCCTTTCCTGATTTTAGGGAATTGCACCTGTTTGTTCTCCCCCTCCCAACTTGGAAAGCCCCTAATCTTTCATCCAATTAGAAATCAGTTTATCTAATTTTGTATCCTGGTTAATTTTCTTTTAATTAATTGTTTTATTTATTTAATTAAATGTTTTAATATATCAAAGTCTATCTCCTCCTATATTCAGGGTGAAGCCATAAACTGAGGAAGGGGCCTGGTCCCAATTCGTTAGGAAATTGGCATGCATTGCTTAGTAAATCAATATGCTTGGAAGCTTGAACCCTTGTTTCCTTGGTCATTTCATCTGTCACCCAACCACAACTGTCAAATTAATCTTCCTAACATGTGGATCTGACCATGTCACTCCCCTACTAACTAAACATCTGTGGATCCGTATCAACTCCAAGAACAAATATAAAGTTCTCTGTTTTATGTGCAAATCTCCTCACAACCTACCTTTCCAGTTTTCTTATACATCGTTTCCCTTTCCCCAATAGTGATACTGACCTCAATACTTCTCCATCTAGAAATTTCATCTCTACATTCCAGCATTTTCACTGACTCTCCCTCATGCCATAAATGTTCTCCTTCTTCGCCTCTTCCTACTGGCTTCTATGACTTCCTTCATGTCTGAGGAAAAAAAAATAGTCTTCTATAACCGTCTTTCCTTATCACATTTAATGCTAATGATTTCTGTATATTTATTACCTACAATTTATCTGGTAGATATCTCATTTGTATGTAGTTGTTTTCATGTTGTCTCCTCCATGAAACTGTGAGCTCCTGAGAGGAAAGATTCTTTTATTCTTCTTTTAATCTTTCTTCACAAGCCAAATGCTTAACAAAATGGCTGGCACATAATGGTTGCTTAATAAAAGCTTATTTAGTGACTGACTCTGTGACCTTCATTGAGTATGCCACACCTTAAATAAATCACTATTTGAACTTACTGGCCACCTTAGCATTTGACCAATCTATATCACAGAGTTGATTCAAGGATACAGACAGAAAATATATATTTTAAATTCTTTGTAAGAAATGAAAATTATATTTAAGATAATTAGGCTACTATGATTATTTGAAATGGAAGAAATAGAGTGAGGTATGTTATGGAAAATGACCCTTGAGTGCATTGTGGTAAAACCCATAAGCTCAAACAAAAGGTTTTGATCTTAGCTTTCTCAGAATGAAGCTTAAAAGATTATATGAATTACTTACGAGACAACATATTGGAGTATGCCCAAATCACCTAACATGGAAACACCCTGCATCTGGCAGAAGATATCCTTACCACAGTAGGAGGAGTAGTCTTTTTCAATAGGCTGCTTAGCTAGACAGGCTGAATATTTTAAACTGTCTCTGCTGAGATAGTAATGCTCTCATTTTTTCATGTGACCAAAGAGTCTGAATTCACTTCACACATCATGAACTAAAATGTTGAGAGGAGAAGAATTACCTTCTCTTCTCCTCCCTCTTTTTGGCCCTGTGGCCCTGAGAAATAGGCCTGGGCTTTCCGTGTTGTTCTTTTTGTTCTTGGTGCCACCTATGGAATATCTGTTGAATCCAGAATTGAACAAAAGTCACCTTGGAGTCCAGATTCCAGTCAGGAAATTAAAGACAGCCAGCTTGGCAGAGAAGCTCAGAGAAGTCAGCGTGCCTGATATAAGCCGAAGGTAGGGATTTGCGTTTGGTACTTGGTATTGTACTGTATAGGAACTGAATTAAACTATGAATTTAATCCCCTTCCCCTACATGGAATATGATGTAGATCAAGAGATTATGCCAAATATGTTGGGGAGTATGTTTGTATATTGATTATTACACTTTTGAAGCAAATATTCCTTTTTTTAATGAGTCCAAATGTTAAGTGATTATAAAGAACTAAGATTCAGAGAATGCTTCTAAAAATAAGTTTAGTTAATGATGGTGAGTTAAAATGAGTTAAATTAAAAATGAGAAGCCAATGATAGACAGCCTAGACACTCCTCAATCCCTTTAAGTGTACCACAGAACTTTGGAGGAAAGGTGAAATATAACAAACCTGGCCTTTAGGCAATGGGGGGCAGGGTAGTCACTTTTTCATTTAATATAAGCTTTTATGGATATATTTTAATTTTAAAATTCTCTCAGTATCCTTGCTCCTCCCTCTCCCATACTACATAACAAACACAAAAATTTTAAGATAAAAAAGAAACAGAAAAAGAAGAGGAAAAACTTAGCATAATTGATCAATACCTGGAAAAATTCTGAATATACATGTAATTTATAAGACTTGTGGATTTTACATGTCTGCAAAGGGCTTCAGTAGGAGTGTCTTCTATCTTTTTTGTCATTGTTTGTAATTTTTAAACATTCAATTTTAATATTTTTATATGGCTGCTCTTTCCTTTTATGTTATTATAGTTACTATATTTATTATTCTTTTGGTTGTGCTTACTACGTGAACATCAGTTCATGTAGATTTTTTCACAATTCTCTATGTTCATTACATTCATCATTTCCTATAGCACATTAATATTCCATGGCATTTATGTACTACAATTTGTTTAGCCATTCTTCAATTGATAGGCAACTACTCTGTTTCTAATTCTTTGCTATAACACAAAAAGTGCTGCTATAAATATTTTGCTGTTTATGGGACCTTTCTTTTCATCAATGCGTTCTTTGGAGTATAAATTGAGCAATAGAATCTGTGGGTATAAAATTATAGACATTGGAGTAATTCTATTTTCATTATTACAAATAACTTTTGAAAAGTTTGTACTGGTATAGAACTCTACTATTAATGAACCAATGGAACTATCTTCCTCAAAATCCTTCAAAATTTACTTTTCCCATCTTTAGCAATGTAAAGAGTATAAATTGAAAACTCAGGGATATTATGATTTGCATTTCTTCTTATTGATTTAGATTATTCATTTATATAATGTTAAATGTTTATAATTTTTTGAGAACTATTTGGTCATAATCGTTGACTACTTATTTAGTTGGATATACATATGAATGTATATATGTGTATATGTGTGTGTAAATATGCATGTGTCTGAATATGCATGGATATATGCATGGATGTATGCATGTATTTTGTGTGTCTGACTTTCTGTGAACCTATTTGGGGTTTTCTTGACAAAGGTATTGGAGGGGCTCACCATTTCTTTCTCTAAACAGGTTTAACTTGTCCAGGGTCACATAGTAAGTGTCTGAGGCTAGATTTGAAATCAGGAAGATATGTCTTCCTGACTTCAGGCACAGTATTCTATCTTCTTTTCCACCTAGCTGCTCTTCTGTGTGTGCATACATTCATGCACACATACATACACACATAGTTTATTTGTATTGGATATCAAACCCTTATCAGAAAATTTCATGCAAATATGTTTTGGTTTTTCCCTATTTGACTACATCTCTTCTTATCCTAGGTGCATTAACTTTGTTTCTGGACAAATTCTTTCTGTATATGTATTTAATATTTCTAATTGCATCTATTTCTTGTTTGCTTAGGAATACATCTTCCACATACAGTTCAAAAGTTATAATATTTCCTTTTCTTCTATCTTTTTAATAGCATGATCTTTAATTTCAAGGTTACATATCCATTCAGAATGTATTGTCAAACACGATGTGAGGTGTCTCTAAAAGTCTAATTTCTACCAGACTGCTTTCTAGAAGTTTTTGCCAAATAGGAAGTTCCTTTCTAAGTAATTTGTTTTCTAGATTATTGAATACTGGGTGGATCACAGGATGTAGACATGGAAAGGAACCTAAACATAGCTTATTCCAAACACTCTCATTTTGCAGATGTGGAAATCAGGGTTCAGACAAAGTAAGTGACTTGCCCAATGTGATACAGGTGTTATGGGTTAGAATCAAATCCAGGTCTTTTGATATTAAATCCATTGTGTTTTCCATGACAATAAATTCATTCCCATTCTCATATGTCTTCTATAAATATTTCCAGAATTTTTATTCCATTTACTTTTAAAAATAGATATTTCTACTTTTATTTAAAGTTCTGCAAAGCATGTTTTTATTATGCATGAAACCATGTTTAGTCTCTCTCACTTCAACTAAAAATCTAAGACCATATTCTGGGAACCCATGTAGCCAGGATGACTGTATGGAAAGCATATCTAAATTGACCTGAAAGGCCTGAGTACATATATGATTAAGAAAATTAATGCCTGTGATGCTGCAGACCTGTGTCCTTTACTGATAACATTATTTAGCTCACCATTCTTAGCTGAATGGTGTGTCTTGCCTCTCCAATTGGTAAACTGTCTTTTCTGACTGCTGTCATTCTTTCTTCTGGGAGTCTCCTCGGTTGTCATGGTGGCCAACCTATTCTCTGCTTTCATCTGCTGAGCTTCATCATTTTAACATTTAAAAGACATCTAGACTCTTTGGGGTGATCTGCTGCACTCTGCTACCATCTACTGGGGTACAGAATCTTCATTGCTTCTTTCTGGACAGCACAGCTACCATTTTTAGCATATTGTAGAGTACCCTGCCATCACTTCCAGTAAGACAGTCAACAAAAGCCAGTAGAGTACTCTAAGCTAAGAATAAGTCTATTCTTTTGACTCTCTTCTGATGACTAGTCACAAGATTTTTCATTCCGGACAATTAGCTGCTTTAGTGTTAGATAATTCTTTTTTGTTTTGTTTTGTTTTAGGCAATTGGGGTTAAGTGACTTGCCCAGGGTAACACAGCTAGTAAGTGTCAAGTGTTTGGTCTGAGGCCAGATTTAAACTCAGGTCCCCCTGAATTCAGGGCTGGTGCTCTATTCACTGTGCCACCTAGCTGCCCCTAGATAATTCTTTTAAACTCTTGTTAATTCCCTGATTGTGAATTTTCATTGCCGAATTTTTGTCAGAACTCCATTCTCCTTCCTTCTCTTCTGTAAAGATGCTCAGGATATTATTTGCTGATTGAAGTTCTGAGGCTTTCTTTGCTTCCACTACTCTAACTGATTAGCAAGCAATTGAAACTAGTAGAAAGCACAAAAAGCTAGCTACAGTAGTTCTTCACCCTTTCATTCTTTGACTATGGGTATACATCAATGACCTTTGCACTGAATTGTGGGTAGTATGAATTTTGTTATTCTTCTAACAATTAAAGTACTATCACTGCTGCAAATATTTACCTGTGACTTTACCAAAGTCAAATGCATGAAGAATAGCTCTGTTTCCATCTCTTTCACTTGTATGTTTCCTAAAGACTGATAAAGTATTTCCTGTCCTACACAGAATGCTCTTTCAGTACAGGTTAACCCACACTCTGGAACTAGTGTGTTTTCAATTAATCAATCAACAAGAATTAATTAAATACCTACTATGTGCCAAATACTGTGGTAGTTGTTGGATGAATATATTAATTTCACATTTGTAAAAGTAGAAAGTTTTTGGTCAGGAGCAGTACACAATCACCCTATAGCTAGCGTTTATATAGTCCTTTAAGGCTTGCAAAAATACTTTACACACACACACACACACACACACACACACACATATATATATATATATATATATATATATATATATATATATATATGTATGTATGTATGTATATCACTTTATTTGATTCTAACAAGGACCCTGTATTGTAGGTTCTGTTATTATTCCCACTTTTTTGATGAGGAAACTGAAATGTAGAATGGTTAACTAGAACTCGTCCAGGGTCTTTAACACAGCTAGTAAGTATCTGAGGCAGGGGTGAACTCAGGTCTTTCTGACTTTATCACACAAATTCTGACTACTTTGCCATCTGGCTGGGCTACCTACCAATATATAATTTTCTGATTCTATAATAAAAGGCTTCATTTCCTAAATATAAAGCTTATATAACTAGGATGAATTGCCAACGATTCCAAAATTCTGTGTACATTAATTTGAGAATAAACTGTTAAATTGTGAAATACACTATACTTACTCTTAGGAAGAAAAACACTTAAAAAGACATAGACAAAAAGATAATTCATTGCTACCCCAATTTCCAGAGTGGTACTGAGGTAGGAACAAGGAGGAACAGTAATTTCAATATCCAAACAATATTACTTGTTCCATATCCATTCATCAATGGAAAGTTATTCCTAGTTCTAGTCCTACCTAGGCTGCAGAATTATGCAAATCAGTCCACTTTTCCAGGCCTTTTTTCCTCATCTGAAAAATGATGAGAGTGAACCCAAATGACATCAAGAATTAAAGAAGCACTTATTAACTCTGTTATGTGCAATGTACTGTGTTAGGCAGTGGTGATCCTCAAATAGTCAACTAGATCTCTGATCTTATTGGATGTATTCTCTACAGATATAGATCCCAGATCTTCCACATGTGATTTTTATCTTCTTGTCTATGTTATTTGTAATCTGTAGTTCATACAATATGAGATTTTTCCACATTGCTTTTTTTTTTTTTCAGCCAAAGACAAGGTTTATTAGAACACTGATCAGGTTTGGGTGAGATTTAAGAAATCTGCCATATTGGCCAGACTCTTAAGGAATCTAAACATTTGTATTGCTAATGCAAGCAGGCCAGATCTTAAGAAGCCAAGCACCTTAATGGAGGCCAGATAAACCTTATATACAAAAAGACTGTGGGAGGGATCTAGGAGTAGTCTGAGGTGACTAGAGGAGGTGTCAAAAGAGGATATGGATGGGAGTGGCCATTAAACTGGGGTGACTGAACGGTAACAGAAGGCCAGGGTCCTGGACCACTTGTATAAGGGAGAATGGAGCCTAGATAGCATTAAGGGTGGGAAGCTATGGAGGCCAGAGAGAGGTGAGACAATTGAAGGCTAGGCTAGGTTAAGGATAGGCTATAATAAAAGGCCAGTTGACTGGATTATAGCCTTAGGTGAACACCAGAGATGTGGCCATGTGGGGAAAGTCCAAGACTTTTTCTTTTTGGGGTCCAGATCCCAAAGACATGGTCTTTTCCTTTTAAGCGTTCAGACGCCATCCCCATCATTCTCCACTCAAACAAATGGGACCCAAATTCTTTTGGGGTAAGGAGTTAAGGTTTTAGTTTCTGAAACTGGTTCCCGCTGGTAGGAAGGACAGCCTAAAGCTATCCCTACCTTGAGGGGGTCCCAAAGAAGAGGTTGACTAGAACTGAGCATAGGCTGCATCCAGGGGATGAAGGGGGAACATTGGGTGGTACCTGCTGTTTGCTACCAACTGTAGGTGAATGGCTTGTATTTTGGAAGACACAAATGTGACGGAAAAGACTGCAGGGCCAGATATAGGGAGAAGTAAAAATGTAAGAGCCCCATTAAAATCATCTACGTTTGATCTGTAGTATTATCTGATTTTATTACTTTTTCAAAAATTTGAGTAACACTTTTGCAGGTAGAAGTTTTCCATCCCTGGGTTCAATAATTACACAAATTAATTTGCCAAGAGGCTGACTTTCACTTCAATTATCACTGAAGTTTTCCTCCCCAAACCAAACTGAAGGTGTTTCTGACTTCATTTGAGTTGTTTGGGGGTATTAAATGATTACACATTCAGGTCACAACAACAAGATCTCATGGACTTGCATTGTGCTTATATCTTTTGTTGTTTATTTTCTCTCACTATGGAAATTTACCAACCATGCAGTATGAAATCCACCTTGTAGCCAGACTCAGAAATAGCCAGGTGGGTAACATTCCTTTTCAAAGGTGTATAATGCGGAAACTGAGCCAGAAAGATCCCATCTTAGGCTAAAATTTCCCACTCAGCTTTTCCTGATGCTGACTTCTCACCAGTATCACATTCTCTTTGAGTAGCTTGTGGAATTTCTCTCAGATGGTGGACTATTGATTATGATGCATTATTATAATCCATCAGACAACTCAAAATAAAATCATTTAAGGTCCCATGAGCTTTTACCTCAAAATGCAAGTTTCATTAATCACAGCTTAGGAAAAACTTTTCCTGGACTTGCAAATTCTCAGCAAGCCATAACACAAACAAGCTTTTTGGTGAGTTTATACATTAAAACTATAACCAAGAATAGCCAAATTGTTTTAGCTCTAATGAAATTATGAAAAGTTTCTTGGCAAAACCAATACAAAAATTTGACTAATTTGAAACTTGAAACAAACCCATTACCAATCAGATGACTTCATTTTATTAAATGAATTTCCAAATTACTTTACACAGAGAATCTACATCGCAGCATTAACACTTAAAACTACAACTTGAAAAGAATGAGGTTACCCAAGTTCAGAGGCTGGCTAGCTTCTTTACCTTGACCCAGCCCCCTTCTCTCTCTCCCCACAGATGCTAGGGGTTGAGGGGGGGTTTAAAGCAGGATGTGCCAAACCTGGGTGATGCTTTTAAGCAAAAGTTGCCCCAGGGCTCAAGGCTTTTGCCAGTGGGGCCCATGCTGTAGTTGCTGTCCTTTTCCCCCTCCCTCCTTTTGCCAAATGGGGGAGGGTGAATTCGAAGATGAGACGGGAAGCATGAAATTCTCTTCTCCTATGAGTGGGATTAACAAAGATACCCTCTTGTCTCAAGGGAAGGGAGTTGAAGAAAGGAGTGACCAGACATGTAAGGAGGTGTTTCAAAACTTCTTATTGATAGATCACAAAATCTCCATGATCTGCCAAGATGTTTTTAGCTATTCTAACTTTTCCCTGTAGCCTCCTTGAAGGAGGATCCAGAGGTGTTGAGGGAAGTTATTAAGCAAGCCACAGGGAAACAAAAAATACCTGCAGTTTTCCTAATTCCCTAGCACCGAAAGAATTGACAGAATTGGACATACACTTCTGGACAAGGTGTCCATCCTTGTCCTCTATGCTCCAGAAAGTGGACGGAGGTCCATGGCCTTGAATAGAACCAGTGGACTAAGAGCCTGAGACCATCAGGCTGAGTGGGAGACAGCCTCATGACTGTCTGACCAAAAAACACCTGTAAGACTTCCTAGGTGTTTGGAGAAGAAACCTAACTATAGGGAAGAAAGAAGTAGGGACGACTTACATATCTTGGCTGGAGAAGAGCTTATGGTTAGGTAGCTTCTCCATACAGGCTACCAAAATGTTGAGGTTTAGAGGTTTATGGGTGCTGGTGCTGCAGTCTGAGAGGTTGAGACCCCTCAAAGACTAGAGTACAGAACAGGGGATCTGGAATGAATTCACAGACTCAAGAATTTTTTAAGTCAAGGTGGCAAAGATTTATTATTACGCTTTTCAGTGGGCAAGGATTCTTAAGGAACCTGCAAGAGATTGAGGATGGAGCTAGGGTTTATATGGAAAAGGACATGGGAACGGAATGCCAGGGATACCAATTAGGTAATCCAAAGGTCCAGGTGTATTTGGGAGTTATGGATGGGAAAGTAGAGGGTATATACCAGACAGGGAGGAAGATGACAGAGGTATGGATCTTGGGAGTCTGGCAAGAGGAAGAGTACTTGGGCCAGCCAAGAACCAAACTCCTTGGGCTGGGGAGTGATTGTCAGAGACAGTATTTCTGAGATGGGAGAAATTGGGGTCCAAGTACAACACAAGCACCCACACAAAAGCACCTAAGCACCCCATCATTGGGACCCCAGAATCACAACAGGTGGGTCCTGCTTGCATGAATTTGACCCAAGCCTTCTTTCAGCCAAAGACAAGGTATATTAGAACAACAGTCTGAGGTGGGTGAAATTTAAGGAATCTGCCATATTGGCCAGACTCTTAAGGATATCTCAGCATTTGTATTACTAATGCAAACAGGCCAGATCTTTCTTCTTAATTTATTTATTTTTGGTTTCCAACATTCACTTTCACAAGAGTTTAAGTTCCAAATTTTCTTCCCTTCTTTCCCCTCTCCCCACCCCAAGATGGTGTGTATTCTAAATACCTCTTTCCCTAATCTGCCCTCCCTCTATCACCCTCCACACCTTATCTTATCCCCTTCCCTTTCTATTTTTCTGTAGGGCAGGATAGATTTCTATTCCACATTGCCTGTATATCTTATTTTCTAGTTTCATGAAAAACAATTTTCAACATTTGTTTTTAAAACGTTGGGTTCTAAATTCTCTCCCTTCCTCCCTCCCCATCTACCCTCATTGAGAAGGCAAGTAACTTGATACAAGTTACACATGTGTAGTCATGCAAAACACTTCCATAATAGCCATACTGTGAATAACTAGCTATATTTCTCTTCCTGTCTCACCTCCCATTTATTCTATTCTCTCTTTTGACCTGTCCCTCCTCAGAATTGTTTGCTTCTGATTACCCTGTCCCCCAATCTGCCTATCCCTCTATCATCCTTCAATCTCTCATCTGCTTCCACCCTATTTTCCTGTAGAAGTAAGACAGATTTCCACACCAAATTAAGTGTGTATGTTATTCCCTCCTTAAGCCAAATCCGATGAGAATAAGATTCATTCATTCTTTCTCACTTCTCCCAATCCCCCTCCACTGTAAGAGCCTTTTTTGTCTGTTTAATGTAAGATAGTTTACTACATTCTACCTCTCCCTCTCTCCTCCCTGCACTATAATCCTCTCTTACCCCTTCATTTTCTTCTTCAGATATCACCCCTTCATCTTCAACTCAACCTGTGCCCTCCAATTTACTGACAAAAGTCTCATGAGTTACAAATATCATCTTTCCATGTAGGAATGTAAACAGTTGAACCTTAATAAGTCCTCTATGATTTCTCTTTCCTGTTTACTTCTTCATACTTCTCTTCAGTCTTCTATTTGAAAGTCAAATTTTCTATTCAACTCTGGTCTTTCATCAAGAATGCTTGAAAGTGCTCTATTTCACTGAAAATCCATTTTTCCCCCTGAAGAATTATACTCAATTTTGCTGGGTAGTTGATTCTTGGTTTTAATCCTAGCTCCTTTGACCTCCAGAATATCATATTCCAAGCCCACCAATCCCTTAATGTAGAAGCTGCTAAATCTTCTGATATCCTCATTGTGTTTCCACTATACATGATTCATCCCTTTCTGGCTGCTTGCAATATTTTCTCCTTCACCTGGGAACTCTGTAATTTGGCTATAATATTCCTAGGAGCTTTCCTTTTGGGATGTCTTTCAGGAGCTGATCAGCAGATTCTTTCAATTTCTATTTTGCCCTCTGGTTCTAGAATATCAGGTCAATTTTCCCTGATAATTTCTTGAAAGATTATGTCTAGGTTTTTTTTTTTTTATCATGGTTTTCAGTAGTCAAATAATTTTAAAATTATCTCTCCTGGAACTATTTTCCAGGTCAGTTTTTTTTTCTAATGAGATATTTCACATTGTCTTCTATTTTTTCGTTCTTTTGGTTTTGTTTTATAATTTCTTGATTTCTCATTGCATACTTAGCTTTCATTTGTTCCATTCTAATTTTTAAGGGATTATTTCTTTCAGTGAGCTTTCAGATCTCCTTTTCCATTTGACCAATTCTGCTTAAGGCATTCTTCTCCTCATTGGCTTTTTGGACCTTTTTTGCCATTTGGGTTAGTCTATTTTTCAAGGTTTTATTTTCTTCAGTATTTTTGGGTCTCCTTTAGCAAGCTGTTGACTAGTTTTTCATGATTTTCTTGCATCACTCTTATTTCTCTTCCTAATTTTTCCTTTATTTCTCTTACTTGCTTTTCAAAATCCTTTTTGAGCTCTTCCATGGCCTGAGACCAGTTCATATTTTTCTTGGAGACTTTGGTTGTAGGAGTTTTGACTTTGTTGTCTTTTGTTTGCATGTTTTGATCTTCTATGTCATTGAAGTAAGATTCTATAGTCTGAATTATGCTTTTTGTTTCCACCTGTTTGTCCATGTTCCAAGCCAACGACTTGAATTTTAACTCGTTGTTAAGGTAGAGCTCTGCTTCCAGTGTGGAGGGTGTAGTGCCCCAAACTTCAGGGTTTGTGCAGCTGTTTTCAGAGGTACTTTTAGGTACCTGTAAATTTTCAGTTATTCCAAGGTGGCATGATCAAAATAAAGGTGATTACTCCTTTTCTGGCCTGTGCTCTGGTCTATGAATGACCACAAACACTCTTTTTTGCCTTGCAACTGTGAAGAAGATTCCCTGCCCACTCTGCAGCATCAGCACTCCACCTAGCCCCAAGACCCCCACCCAGGACTGAGACCCAGATCTAAGCACAAGCAAAGCAAGAGAATCCTGCCTCAGCACCAGCAAAGAGATCCCTGGAGTTCCCCTTTGATCAGCCACTCAATCCCCACACTATCTGTGCACAGAGAGTTCATTAAGCAACTGCTACAGCTGTGGCCACTGCTCTGGGGCTATGCCAGGGCTAGGGCCTGGCCACCCTCCTCTTTTACCAGGTCCAACAGACCTTTCCCACTGACCTTCTGAGTTGTTTTTGTCATTTGTGGGTTGAGAAGTCTGGAAACCACCACAGTTGCACATGATTCAGTCTCCTGAGGGCTGCTGTGGGTTTGCTTTGGCCCATGTTTGCCTGAATAGCCCACAGTGAACTGTGCTCTTCTCCCAGTTAAGCACAACAGACTTTTCCTATTAATCATCGAGGTTATCTTGGACAGGAAATTTGTTTCTGTCTTTTTGTGGGTTCTGTTGCTCTAGAATTTGTTTAGAGTCACTTTTTCACAAGTATTTGAAGGGGTTTCAAAAGATCTCAAGCAGGTCACTGCTTTTACTCTGCCATCTTGGCTCTGCCCCTCCAATAATTGATATTTTCTTGTTATTAAAAGATAATCAATTTCATTTAATGTGATCTGATGTTCAGTGCTCATGATGTACTTTGATTTCTAGAAGGAAGTATTCACAATTAGCAATGTATAGTGCTAGAAGTGAGATACAAAGATACAAATGAACAGTTTCAACCTTCAAAAAGCTTATTTGATTGAGGATCAAATATGATGTAGCTCAAAACATCCTTATTAGAATAACAGGGTTACCAGATATATAAGCAATAGAATTGATAACATTAAAGATAAACAGGAGAATAAGTTTTTTTTTTTGTTATATTAGGGAGGAGCAGGGTAACAAAAATAATTCAGAAGAGAGACATATACTGATATCCCTATTTCCTTTTCAACAAGGAAAGACAGGCTTTTTTTCATTTTATTTGTTTTTAATTGAAGGATATCAAATTTCAAAAGTGCTTTGAATATCGGATAGATAAAAAGATGGGATCTGAGAAAGATGGGAATGGTAGGTTTTTGATTGAGTAAGTTAAGGTATTTCTTTAGAATGAGATGCCTTTCATCTCTTTAAATGTACATTTAATCATTTACCCAATTGTGTATTCAATCTATCTTCCCTTCTTGGCCTTTTCAGAAGGGAAATATAGGTATATAGAGAGATAGATATATAAAAATAAAATTACACATGTAGAATGGGAATTCAGAGCTTAAAAGGACATTAAAGGTAATCTAGTAACTTTTTCATTTTATACGTAAAGAAGTTGATAGGTTAAATGATTTATCTTTACTGAGAAGTTAGAAATCTAACCTAGGCCTTCCGACTACAGTCTGTATTTTTCCCATTTATATGGGCTTGTTTCTCATTAGAAAGTAAGATTTTTGATGTCAGGAGTTATTTTGACTTTTGTCTTTGGTTTTCCAGGGTTTTACACAGTACCCTCAATCGGACTGATTATCCACCTTAGAGAAGGGTCCCTTTTTTTTTCTACTATTCAACCATTTTTTAAATTTTTTTATTAATTTATTTTGATTTATCAACAATCACTTCCACAAGCTTTTCAGTTTTAAATTTTTCTCCCCCTCCCTCCTCACCTCCCTCTCCAAGATGGTACACAATATGATATAAGCTATACATATACATTCTGATTAAACATATTTTCACATTAATGATGTTGTAAGTAAGAATTAGAACCGATAGGAGGAACCACCAGAAAGAAGAAACAAAACACAACAGAAGAAAAGAAAATTGCAAATAGTATGCTTCAATCTGCATTCGAACTCCATAGCTCTTTCCTTGGAAGTAGATAGCATTTTCCATGATGAGGCCTTTGGAGATGTAGTAGATGAAGGGTCTCTCTTTTTTTTTTAATTTATTTTTGTAACCTCAGAGCTTAACAAAATGTCTCACACATAGTTGAGTGCTTAATAAATGCTTTTTTCTTATCTGACTTATAATAGGCACTTCATAAATATTCTTTAGGTTCTAGCTTTAATTTTGTCGGTGAATGTGTGCATAGGACTCTTATAAAGAGGGTATATATACACATGTATGTACATACATGTATGCATATATATTTCACATAGTATATATATTTATTCATATTAGAATATATACTGTATATATTATATATTATATTTGTATATACTAGAAATCACAATTTTGCTGCATTTCATTTATGAGGTGACAAGTTACAGATGCTGGAACCTCACTAATTCAGACTGATTACTCTGAATTCTTAAACTAACAGGATGATAGAATATTTCGATGAAATTCAATTTTATTATTTTCAAATATAGCCAGGGCTCAAAATAGCATACTATGATGTGCCAAGCAAAGTTTCTCAGGGTACTTACTTTAGTGAACAAATACATAATACTTGTAATTAGTATATCAGTGGTTGCTATGTAAATGAAAGTCTAAATTGCTTGAAAAGAATTGTTTTCTTTAGTATTTAGATACTCAGTTTCAATCTTTTCTTTTACACCATTCTTTTAGTCAATAAATTTTTTTCTGATACATAGGGAAAAAAAGGTATATCTAAGCCCAGTGCATGGTTGAATTACTTGAAATTATAAATTAATAGAATCTAAGGTAATGAGGGTTTTTTTTCAATATTTCAAAATACAGCAAAAATTTTTACAAGGTCTAAAAAGAAAATAGATGGTGAAATATTCTTTTTAAAAAATTGACATTTTTATTTAAAGTTTTGAGTTCCAAATTCTATTCCTCCTTCTTTCCCTCTCCCTCTCTGAAATGGTAAGCACAGATATAGGTTATAGATGTGAAGTTACATAAAACATTTCCATATTGGTCATTTTTTACAAGAAGACTCCAAGTAAAAAAAAAAAATGAAACAAAGAAAGAAAGTGAAAAATAGCATGCTTCAGTATGTATTCAAACAATATCAGTTCTTTCTCTGGAGGCGGATAGTATGCTTCATCATTAGTCCCTTGGAATTGTCGACAAATAAACATTCTTGAAACATTCTTATTTAAAACATGATTTTCAGTAAAACTTGTATACCCTTAAGGAATATAAAGCCAACCTCAATAAAAAAAAAAAAAGTTTGCCCATTACAATGTTGAAGATAGTTGAAGGTAGTTAGAAAAGCTTGCAATTGTTAACCAGTAGATATTGCAACAGTTGTTCTGAGGCATATATCTAAAGTCATCTTGGCTTCCATGCTCAAGAAGACAATGGTACATTGCAGTGTGAATTATAGAAGGAAGAATAATAATAAGGTTTTGTAAAATATATATTCCAGATATCTGAGAACTATGTCATAGAACAATTCTGAACAAATCCATTAACTCAGAAAGTCAGTTTCCTTGGAAATTCAGTTTGAAGAAAAGTTTATTCCTGGCAGATAATTCGCACAGAAATGAGGGTCTCAGAAAATTTGAAATCTACATAAATATAAATTTTCTTCAGACGTAAGTTTTTAACATAAATTGCACTCTTCTATAAATAATTTACTCCAGTGTGATTTCACCCTTACATAACCAATTTGTCAGCAAAGACCTCATGCTAGGCAGACATAGTCATAAAGGCTGTGTCTAAACTTGTCTGCATTGTGCTCTCCAGCTTGGTTCCACTGCTCAGCCCAGGCAGCTTGCTTTGCCCTGAATAGTGTGAATGCATTTAATTACAATCTGACATGTGTATTCGGGAGAAACAAAAGGCTGTGAACTGAGGGCAATGATTAACTGTTCTACCAGATAATTGCTTAAACTACTACTTATATTATGCTGCATTATCTCTTTTGAACAAAGTGATTATTGGCCCTTTGTGTAGCAATTATACAGTGTAAGTGCAATCTTGCTGTTTTAACTGTTGTCAGAGTTTATGTTTTATGTACTCCCATTGTAAGAAAGGTGCAACTTTTGAGAGCTCAGAATCCCCTTAGAAACAACCTCTTTTGGAATTGTCCTATTTAAAAGAAAAAAAAAGCTTTGTATCCCCAATGTTTCACACATGGTAAGGTAGAGGGGTAAAGTTGAATTTTATTAAATTGATTGAGTGGAATGTGGCATCTTCAGGTCTGTCAATGGAAACCAAGGAAAATGATATAGTTTATAGGGGAACACATAAGCCACAAGTGTCAGTCCATTTCATATGTAATCTTCAGCCTGTGAATGCAGTAAAAAGCAATGGATTATAAGAAATCTTAAACATAAAATAGGGGATTGTATGGTCAAAAAATTGTTGGATGATGCAGTCCAGATAACAAAGAAACTAACCTTGAGGACTGAGATAATCTTTCCAGTGACAAACTCAAACTATACCCCTCCTTTGGTCCTTTCCCTTTTCCAGAATCCTTCACTTCTGAAATCTTCTATGCCTAGAACCTTCTAATCTAAGAACATACATTTTTCAAGCTAATTGATATTTTCCTACCCTCAGAGGTAGAAATCCATTCAGATGTACCTGAGCTAGACCTCGGCCCCATATCCAACCTGCCCTGATGAATAAGTTGAACTCAGAGGAGGAGACATCATGATGTAACAGTGTGCCATGACCTGAAAGAAGTACCTTTAAAGACAATTGTAAGTATTTTCTTACTTTATATACATAACACTAAGGACATGTCTGGTACACCACAGACACTCAATAAATGTTTGAAGATTTGACTTTGTGATTTAAATTGAAGGGGAATAGCATATAAATGGTAAATTATTCTAGATGCTACTATTTTGGGATCAAATTATGCTAAATATGTCAAGCCCAGAACATCACAGTGGTTCCTAAATTAAATCCATAGTCACACAAAGGAATTTGTTTTAACCATACATGTAAGAAAATCCAAGGGAGTAAAAAAAGCCAATTTACAAACTATGATATGCCGTTTGAGGGACAATCAATTGAACTTCTCTAACAGAATATATGTCTTAGACAGACATGGAGGTAGATGATGCACTGGGCCCAGAATTGAATAGATAGACAAGAATGGGCTATATGAATTTTGGAAATGATTCATTGCTACCAATGACTCTAAGATTATCCCTGGAATAAAGACTCATCCTTTTTTTTTTTGGCTAAGGAATGGGGTTAAGTGACTTGCCCAGGGTGACACAGCTAGTAAGTGTTATGTGTCTGAGGCCAGATATGAACTCAGGTCCTTCTGAATTCAGGGCTGGTGCTCTATCCACTGTACCACCTAACTGCCCCCAAGACCCATCATTTTAAGATCTTTATTCTTTAAGTGGTACTGTATCACTTCAAGATATAGGGTTCTACAATATTTATATCAGGCATTCTTAATCTTTTCTCTGTGTTTTCATCAGGCTGTCGATGCAGTATGGTGAAGGCTATAAACCTATGAATTCCATCTCATACGTACATAAAATTATACACACACATAGACTACAAAGAAAATCACTCATCTTGAAATAGTTATCAAAATATTGAAAAAGTTATTGAACACCCCAAATTAAATTATTAAAAGACTAATCCAAAGGACAATTGAGAAATATAACATATAACAGAAATAAGTAGATTATAACATATTATCAGTGATAAATTGTGCAGGAGAAATAAAATAATGATTATTATTAGAGATTTATGTTTATAAAGCATTGAGCTGGTTATCAAGCAAAACACTGGATAACTAAGAAAAAACCCATATATATCTCTGTCTGAAGATATTGAAAAAGGCTTCTATTATCTAAGATAATTATGTGAAATAAGGAGAAATAAGATGTGAATTAAGATAATTGGGAGAGCTCAGGCTGTCTCTGCCTTTACTCTGTCATCTTGGCTTTGCCCGTTTTCTTTTTTTTTTTCTTTAGTATTTTATTTTTTCTCCAATTACATGTAAAAACAATTTTAACATTCATTTTTAAAACTTCAAGTTCCAAATTCTCTCTGTCCCTCTCTCACCAACCCTCACATTGAAAAGGAAAACAATTTGATATAGGTTATACATGTGTAGACGTGCAAAACACATCCATTATAGTCATATTGTGAAAGAAAACAAACAAAAGAAAGCATCAAGAAAAATAAAGTAAAATTTTAAAAAAAGGTATTCTTCAATCTGTATTCAGAAACCATCAGTTCTTTCTCTAGGGATGGATAACATATTTCATCATAGGTCCTTCAAGTTGTCTTGGAGAATTTTATTGCTGAGAATAGCTACATCATTCAATGGTGACTATGTTACAGTATTGCTATTACTTTGTACATAGTACATTTAACTTTGCATCAGCCCATATAAGTCTTTCCAGGTTTTTTCTGAGAGCATCCTGCTCATCATTTCTTATAGTACAATAGTATTTCATTATAACCATATACCACAACTTGTTCAGCCATTCCCCAATTGATAGGCATTCCCTCAACTTCTAATTCTTTACCCTCAGAAAAGAGCTGCTATAAATATTTTTGTACATATAGGTCCTTTTACTTTTTTTTTCATCTATTTTGGGAGACAGATCTAGTAGTGGTATTGCTAGGCTAAGGGTTATGCGTGGTTTTCTACATGTTTGAGCCTAGTTCCATTTACCTTACAGAATGATTGAATCAGTTCACAACTCCACCAACGATGCGTTAAAGTCTCACTTTTCCCAAATCCTTTCCAACATCTGTCATTTACTTTTTCTGTCTTCTTAGCCAATTTAATACGTATGAGGTTGTACCTTAGAATTTTTTTCATTTGCATTTCTCCAATCAATAATGAGTTAGAGTATTTTTTCATATGAGTATAGACAGCTTTGATTACTTCATCTGAAAACTGATCATATCTTTTTGATTATTTATCAGTTGGGGAATTGCTCTTATTTTTTTTATAAATTTGACTCAATTCTCTATATGTTTGAGAAATTAGGCCTTTATCAGAGAAAATTGTTTCAAATTTTTTTCACAGTTACTATTGTTAACTATATTTCCTTCCATCCTATTCCCTATTTATTATATTCTCTCTCTTCTTTCACCCTGTCTCTCCTCAGAAGTTTTCTTGATGGCTTGTTCAATTTCTTGTCCTAAGGTTAGGTTATTTAAGTGTTTTATTTTTTATTTTGTTAATCTGGGTAATTTATATTTTTAGATATTCATCCATTTCATTTAGGTTGCCAAATTTATTGGCATATAATTGGGCAAAATAACTTTTAAATATTGTTTTAATTTACTCTTCACTGGTGGTGAAGTCATCCTTTGAATTTTCAATATGAGTAATTTGATTTTCTTCTTTCCTTTTTAAAATAATATTAACCAATAGTTTATCTATTATTTTTTATAAAAGTAGCTCCTGGTTTTATTTATTGGTTCAATGTTTTTTTTCTTACTTTTAATTTTATCAACCTCTCCTTTGATTTTCAGGATTTTCAATTTGTTATTTAATTAGGGATGTTTAATTGGCTCACTTTCTAGGAATTTTAGTTGCATGCCCAATTCATTGATCTGCTATTTCCCTGTTTCATTGATGTAAGCAATCAGAGATATAAATTTTCCCTGAAGTACTACTTTGGCTGCATCCCATAAATTTTGATATGGTATCTCATTGCTGTTATTTTCTTTAATGAAATTATTGTTTTTATGATTTTTCTTTGACCCACTTATTTTTTTGAGGATTAGATTAGTTTCCAACTGATTTTTAATCTATCCTTAATTGCCTATTAATGAATGTAACTATTGCACCATGACCTGAAAAGGATGCACTATTTCTGTTTTTCTGCATTTAGTTAATTAGGGTCTTATGTCCTAAAGCATAGTTAATTTTATGTAGCTGTCATGCACTTCTGAGAGAAAGGTATGTTCCTTTCTGTTCCCATTCAATTTTCTCTAGTAACTTTTTCAGAATTTCATTCACCTCCTTAACTTTTCTTTTTTTTTTTTGTTAGATTTATCTAATTCAGAGAGGGTAAATTTGAGAACTCATACTAGCATGTTGTATTGTCAATTTCCTCCTGTATCTCATTCAATTTTTCCTTCAAAAATTTAGATACCATTTTTATATGTAGAATACCATTTTATTTATTTTTATATTATTTTATATTTTCTATTATATATTTAATATATTATAATTTATTAAATTATACCATTTGGTGTATATATGTGTAGTACTGAGATTACTTCCCTATGATACTTTTCTTTCTTTCTTTTTTTTCTTTCTTTCCTTCCTTCTTTCTTTCTCTCCTTCCTTCCTTCCTTCCTTCCTTCCTTCCTTCCTTCCTTCCTTCCTTCTCTTTCTTTCTTTCTTTCTTTCGTTCCTTCTGAAACTGAACAACACATTTTTATTTTTTTTATTTTTTAGTTTTTATGCTTTTAGGCAACTGGGGTTAAGTGACTTGCCCAGGGTCACACAGCTAGTAAGTGTTAAGTGTTTGGTCTGAGGCTGGATTTGAACTCAGGTCCTCCTGACTTCAGGTCTGGTGCTCTATCCACTGCACCACCTAGCTGCCCCAACACATTTTGAATTAGCACAGAATTTGGACAGGAACAATAGATGAACAATGAATTAGCACAAAGCTTAATAAAAAAGGGAAGAGTTAGATAGAAGTGATTCTTCTAGCTCTCTCAGTTTCACAAATTAAAAAAAAATAGTGTTCCAAAGAATTGGAGGTAGCATTCATACATATTTAACAATCCATATTCTCACTATGATGCTCTATTTATTTGAATTGGTATGAGGGATTAATGGAAGAACATGCACTAAAATTGCACAGGATTAGATGATAGTTGGTGATCTTTACATTTGAAAGTACTCAAGCTACAGAAATTCTGGATTCAAGGAAGGAACATCACATTTTCCATCAAGCTACTATACACTGCATATTTCTGGTGATTGGAAATGTCAATAATTATCTTTCCTTTTTCTTATTCTCCTTCCACAGTATTATCTTCCTTCTGCATTTTGATGAATATTTATGCAAATCTGAGAAGCAAGGACATAGCTAATGAGCTGTCTTTAGGTATGGAAATCAAGTTATAGGCTTATTGCTTCTTCAACTACCTTAGTTGTTGCCTATATCTCTGTATCTCTTTATCTCCATGTATGTCTACCTCACGGTCTTTAATTTTCCTCTTCTTTTCTGTCTCCTCTTCCCCTCATTCCCTTTGTATGCTATCATTCCTCTTTCTAACTCTTTTTAATTTTTTTTTAAAAATAAACTAATTTAGTTTTAGTTTTCAACATTCACCTCATAAGATTATGAATTTTAATTTTTCTCCCTCTCCTTCTCTCCCCTCCCCAAGATGGTATGAAATCTGATATAGATTCTACTTAGGCATTTATATTAAACATAGTTTCACATTAGTCATGATGTAAAGAAAAATTAGCACTAATGGGATGAACCATGAGAAAGAAGAAACAAAACAAAACCATGAAAGAGAAGGAGAACAAATAGTATGATTCCATCTGCATTCAGACTCCAAAGTTCTTTCTCTGAATGTAGACAGCATTTACCATTGTGAGTCTTTTGGAGTTGTCTTACATGTTTGCATTGCTGAGAAAAGCTAGTCTATCAAAGTCAGTCATTGCACAACATGGAATTTTCTGTGCATGATGTTCTTATGGTTCTGCTCATTTAACTCAGCATCAATACATATAAGTTTTTCCAGGTTTTTCTGAAGTCTGCTTGCTCATCATTCCTTTTATCACACCAGTATTCTATTTTATTCATATACCACAACTTGTTCAGCCATTTCCCAATTGATTGTCATCCACTCAATTTCAAATTCTTCACCATCACAAAAAGAGCTGCTTTAAATATTTTTATACATGTGGATCCTTTCCCCTTTTTATGATATCTATGGGATACAGACATAGTAGTGGTGTTGCTGGATCAAAAGGCATGGGACAATTTTATAACACTTTGGCCACAGTTCTGAATTGCTCTTCAGAATGGTTGGATCAGTTCACAACTACACTAACAATGCATTAGTGTTCCAATTTTTCCACATCTCCAATATTTTTCATTTTTCTGTTTTGTCATGTTAGCCAATCTGATAGGTGTCAAGTAGTATGCATTTCTCTAATCAATAGTGATTTAAAGCATTTTTATATGACTATAGATAACTTCAGTTTCTTCCTCTGAAAACTTCCTGTTGATATCCTTTGACCATTTATCAATTGGGAAATGACTTGTATTCTTATAAATTTGATTAGTTCTCTATATATTTGAAAAATGAAGCCTTCTTCAGAGGCACTGGTTATAAAAATCTTTCCCAGTTTTCTGCTTTTCATAATATTCTCTATTCTTGTTTGGTCATAAATTCTTCCCTTCTCCATAGATCTGATAGGCAAATTATTCCTTGTTCTTCTAGTCTGCCTATATTATCAATCTTTGTATCTAAATCATGTACACATTTTGGCTTTATCTTAGTATATGGTATAAGATGGTGATCTATGCTTTACTTCTGCCATACTATTTTCCAGTTTTCCTAACAGTTTTTTTTTGTTAAATTGTGAGTTCTTATCCCAGAAGCTTAAGTCTTTGGATGTATCAAATAGTAGATGAGTGTAGTGATTGACTATTGTGTTTTGTGTGCCTAACCTATTCCATGGACTCACTACTCTATTTCATTGCCAGTACCAGTAGTTTTGATGATTGCTGCTTTATAATACAACTTAATATCTGGTACAACCAAGCCACTGCCCTTATATATTTTTCATTAATTCCCTTGGTATTCTGGACCTTTTGTTCCTCCATAAAAAAAAAAGGTTTTTTTCTAGCCTAATAAAATAATTTTTGGTAGTTTGATTGGTATGGCACTGAGTAATTTAATTTAGGTAAAATTGTCATTTTTATGATATTGGCTTGGCCTACCAATGAGCAATTGATATTTTTCCAATTATTTAGATCTGACTTTATTTGTGTGAAAAGTATTTTGTAATTGTGTCCATATAGTTCTTGTGTTTGTTTTGACAGGTGGACTTCTAAATATTTTATAATGTTTAAAGTAACTTAAAATGGAATTTCTATTTATATTTCTTGCTGTTGTGCTTCATTAGTAATATATAGAAATGCAGATCATTAATGTGGGTTTATTCAATATCCTGCAATGTTGCCAAATTTGTTTAATATTTCAAATATTTTTTATTGATTCTCTAGGATTCTCTAAGTATGCCATCATGTCATCTGCAAAGAATGATAGCTTTGTTTCTACTTTACCTATTCTAATTCCTTCAAATTCTTTTTCTTCTCTTATTGCTAAATCTAACATTTCTAACATTCACTGATTTCCTCTTACTCTAAATGTGTAAGCATTTAGAGATATAAATTTTCCCCTAATAACCTTTTTCCCTGCATCCCTTAAATTTTGGTACGTTGTCTCATTATTGTCTTTCTCTTGGATGAAGTTATTGATTCTTTCTATGATTTGTTGTTTGACCCACTCATTCTTTAGCATTAGATTATTTAGTTTTCAATTAATTTTTAGTGTTTGTTTCCATGGTCCTTTATTACATGTAATTTTTATTGCATCATGATCTGGAGAGGGTACATTTAATATTTATGCCTTTATGCATTGGATTGTGAGGTTTTTATGCCCTAATACATGGTCAATTTTTGTGTAGGTGCCATGTACCAATGAGAAAAAAGAAAAGTATATTCCTATTTCAGTTCAATTTTATCCAGATGTCAACCGTATCTAACTTTTCTAAAATTCTATTGATCTCCTTAACTTCTTTCTTCTTCATTTTGTAATTAGATTTATCTAGCTCTGAGAGAGGGAGATTGAGGTCCACCACTAGTACAGTTTTGTTGTCTATTTCTTCCTGTAACTCCCTTAACTTCTCTTCTAAGAATTTGGATGCTATACTACTTGGTGCATATATATTTAGTAATGATATTATTTTATTGTCTATGCTACCTTTCAGCAAGGTACAGTTTCTTTGGGGCAGTTAGGTGGCTCAGTGAATAGAGCACTGGCTCCCGAGTCAGGAGGACCTGAGTTCAAATCCAGACTCTGTCACTTGATGCCTACTTGTAGTGTGACCCTGGACAAGTCGCTTAACCAAAATTGTCTAGCCAAAAAAAAGTTAGTTTCTTTACTTACCTTTTTTTATTAGATCTACTTTTGCTTTTCTTATTTCTGAGATGATGATTACTACCCCTGCTTTCTTTGCATCAATTGAAGCATAATACATTCTTTTCTAGCCCCTTACCTTTACCCTGTGTGTGCCTGTTTCAAATATGTTTCTTGCAGTCAGCATATTGTAGGATTCTGATTTTTAATCCATTCTGCTCTCTACTTCTGTTTTATGGGTGAATTCATGCCATTCACATATAGTTATGATAACTAACTATATTTTCCTCCATGCTGTTTTCCCCTTTGTTTATCCCTCTCTCTCCCTCTTACTCTCACCCTTTCCCTCCGCACAAATATTTTACTTCTGATCACCACCTCCCCCAAATCACCCTCCCTTTCATCAGTCCCCTCCCTCTGTTTTCTATTATCCTTATACCATTTTGCTTCCTTATAGGGTAAGATAAAGTTCTGTTTCCAACTGAGCCAATTCTGAGGAGAGTAAGGTTTAAGCTTTGCTCATCCTACCCATATCCCCCTCAATTATAATAACTGTTTCAAGCCTCTTTTATGTGGGATAATTTACTTCATTCTATGTTCCCCCTCCTTCCTCTTCCAGTGCAATCTTCTTTTTTATTTCTTTATTTTTCTTATTTTTAACATATGGTTTTAAAACTTTGGGTTACAAATTTTATCCCTCCCTCCCTCCCCCCCACCCTCATTGAAAAGACAAGCATTTTGATATAATTTATAGATGTGTAGCCATGCAAAACACTTCCATAGTAGTCTTGTTGTGAAAAACTAAGTATATTTCCCTTCATCCTATCCTAATCCCCATTTATTCTATTCTCTCTTTTCACCTTGTCCCTCTTCAGAAGTGTTTGCTTTTGATTATCCCCTCCCCTAATCTGCCCTCCCCTCTATCAACCCCCTGCTCTCTTGCTCCCTTCCCCCCTTATTTTCCTGTATGGTAAGACAGATTTCTGTACTCCATTGTGTATGTTATTCCCTACTTAACCCAAATCCTATGAGAATAAGATTCACTCATTCCCTTTCACCTTCCCCCATTTCCCATCCTCTAAAAGCATTTTTTGTCTGTTTCATGTGATATAATTTACCCCATTCTACTTCTCCCTTTCTCCTTCTCCCAGTATATTCCTTTCTCAGCCCTTAATTTTATTTTCCAGATATCACCCCATCATCTTCAACTCACCCTATGCCATTTATCTATCTAAGTATGTATAGATATAATTTTTTTCCCTCCCACTACCCTAATACTGACAAAGGGCACATGAGTTACAAATATCATCTTTCCCTGTAGTAATGTAAACAGTTCAATCTTAATAAGTCTCTTATGATTTCTCTTTCCTGTCTACCTCTTTCATGTTTCAATTGAGTCTTGTATTTGAAAGTCAAATTTTATATTCAGCTGTAGTTTTTTCCTCAGGAATGCTTGAAAGTCCCCTATTTCGTTGAATGACCATTTTTTACCATGAAGGATTATACTCATTTTTTCTGGGTAGGTGATTCTTGGTTGTAGTCCTATCTCCTTTGCCCTTCAGAATATCATACTCCATTCCCTTTGGAACCTTAATGTAGAAGCTGATAAATCTTGTGTTGTACTGATTGTGTTTCCACAATACTTGAATTGGTTCTTTCTGGTGGCTTGCAATATTTTCTTCTTGACCTGGGAAATGGAATTTGGCTACAATATTCCTAGGAGTTTTCCTTTGGGGATATCTTTCCGGAGGTGATTGGTAGATTCTTTCAATTTCTATTTTGCCCTCTGGTTCTAAAATGCAAGGGCAGTTTTCCTTAATAATTTCTTGAAAGATGATGTCTAGGCTCTTTTTTTGATCATGGCTTTCAGATAGTTCAATAATTTTTAAATTCTCTCTCCTGGATCTATTTTCCAGGTCAGTTGTTTTTCCAATGAGAAATTTGACATTCCCTTCTTTTTTTTGTTCTTTTGAATTAGTGTTATGGTGCCTTTATTTCTCAAATTGCCACTAGCTTCCAATTTCTCCATTCTAATTTTCAAGGAAGTATTTTCTTCAGTAAGCTTTTGGACTTCCTTTTCCATTCGCCAATTTTGCTTTTTAGGACATTCTTCTCCTCCTTAGCTTTTTGGACCTCTTTTGCCATTTGGGTTAGGCTGCTTTTTTGTTTTTTGTTTGTTTATTTTTTTGTTTTGTTTTTTGGGCTAGGCAATGGGGTTAAGTGACTTGCCCAGGGTCACACAGGTAGTAAGTGTTATGTGTCTGAGGCCAGATTTGAACTCAGGTCCTCCTGAATCCAGGGCTGGTGTTCTATCCACTGTGCCACCTAGCTGCCCCTAGGCTGTTTTTTAAGGTGTTATTTTCTTCAATTTTTTTTGGGTCTCTTTTAGCATCACTTTCTGTTTTTCCTCTACTTCTCCTGTTTGCTTCTCAAAATCCTTTTGAGTTCCTCCATGGCCTGGACCAATTCATATTTTTCTTGGAGGCTTTGGATGTAGGAGCTTTGGCTTCATTGTCTTCTTCTGGTTGTATGTTTTGATCTTCTTTGTCAGCAAGTAAGATACTATAGTCTGATGCTTTTTGCACTGCTTCCTCATGATCCCAGCCAATTACATGAGTTATAAACTCTTTGTCAAGGTAGGAGTCGATTTCCAATGTGGAGAATGTACTGTCCCAAGCTTC
Source organism: Phascolarctos cinereus (assembly GCF_003287225.1). Classification (NCBI taxonomy): domain Eukaryota; kingdom Metazoa; phylum Chordata; class Mammalia; order Diprotodontia; family Phascolarctidae; genus Phascolarctos; species Phascolarctos cinereus. The sequence continues at coordinate 452,753,708 of NW_027555847.1, read as the reverse complement.
AGGGCTTTTGTGCATATGTTTTCAGAGATACTTCTAGAGACCTGTAAACTTTCAGTTCTTCCAAGTTGCTATGATCAAGGGCCAGGTGTTTACTTCACAGCTGCCCACAATTCAGTCCTCTGAGGCCTGCTCCAGGTTCGCTGAGGCCTGTGTGCCCATGCTGGACTGTGTTCCTCTCCCAGCCAGGTGTGATATATGTTTCCAATCAACCATCCACATTGCCTTGGGCTGGAAATTTGTTTCACTCTGTCTTTTTGTGGATTCTGCTGCTTTAGAATTTGTTTAGAGCTATTTTTTATAGGTATTTGGAGGGGTTTAGGGGAAAGCTCAAGCAAGTCACTGCTTTTACTCTGCCATCTTGGCTCCACCCCCTTCTTTATTTTTTTAAAGTATCATCCTGTCAAAGTCACTTCATATCTATAGCCTCTAAGTAAACTCCTTCTAATTGCCCTTAAATATATTTCTTAAGAGTTACAAATATTATCTTGCCATATAGAAATATAAAGTTTAATCTATTGAATTTCTTATGTTTTCTTTCTTGTTTCTTTTTCACATTTTTGTTTTTCTTGAGTCTTATATTTGGAGGATAAATTTTTTATTCAACTTGGGTCTTTTAATTAGGAATGCTTGAAAGTCCTTTATTTCATTAAGTGTCTATTTTCCCCAGAAAGATTATATTAAGTTTTGCTGGATAGGTGGCTCTTGGTTTTAAACAAAACTTCTTTGCATTCCAGTAAAATATATTTCAAATCTTGTGGTTCTTTAATGTGGAAGCTACCAAATCCAGTGTAATCCTGGTTGTAGGTCCACAATATTTGAGTTGTTTCTTTTTGGCTGCTTACAATACTCTCTCCTTGATCTGTGAGCTCTAGAATTTCGCTGTGATTTTCCTGGGAGTTTTTATTTTGGGATCTCTTTCAGGTGGTGATAATTGAATTCTTTGAATTCCTATTTTTCCCTTTGGTTCTAGTATATCAGGGTATTTTTCCTTGCTAATTTTTTTCCTTGCTTTTTTTTTCCTTTTACCATGGCTTTCAAGTAGTCCAATAATCTTTAATTTATCTTCCTAGGTCTATTTTCTAGGTCAGTTGTTTCTCCAAGGAGAAATTTTACATTTCCTTTTTTTAAAACTTTTTTAATTTTTGTTTTATCAAATCTTGATGTCTCATGGAGTCATTAACTTTCACTTGCTCAATTCTAAATTTTAAGGAATTATTTTCTTCAGTTACTTTTTGTATGTCCTTTTCCATTTTGGCCATTCTGTTTTTAAGGAGTTATTTTCTTCAGTGATTTTTTGTATATTTTTTCCATGCTCTTGACTCTTCTTTCATGATTCTCTTGCAATGCTTTCATTTCTTTTTGTAAATTTTCTTCTACTTCTTTATTTGCTTTTTAAAATCCTTTTAACACACTTCCAGGATTTCTTTTTGGTCGCAAGACCAAATTATATGTTTCTTTGAGGCTTCACACATAGCTATTTTGATACTATTGTCTTCTTCTAAGTTTGTGCCTTGATCCTCGTTGTCATCATAGTAACTTTTTGTAGTGAAGTTGTTTTTCTTCATTTGATTTTTGTTTATTTCTTTTCTGTGTATTTGGTGACTTTGCATTTTTATCTGAGAGTTGGGCTCTGGTCCTGCACTATCCCAAACCTTTTTTGCTGGGGCTCAGGGTTTTGCTTCCAACTTTGACTGGGATTCAGGAACTAGCTCCTTACTTTCACTAAAGGTTATGTTTCCCTTAGGGCTTGTACTAGGGGGTGGGGCTCCCTGTTGACCTTCCCTTGGTATGGGGTTTCTCTGCTGGAGGGTCTCACTCTTGAGTTGCTACAGAAACAGTCTTTCTGCTGGTTGTCCCTGGGGAGGGAACTTGTTGTGAGGCCCTGCTGCTGGGTTGCTATGGAAACAAGGCCTCTCTGGGGGAAGACCTGGAGGCAGGGTCTCACTGTTGGCCAGCCCTGGGGTAGATCCTCATCACCGGTCAGCAAAGGGGTTAAGATCTGCCTAGTGGCTTGTGCTAAGAGCCAGGCTGCTAAGTTGGGGCCTTGCTCTGATTCAGAGACTGCTTTATTTGCCTAGGGGTCTGCTGGTTTGCAGGAGGGCAAAGCCTTGCTGGTGGATTACTCCAGGCTTGGAACCTCTGCTATGAGGCTTGCTCCTGCTGCTGCTCTTAGACTTCTCTCCCCTTTTACCCTAGTGAGACAGAACCTCCTCCTGTGTTGGTAAACTGCTTTTTTTTTTTCTAAATCAGTCCTGAGGCAGTTTTTAAGTTCTTTGGAGAGAATTTTGGAGGGCTTCAAAGGGTTCCTTCCTCACTCCAACATCTTTGTAACAAAAGTCCCAAATGCAACATTTATTATTATGTACAAAGCACTTATGACTGTGCTATGAGCTGGGAACACAAGCAGGCAAGTAAGCTGAACCCTGATCTAAAGGTACTCATATTTTAAATCAAGAGACAACATATGTGGAAGGTTTCAACTTCAAGTCAGATGGAAGAATCCCATAATACTTAGGGTACAATGACAAAGTTGATGTTGATTCTACTTCTTTACTGTCATTATTGATATAACTATTCCCAGAGATCTTGTGTTCTGGGTTCTGGGCAGTCACCATCAGAGCCAAAGGAGAGAATGTGCTCAAGGTATTAGTTGAGGTATGACTTGACTGGCACACACTGTTACCTTTTATGTCTCCCTCAGAGTATACTACTGCGCCATCTAGGTTGGCCTGCATCTTATGTGTGTGATAAATCATTCACATTTGGTCAGGATTGCTGACCTCTTCTCCATAGAAGTTGTTTCCTCAGATGATTGCAATGAAGGCTAGATTGGCAGCAGAAATGGTGCTCTGGGGTCATGGAGTGCTGTCCCTCCCAAGGCTTTTGTGTTTATCTGCCTTTTGGTTGTGACTGGTCAGTGATTGTGGCTGGTGGTAATGAGGAAGGGGGGCTCCTTGCCCACAATGATTTCTCCACTGTAGGCTATGGAGGCTGGGCTAGTGGTCTTCATGGAGGCAGTGTTGTTCTTGAGGTTCTCTGACTCAACATCCTGGTTTGTCCCAATGAGGGTTTGAAGGTAGATATTATCAAGGTGATGGTGGTGGTCTAAGTTGACTGACAAATACTGCCAACTATCTCTCCCTCAAGGTGCACTGGTACCTCATCCAGACTTTCCTGTATGCTTTGGTTTTTTTTGAAGTTATGTTTTGCATTTTTTTGCTTTTTATTACTGAAATTTAAATATATAATAGGAAAAGAAGAAACATTATAAACTTAAATATTGAAAGTTAAATACAAAATAAAAAAAGAAAAAATGTGTGTCATGTTCACAGTAGAACATAAGAGAAGATTCAAAATATATAGCCATAAATTCCCATGTCAAGAAAGTGTATATAGTAAATATTATATGTTGTGTTGAAAACTATCCATCTTTTCTTTGCTTCCTTGTAAGTTTTCTTTTGTTCTCTGCTGTGAACTTCTTACTTTGTTCTTTTTTTCCCCTTTATAACCCATCCCAGAAGGTTACAATTAAGCATGGATATATTTATCGATATAGATATATACATACACTTATAAATAGACATACATACATACATACATACATACATACATACATATATTTTCCCTAACAAATTCTGCTTCTGATCTTTGTTTTTATGTTTGTGGATATCTCTTATTTCCTATCCGTCCTAACTCTTCTTCTTTATTTCTGCCCTCTACCTTGCCCTCCTATTACTCAACCTGCCCCCCTTCCCTTGTCCTCCTATTCCCATTAATCTAAACATTCTTTTATACTTCCCTTTAACCTATTCCCTTACCCTCCCCTTTGCAGATCCCTTCCTTATCCTCTTCCCCTCCCTATCCCCTTAGTATTTTATTTCTTCCTGAATTTAGAAGACTTTTATGCTCTTTTAGATATGTATGTATTATATCCTATTGAACCCATTCCCAATGAAAGTTAAGTTTCCAAAACTAACAGCCCCCCTACCCCATCTAATTCTTCTCTGTCAATTTTTCCTCTCATACCTCATTTGTATAAAATAATTACTCTTGTTAGCTGTTCCTAAACAATTTTACTTTTTCAAGTCATATGATACATGGGTGTACTCCAATCTTTCTTACAGACCACGCAATTACTAATAACAATCTTAGGCATGCATTTTACATTTTACATACATAAAAGGTAAGCAGTGTGTCCTTATTGAATCCTTTGTAATTAGTTTTGGTATGTGTGCTATATTTCTCTTGGCTCTTGTATGTCCAAGTTGTATGAAGTTCAGGTTGTTTTGTTGCTTTTTTTCCCACAAAGTCCTGAAGTCTGACTGTTCATTAAATCTCCATTTTTTTTTTCATTTAAGAATATGTTTAGCTTTGCTGGGTATGATATTTTGGCCAGAGCTCCAGTTCTTTTGCTTTTTCATACATAGTATTCAAAGATCTATGGTCTTTTGGTGTCACCACTGTTAGGTCTTATATGATTCTAATTGTGAAATCACCATATTTTTTTTATTATGGTCATAATATTTTATCCTTGAACTGGGGATTTCAGAATTTGGCTATAATATTCCTATGGGTTTTTCTCATAGGATCTCTTTCAGGTGGTGAACAGTGTTTTTTTTTTTTCTATTTCTACTTTCCCATCTTGTTCTAATGCTTCAGTCAATTTTCTTAACTTCTTATATTATTGTATCAAGATTTTTTTTATCATAGCTTTCAAGTAGTCTGATTATTCTTACATTTTCTCTTCTTGATTTGTTCTCCAGATCAGTTGTTTTTCTTAGGAGATACTTCATATTCTTTGCTATTTTTCTCATTTTTTATATTTTGTTTTATTATATCTTAATGTCTTATAACTTCACTAGCTTCCCCTTGCCCAATTCTGATTTTCAAAAAGTCATTTTCTTCCTTAAGATTCTGGATCTCTGGGGGCAGAGCAAAGATGGCAGAGTAAAAGCAGTAACTTGCTTGAGCTCTTGCCCAAATTCCTCCAAATAATTGTAAAAAATGGCTCTAAACACATTCTAAAGCAACCATACCCACAAAAAGAGAGACTGAAACAAATTTCCAGCCCAAGCCAACCTACATGGTTGACTGGAAAGCTCTATCATTCCAGTCAGGGAGAGGAACACAGTTTAGCTTGGGCACAGGCAAAACAGGCCTCAGTGAAGCTGGAGCAGGCCTCAGAGGACTGAATCATGGGCAGTTGTGGCAGTTTTCAGACTTCTGAAATCATGAACACCAAAGACAACTTAGAAGATCAATAGTAAAAGTCTGTGACTGCAGTGAGAGAGAAGCTCAGTTCCAGTCCCAGTCTCCAGCATAGCCCCCAGGGTGGCTGCTGCTGCTGGAGTTCTCTACCCACAGAATGAGAAGGATTTCAGTGGCTGATCAGAGGGTAATTGCAGGGATCTCTTTGCTGGTGCTGAGGCAGGATTCTCTTCCTTTGTCTGTGCTTGGATCTGGGTCACAGTTCTGGATAATAGTCCTGGGGTGAGGAAGAACATTGGTATGGTGTAGCTTGTAGTGGCAGTAAAGAGGGAATTCTCCTCACAGTTCCAAGTCAGAAAAAAGTGCTTGTGGTCACTCATAGACCAAAGCATAGGCCAGGAAAAGAGTAAACACCTTACCCTTGATCATACAACCTTGGAAGAACTGAAAATTTAGAGGTCCCTAGAAGTATCTCTAAAAAAGGCTGAACAAAACCCCTGAAGCTTAATACAATACATTCTCCACCCTGGAAGGAGACCTCTATCTTAACAAAGAGTTTATAACTCAAGTAGTTGGCTGGGATCATAAGTAAACTTCATAAAAAAAGTCAGACCATAGAATCTTTCTTTGGTGACAAATAAGATCAAAACAAATAACCAGAAGAAGACAACAAAGTCAAAGCTCCTACATCCAAAACCTCCCAGAAAAAATATGAATTGGTCCCAGGCCATGGAAGAGCTCAAAAAGGATTTTGAGAAGTAGAGGTAAAACAGTGAAGAGAAATGAAAGTGATGCAAGAAAATAATGAAAAACAAGTCAACAGGTTGCTAAAGGAGATACAAAAAAATAATGAAGAAAATAACACCTTAAAAAACAGTATAATCCAAATGGCAAAAGAGGTACAAAAAGCTAATGAGGGGAAGAGTGTCTTAAGAAGCAGGATTGACCAAATGGAAAAGGAAGTCCAACAGCTTACTGAAGAAAATACTTGCTTAAAAATTATAATGGAACTATTAGAAGCTAGTGACTGTATGAGAAATCAAGACATTGTAAAATAAATCCAAAAGAATGAAAAAAAATAGAAAACACTGTGAAATATCTCATTGGAGAAACAACTGACCTGGAAAATAGATCCAGGAGAGGGAATTTAAAAATCATTGGACTAACTGAAAGCCATGATCAAAAAAAGAGCCTAGACATCATCTTTCAAGAAATTATCAAGGAAAACTTCCCTGATATTTTAGAACTAGAGTACAAAATAGAAATTGAAAGAATACACAGATCACCTCCTGAAAGAGATCCCCAAAGGAAAACTCCTAGGAATATTGTAGCCAAATTTGTAGTTCCCAGGTAAGGGAGAAAATATTTCAAGCAGCCAAAATGAAACAATTCAAGTAGTGTAGAAACACAATCAGAATAACACAAGATTTAGCAGCTTCTACATCAAGGGACCAGAGGGCTTGGAATATAATATTTCAAAGGTCAAAGGAGATAGGATTACAACCAAGAATCACTTACCCAGCACAACTAAATATAATACTTCAGGGGGGAAAATGGGCATTCAGTGAAATAGAGGACTTTCAAGCATTCTTGCTGAAAGACTAGAGATGAATAGAAAATTTGACTTTCAAATACAAGACTCGAGAAATATAGATAAGTAAACAGGAAAGAGGGACTTGTGAAGGTTGAGCTGTTTACATTCCTGCATAGAAAGATGATATTTGTAACTCGTGAGACCTTCGTCAGTATTAGGGTAGTTGGAGTGGAATAATTATATATATGTATGTATGTATGTAGATAGAAGATAGATAGATAGATAGATAGATAGATAGATAGATAGATAGATAGATAGATAGATAGATACAGATATAGATAGAGGGCATAGGGTGAATTGAAAATGAAGGGGTGATATCTAGAGAATAAAATTAAGGGGTGACAGAGGATTATACTCAGAGAAGGAGAAAAGGAGAGGTAGAATGGGGTAAATTATTTCACATAAAACAGAAAAGAAAAGATTTTTACAATGAAAAGGAAACTGGGGAAGGTGAGAAGGAATGACTGAATCTTATTCTCATCAGATTTGGCTTAAGGACAGAATAACATCCACACTCAATTGGGTATGGCAATCTATCTTACCTTACAGGAAAATAAGGGGAAAGGGGGCAAAAGAGCAGGGGGATGATAGAGAGGAGAGAAGACTGGGGGAGGGGGCAATCAGAAGCAAACACTTTTGAGGAGGTACAGGGTCAAAAGAGAGAATAGAATAAATGGAGGTGGAATAGGATTAAGGGAAGTATACTTAGTTTTTCACAACATGAACACTGTGGAAGTGTTTTGGATGATCACATATGTATAACCAGTATTGAGTTGCTTGTCTTGTCAATGAGGGTTGGTGGGTAGGGAGGAAGTGAGAAAATTTGGAACCCAAAGTTTTAAAAACAAATGTTAAAAATTGTTTTCACATGCAACTGGGAAATAAGATATACAGGCAATGGGATATAGAAATCTATCCATCCCTACAGGAAAATTGAAGTGGAAGGGGATAAGAGAAGGGGGGAAGAGATAGAAAGAAGGGCAGATTAGAGGAAGGGGTATTCAGAATGCATGCCATCTTGGGGTGGGGGAAGGGATGAGATGGAAAGAAAATTTGGAATTCAAAATCTTGTGGAAGTGAATGTTGAAAGCTAAGAATAAATAAATTAACAAGAAAATTTTGAATCTCCTTTTTCAATTGGTTGACTTTATTTTAATAATCTTGTTTTTCTTGTATTGTTCACATGTTTTTTTTAGTTTTCATTTAATCTCTCCCATTTTATTTTTGAAGTCTTTTGAAGTTCTTCTATGAATTCCTTTTGAACAGGTGACCGTTTGATATTACTCTTTGGGGTAGAAGAAGTTTCTTTGCTTCAGTATTCTCATCTGAAGATGAACCCTGAACTTCTCTATTCCAATAGAAACTCTCTGTGGTTAGATTTTTTCTTCATTTTCTGTGCATTTAAAAAAAATTAATGATTTAATTTTATAATCATCTCTAGCCCTGGGGTCTGGGGGATGATGCCTGTAGCCTTAGGTCCTCCTTCAGTTCTCCCCTCTGTTCTCAAACTATAATAAAGACCTCCAGCTTCCTGAAAGTGCCCACAGGCAATGCAGTCCCTGCCCCACTCCTTGTGCACTCACTGGGCATGTGCTGCTTCCTTCTCACACCCAGTGTGTACCCACAGCATAGCTAGGTCTGTCATTCTTTGTCAGCAGAGGTTCCTTCAATCTTCCCTGCCTCAGCCATGCAAAAACCCTCACTGTGTCAGGGTTGTAAAAGTTCTTGTGGCTAGGAAAAAGGCAGCTTCCCAACTCAGCTAACCCCAGGGCTGTTTGTTTAAGTGGACCTAGGACCTAGCCCTGGAGGAGTTTACTCTTCCCATGTACCAAACCTAATCCTAGGACTTTCTTCACATCTTCTCCAATTGTTCTGGGAGGGCCCCTGTTCTGCCCCTACTTTTATTTATTTTCTTTCCTCAATATTTATCCTGAGGTGCTATTTCATCTCTTCTGTGGGGGAAACTTTTGAAAGCTTGGAATTTTTTGACTACTGTTCCATCTTCCTAGAATCTTCTCTGCTTCATGCTTTGTTAATGGAACCTATAACTCTCAACTCACACCTCCCATAGGCAACCCAATACCCTGCAAGGCATAGATTCTAATAATTCCTAGCAATTTAATTGCTCTTTTATTAACCTATTAATATCTCATATTTATATAGAACTTTATAGTTTACACAACAGTTTACAAATATTATCTAATTTTGTACTCATAGCAACCCTATTGGTAAATACTATTATCCTCATTTTATGCATGAGGAAACTGAGGCAGGGAGACCTTAAATGGCTTGCCTAGGATGATGTAACTTGTAAGTGTCTACTCTAAGACACGATTTGACCTCATCTTGCTTACAAGTCCAATAATCTATCCACTGTGCCATCTTGTTGCTGTCATAGATCAAAATAGCTGAATGTAGCTTAAAACATTGAGAAATTTTCTTGTTTTCCACATTAATTGTACTTTTTTTTATCAACTGGAGCATTTTCTAATTTCTGAGGTCCCTTTCCCTCTCTAAAATGTTATAATCTGAAAGCTCACGATGTCTTCCAAGCAAGGAAAGAAAGACTGAACGAAAGGAAATAAATGATTCACTTTATGGCAAAGCATAATAGTATTTGCCTAATATTCTATTTTCCTGTCCTCCCCAGTTCATGGTGATATGCTTCTATTTTAGGTTATTTTCTAATCTATGTGCCAGATTCTAGAAGAAAAGAATATTCTGTCTCTAAGGTACTCATTTCCCCCACTTCAATTTGTAGTGTACTATATATTGAGGAAGCATTAATAATATGGTCCCAAAAAAGCTAAAGAAATTTGTTTCCAATCAAAACTTTTTTTATCCTAACTTAATAAATTCTCCAACTCTTTCTCTTATTACTTGAATGAAAAGACCTATTATTTGATTATATATACAATAAATCTCTGTAAATCCCTGGGTCTGTTCATATTAAAGAAAACTGGGAGTGAATAGTGTATTTATTCTTTGGTAAAGAAAGAAATAACAGAGGATTTGGTGGTTCCACCACAGTTTTTACAGGACAGGAAGTAGAGCAGACAAGTTACGGTATTCTCAGGTTATAATCATATTCTTTTAGTGTGGACTTCATTTATTAAATCTAATGTTGTTTACCTAGCCATTTTTTATAGGAATTATACAATAACCTATTTTTACAAACCCAGTGCTTTATCTACTGAGGATAATTTACCCTACTTCATGATTCTAAGTCTGTTTTAGATAGTGTGGTCAATGAAAATTCTCAGTTCTGGGGTATTAATTGAAATGTTTTCATAACTGATAGTGACACTATTGTTTTGTCTCTTTATCTACATTTTTTATCAACTAACCTCCATTAACATGATGACTTTTTCCAATATTAATTTTTAAATCAGTATCTTTTGAGTGGTTATGGTTGCCAATGAAGAGACCTTGAGGTATTGTGAGACTTGAAACATTCAGCATAATGTCATCTACAAACAAGAACATACAGGGAATCTCCATCGAATATTCCTTTAATTTGAATTCACCACTGGATGTTGTCCACAATGAGCATATTAAGCAAATATACATCTCAATGTTTTATATCTTGTTTGATCTTGAGAGAAAGAGGGTTATTTTAGAAAGACTATTTCTTATTTTATCTATCAAAGAATCTTGCACAATCTTTCAAAGATTGAATTTATAGAAGAGAAACTTCTTAAATTTAAAAAATAAATCAAACAAAAGCCTACTTCCTCTTCCTTCCACACACATATCCTTTCCAATTGAACATAAAAGAGAAACAAAACTTCTATAATGGTCTTGTATAGTCAAGTGAAAGAAATCACCATATCAGCCATGTCTCCAATATGTCTCATTTTGCCCTCTCATCTTTTACTTCTCTATCAGGAGATTGATAGCATGTTTATACATTAGTCCTCTGGAATTTGGGGTAAGTAATTATACTCATTAGATTTCCTAATTCTTCAAAGTTGTTTGTTCTCACGTTATTTTATTGAATTACTTGTTCTCATGCTTCTGTTTACTTCACTCTGCATCATTTCACATCTTCCCAGGTTTCTTTGAAAATATACCTTTCCCTGTTTTTTCTGGCTTAATACTATTCTATCATTTCTACACACACACACACATCCCTTAGAATTTGCTTTGCTTAGGACTAATCCTTCCCTTAATCTATCTTCCCTCTTATTTTACATTCTGTCTTCTCTTTCCATCTTTTTTCACTGTTAAGTGAAGTGTATTTTTGTATTTAAACGTATGTGTATATTCTTTCCTCCTTTGACCAGTTCATTTTGGAGTGAGGATGAACTTCCAGCTACTACTGCCACATTCATTCCATTGTATTGATGTCTAATTGTTCAGCCTAATTAGATGAGATAATTTTCCCTAGGCTTCCTTTCCCTTCTTCATATTGGATTATTTTCTTCTTCTCTTTGTATTCTCCACTTATGATAATCAAGACATAATGAACCACTCCTCAACCTTCTGTCTAATTAAACTACTTTATGTCTCTGGATCATGATAGTGTTCAGTGATGCACATGCATTATCCCCTCGTATTAGAATATAAGAAATTTGTCATTATTTAGTATTTTATCATTTTTGATTTATCTTTACCTTTTTATGGTTCTCCTAATCCCTGCAGGGAAACTTCAAAGCTTCTATACATCTCTGGTCTGTTTGTAAGGAATGCTTAGAAGTCTTCTAATTCATTAAATATGCATTTTACTCCTGTAGGGATATATTGAATTTTGCTGGATAAATTTTCTTTTGCTGTAGCATATATTCTTTGGGTTCTTGGTTATCATATTCCAAGATCTCTGCTTCTTTTTAGATTTGGCTGCTAAGTCATGTGCAATCTTGTTTGTGGCTCCTTGGAATCTGCATATTTTTTTTCTGGTTGCATACAGTTTTTTTTTCTTTGACCTAAAAACTTTGGATTTTAGATATGAGGTTCTTGGAAATTTTTACTTCGGAGTTCCACTTAGGAGGTAACTGGTGGATTCTTTCTATTTCAATGTTGTGCTTTTGTCCTAAGAGATCTGGGAAGTTTCCTTTTAGATTTTCTTGAAATATGATGTCTGGGTTCTTTTTATATTCATGGCTTTCAAATACTCTAAGGAATCTTAATTTTTCCCCCCACCTGTTTTCCATGGTCACTTGTTTTTACTCTGAGACACCATTTTCTATTATATTTCCCAATTGTGACTTTGTTTTTAACATTTTTTTCTCATGGACTTATTGGCTTTTATTGGGCTCGTTTTCATTTTTCTCCTCCAGGACTCCCATTTCATTGACAAACACTATTTTACCTCTTTATTTTTTTATTATTAATTCATCACTTCAAGAGTTCTAGTTGAAATTGTTCTTTGTGTTGTGTTTTTCTTTTAATCTTTACTTGCAGATATTTTGCAGTCATTCTTTACTTCTGTTTGTGTCTTTAGCATACCTGTAACCATAATAGCTTTTAATGGTGAGATTCATTCTTTGTCTGTTTATTCTTTCAGTTGATTTTTTGACTTCAGACTTGATGTTAGGACTAAGCTCTGTACACTGCTTAGGAAAAGATCTGCATTGGTTCTGTTGCTATTTTCTTTGGGTACTGACTATTGTGTTGTTCCAGGATAACAGGGAGATCTCAGGACCTACAAGCTTTCTGTGCTCCCAGAAGGTAAAGTCTGGTTGCTGTCCCTATTGTCTGGGTTTTGTGTGTTCCTCACCAGATTTGCTTTTGAGCAATAGCAGAATTTGTCTGTATTCCCAGTCAGCTAGGAACCTCTATCTATCCAGAGAAAGAGAACTGCACTCTCCCCTTTGGTCTAGTTATGCCTCCGCTAATTTCAAACTGGACAAAACACTATAAATTAGATCTTGTTCTATTCTTGAAACCACCAATGTACTGTGAGTGCCTTCTTATGAATCTGCTTCATTGGTCCTCTTCAAGAACAAAAGATGAACAACAATCTGTGAGTAATAGTACCTGACCCACTGGAGACCCAACTAGCCAATTCCAGTTGGGCAATGTGGTTAATTCCTTCCTTTCTTCCTTCCTTCCTTCCTTCTTCCTTCCTTCCTTCCTTCCTTCCTTCTTCCTTCCTTCCTACCTTCCTTTTTCCTTTCTTCCTCCTTTTTCTTCCACCTCTTCCTCCTCATCATCCTCCTCTTCATTTTCCTCTTCCTCTGTCCACACTGGGAGTGTACCCTTATATGTGTGGGTTCTGTCCAAAGGAATATAAATTTTGATCACTTATACTTTGCAAGATATCTTGGAGTTTAGGTCCTAGATTTTTTTTCTTCTCTTCTTATTTATTTTATTATTTCTTTTAATTGGGATAATTCACTCTTTTATCTCATGTAGTTTTCACTTATAGTTTCTTTAAATACAGCTCTGAGAAACCAAGTTTTAAATCCAAATCACTGGCTCTCACCAATTGCCAATAATAGGTTTCAGCCCAAGACTTACTTGCTCATTGTTTGGGTTCTGATGGCTCATAGTGAGTACAAATAGCAATAGTTTCTGTTGTGGCCAGAAAACCTGAGGATCTTCCCCTCCCAGACTGATTCTTTTGAGAAGGAAAACTAAACCATCTTTTGCTTCTAACCTAAACTTTAATCACTAATATGTGTTGCCTCAGACAAACTAAGACCTGGGAAAGCTTAGCTTAAAAATGCCAAGGTCTCCTATTGCCATCACAATTTCTCCCCATCCCCTCCAATATCTACCATTTTCCTTTTCTGTCATATTAGCCAATCTGATAGGTGTGAGGTGGCACTTTGGAGTTATTTTAATTTACATTTATCCATTCAATAATGATTTGTCTATTTTTTTCACACGAATATAGATAGCTTTCATTTCTTCATCTGAAAACTCCCTGTCCATATCCCTTCAACATTTGTCAATTGGGGAATAACTTGTATTCTTATAAATTTGATTCACTTCTCTATATATTTGGGAATGAGATTTTTATCAGAGGCACAAGGCTTTAAAATTGTTTCCAATCTTTACGCTTTGCTTCTAATTTTGGCTGCATTGGTTTTGTTTGTGAGAAATCTTTCAATTTAATATTATATAAATTTTGGAGAGGATGTGAACCACTGAGACACTAATCCTGTTGGTGGAATTGTGAATTGATCCAACAATTCTGGACAGCAATTTGGAACTATGCCTTTGGGCAGAAAGGCTTCAATAAAACTTTGAATACCATTTGATCCCACAATACCACTACCAGGTTTATATCCTAAAGGTATCATAAAAAAACGGAAAAAGACCTACATGTAATAGCTCTTTCCCACCTCTTTTATGTAAGATAATTTACTCCATTCTAAATCTCCCTTCCTCATTCTCCCTGTGCAACTCTCTTTCACATTCCTTAATTTTTTTTTGTTATCATCCCATTATAATCAACTCTTACCCATGTCCTCCATCTAAAAATATTCTTTCCAACTACCATAATAGAGACAAAGTCCATAAGAATTACAGATATCCTCTTGACACGTAGCAATGTGAATAATCTAAACTTTTTGAATCCTTTCTGTTTTTCTTTCCTATTTGCCTTTTTATTTTTACTTTGGCTCTTGTATTTGAAAATCAGATTTTCTTTTTAGCTCTGGTCTTTTCATCAGGAACGTTTGACAATCTTCTTTTCAATTAAATATCAATTTTTTCTATCTTGAAGATTATAATCAGTTTTGCTGAGTAGGTTGAAATTATAACTCCTTTACCTTCCAGAATATCATATTCCAAACCCTTCAATCCTTTAATTCAGAAGCTCCTGAATCCTATCTACTCCTGACTGCGGCTCCAGGATATTTTGAGTGCTTCTTTCTGCCTGATTGGAGTATTTTCTCCTTGAACTCTGCATTCTTGGATTTGTCTATGACATTCCTAGGTTTTTTTTTTTCATTTTGGGATCTCTTTCAGGAGGTGATTGGTAGATTCTCTCAATTCTGTTTTGCCTTCTGGTTCTAGAATATCAGTGCAGTTTGTCTCAATAATTTCCTAAAATATATCTAGGCTTTTTTTCATTGTGATTTTTCAGGTAGTTCAATAATTCTTAATTATCTCTCTTGGATCTTTTTTTACCGGGTCAATTGTTTTCCCAATGACATATTTCCCATTGTCCTCTAATTTTTTATTCTTTTTCTTTTCTTTTATTGTTTCTTGATGTCTCATGAAGTCATTAGATTATACTCACCCAATTCTAATTTTTTTCTTTAAATTTTTTATTTTTTCCATATGCTTTTGAGTTGAAAATTTTTCTCCCTTTTCCTCCCCCCCCACCCTCCCCAAGATGGTGCACAATCTGATATAGGCTTTATATTTACATACCCATTAAACATATTTTCACATTAGTGAACTTGTAAGTGAAAATTAAAACCAATATAAGGAACCATCAGAAAGAGGAAACAAAACTCAGCAGAAGGTAAAAATAAATGATAGCGTTTCGACTTCCATAGTTCTTTCTTTGAATGTGAACAGCATTATCCATCCTGAGGCCTCTGGAAATATCTTAGATCCTCATAATGCTCAGAAAGGTTCAGTTTAACAATCTTAGTCATTGCATAACATGGCTGTTATTGTGTACAAAGTCCTCTTGGTTCTGCTCACTTCACTCAGCATCAGACCACATAAGTCTTTTCAGGTTTTCCTGAAGTCAGCCTGTTCATCATTTCTTACAGCACAATAGTATTCCATTACATTCATATACCCCAGCTTGCTCAGCCATTCCCCAGTTGATGGGCATCCTCTCAATTTCCAATTCTTTGCCACCACAAAAAGAGCTGCTATGTATATTTTTGTACACATTTGTTTGATCTCTTTGGGATATAGCCCTAGAAGTGATATTGCTGGATCAAAGGGTATGCACATTTTTGTAGCCCTTTGGGCATAGTTCCAAATTGTTCTCCAAATGGTTGGATCATTTCATAACTCCACCAACAATGTATTAGCATTTCCAATTTTCCCACATCCTCTCCAACATTTATCATTTTCCTGTTTTGTCATGTTGGCCAATCTGATAGGTGTAATGTGGTACCTCAGAGTTGTTTTGATTTGCATTTCTCTAATCAATAATGATTTAGAGCCTTTTTTCATACAACTATAGATGGTTTTAATTTCTTCATCTGAGAACTGTCTGTTCATATCCTTTGACCATTTATCAATTGGGGAATGGCTTGTGTTCTTTAAATTTGTCTTAATTCCCTATATATTTTAGAAATGAGGCCTTTGTCAGAAAAACTGGTTGTAAAAATTCTTTCCCAATTTTCTACCTTCCTTCTAATCTTAGTTGCATTGGCTTTGTTTGTGCAAAAACTTTTCAATTTAATGTAATCAAAATTATCCATTTTGCTTTTCATAATGTTCTCTGTCTCCTGTTTGGTCATGAATTCTTCTGTTCTCCATAGATCTGATAGGTAAACTATTCCTTGTTTCCCAGTTTACTTATGGTATCAGCCTTTATATCTAAGTCCTGAACCCATTTTGCATTTATTTTGGTATATGGTGTGAGATTTAGGTCTCTGCCTAGTTTCTGCCATACTCTTTTCCTGTTTCCCCAGCAGTTTTTTTCAGAGTGGGTTCTTATCCCGGAAGCTGGGGTCTTTGGGTTTATGAAATAATAGATTACTATAGTCATTGACTACTGTGTCTTGCATATTTAACCTATTCCACTGATCCACTTCTCTATTTCTTAGCCACTACCAAGCAGTTTCTATGATTGCTGCTTTATAATACAATTTAAGATCTGGAATTGCTAGGCCACCTTCCCCTGCATTTCTTTTCATTAGTTCCTTTGATATTCTGGATCTTTTGTTTTTCCAAATGAATCTTGTTATTATTTTTTCTAACTCTGTAAAATAATTTATTTGGTAGTTTGATTGGTATGGCACTGAATAAATAAATTAGCTTAGGTAGGATTGTCATTTTTATTACATTAGCTCAACCTACCCATGAGCAACTGATGTTTTTCCAATTATTTAGATCTCATTTTATTTGTGCTAACCAATTCTGATTTTTAAGGGATTATTTTCTTCAGTAAGCTTTTGTACCTCATTTTCCATTTGGCCAGTTATCCTTTTTTATGAGGTTTTTTTCAGTGAATTTTTGTACATCGTTTTACCAATTTTGTCCTTCCTTTAACCAAGCTGTTGACTCTTTTTTCATGATTCACTTGCATCACCATCACTCTCATTTATTTTCCCAATTTTTGTCTTCTACCTCACTTATTTGATTTTACATATCCTTTTCTGAGCTCTTCCAGGAGTTGTTGCTGGGACTGATACCAACACATCTTCCACATTTTTCTTTGAGGCTCCACATGTGCCATTTTAACATTATTATTCTCCCCTGATTTTGTATTTGGATCTTCTCTGTCACCATAGCAAATTTCTTTGTTCAGGGTTTTTTCCTTCATTCTTCCAGCCTATTTCTTGACCCTAAATCCTAAATCTGGGTTCTTCTACCGGGGTGCAGGGGACATAATCCCAACCTGCAGGTTTTTCATGCTACTGTTTTCAGAGATAATTCTCCTTCCTATATGTTTTTGGTTTTCCAAGGTGGTATGATATCAGGAGAGGTGTGGTTGTTGCTCTCCTAGCTTATGCTCTGGTCTGTGAGTGACCACATGCACTCTTTTCCACCCTAGACCTCTGATTAGGATTCCTGCTCCCCCTACATTTTCATGCTGTAGTGTGTTATTGTTCTTTATCACTCTGGAAATGTCACTGGGACTGTGTCCTAGATTCCCATTTAAGCAATGCAATAGAGTCTTACACCCAGCACCAGCAAAATATACATGTAATCTTCTCCTGACTAGTTGCCCCTTCCTCTCTGTGAATTGAGAGCTCCAGAAGTTCCTGCTGCTGATTCAGTTTTCCCTGAGCCTACACTGACTTTCTGAGGTATGGGCTGCTGATTCTGCTGGAGTGTGAGACCTTACCAGGGTTTGTGGGCCTCAGAACCTTTCTGCTCACTTGTGCTCAATATAGGACCTCAATGGTGGCTTGCATCTGGGATTAGGGGTGAGAGTAGCTGTTGGTTTATGCCAGCATGGGGAAGAGGGTTCGATTCTGGCTTGCACCAGGAGGAGGCCTCACCAATGGCTTGCTGGGGGCAGAAACAGCTATTGGCTTGCTCAGGCCTCCTATCCTGGCTTTCCTTTTACTGTCACTTCATTGAGACACACCTGTCCTGTCAACCTTCTAAATTGTCTTGGATTAGAAAACTGCTTTACCCCATCCTTTTGTTGATCCTGTCACTCCAGAATTTATTTTGAGGCATAATTGTAAAGTTTTTTTCTTTTTTTTTGCAGGGAAATTTGTGAAAGCTCAGATGAGTTCCTGCCTTACTCTGCCATCTTAACTCTAAATGCCTCATTTTTCAAATATATAGAGAACTAAAGCAAATTTATAAAAACAAAAGCTACTTGCCAAAGGAGAAATGGTCAAAGGATATGAACAGGCAGTTTTCAGAGTAAGGAATAAAAGCTATCAATAGTCCCCAAAAAAATGCTCTGAATCAGTAATGATTAAAGAAATATAAATCAATATGTCTCTTAGGTACCACCTCACACCTATCAGATTAGTGAAAGAGCCAACATAACAGAAAAGAAGAATGACAAGTGCTAGCAGGGATATGGAAAAAATGAGACGTCAATGCATGTCTGTGGAGTCGTGAATTAATCCAACAATTTTGGAGAACAATTTGTATCTATGCCCAAAGAGTTGCAAAATTATACATACCCTCTGACTCTCTTACTAGGTCTGGATCCAAAAGAAATCAAAGAAAAGGGAACAGAAGGCATTTGTACAAAATTATTTATAGCAATTTTTTTTGTGGTGGCAAAGAATTGGAAAATCAAAGGGATGGTTATCAATTCAGAGATTAGTGAATAATTTGTAGAACATGATTGTGATGCAATATTATTGTGTTATAGGAATTGACATACAGTATGAGTCCCAAAATCCTGGGAAAACAAGTAAACTAATGCAAAATGAAGTGAACAGAAGCAGGTGAACATTTTAAACAATAAAATAATAATATTTTAAGGATGATCAAATGTGGAAGACTTAGCTACACTGATGAAAAAAAATAATGCAAGACATTTCCAAAGGGCTTATCATGAAAAATGCTTTCCACCTATATAGAGAGGACTGATGAACTCTGAATTCAGATTGAGGCATACTTAAACAACAACAACAACAACAACAGTATTTTTCTTTTTCTGTTTAGTCTTTTGTCTTTTGTAACATGGCTAACATGGAAATGTTTTGCTTGACTTCACACGTATAATCAGTATGAAATTATTTGCCTTCTCAAAGAGTGGGGAGGGGCAGGAAGGAGGGAAAGTATTCGGAATTATTTTTAGAAAAAAAAAAGAATGTTAAATATTTTTACATGTAATTGATAAATATTTAACAAAATAAATAAAATATATTTAAAATAGTATGGAATAACAACAGTGTGTTCTTCTGTTCTCTATTACTTTCAATATGCTAAAGAAAATCATCTGTGAAAATCTCCATTTTTTCTTATTTATATTTCTCATAAAGGATATTCTTGAGAAATCAGTATTCTCTGAAATATTTTCTAGAGTTGATAAAGTAAGATTATAGGGCAATAATTTTTTTGGCTCTCAAGTACTTTAAGAAAAGATATGATTTTCTGTGAGTTTCCTATCATCAGTTATCTAACATTTTTCAAATATCTTAATCTGTCTCATTTTTGACAGTTGTGTTTCCTCTTGAATTAATTTATTCTCTGTGTCTTTGAATTCTTCTAGTACTTTTTAGTGTTTTGGCTTTTCCAGCATTACTTTTACTTCCTCATCTAAAACATCAAAAACTAAAGTTTAAATATGGAATTTTCACTATGTTTAATGAAGAAATTTGTCACGTATATACTGAAAAATCTGTTACCTTTTTGTTTCTCTCTTTTAAAATGTGGTGAGTGATTGAAATGGAATCCATTATGCTGGAAGAAATGAGGGGATAGATAATTTCAGTGAGACATGGAAAGATTCTGTAAACTATACAGAGTAAAGTGAGCAGAAACAGGAGAATAATTTACACTATAATATCATTATTGTAATCTGTAATAACCCTGGTTAGCACAATGACATTCCATCATTTCAGTACTCTAAAGCTAAAATAAAATAGCTAATTCCTGAAAGCAAATTAATAGGCTTACCATGAAGACTGAAACATATCTTATTCGGATATGGCCATTAAAGGAATTTGTTTTCTTTGACCATTCATATTTATTGTAAGAATTATTTTTTTCCACTTGAGAGCAATATAGAAGAGATTTCTGCTAACTGAAAATGTAATTTAATTGAAATAAATAAATGTCTTTATAATATTTTGGCTCAGATTTTAAACCCCATCATATATATTCTTTTATATTATTCTGTGAAATAATATTACAATCTTTCCACATTTGACTTTGAAACATTTTTTGGATTTTTAAAAAAAGTTTCAAATCAGGATTGTCCTCAGCTATCTCTTCTTTTATTAAAATTATTTTGCTGACTGATGTGATTTCTTGGGTCATTAGACTACTAGTTTTGTCATGATTATTACATATTGGTTAAATTTCTATAGGAACTTGTATTAGTCCACATTAATGTATCTTCTTTTCTCTGTTTTCTATTTTGAGAGAATCAATAGCTGATTCAAATAGGCCAAGGTATACTTATTCCAAGTGTATACATTACCTTCTATTTTTATCCTTTTACATATTTGATGTTGATTTTGGCCTTTATTTTATCTATTGATAGCCTGAATGAAAAGAAGCAGCTATTTCAAAAGTGACTTGTTTTTCAGTAAAACTCATTTACTGCTAGCTGTGGTGATATTATATTTCATATTTATTGTTGTTATGTTGCTTCATATTTACCTTCTGACCCTGTTTTTAAAGAATGTGTTGAAGAGGGACTTACGGGAACCAAGATAGAGGAGTAAGCAGTAAGTCACTATCACCCTCTCACATTGAACTGTAAGAAAAAAATAATGCCCCTGGAAAAATCATGGAACACCAGAGCCAGCGGAAAGATGGGGTAAAACAGTCTTTTAGCTGGGGAAACTTGAAGGATCAACAAAAAAGTGAGTTTCACCTGAGTGAAATGGGAATGCATTCTAGGACAGGAAGCATCCAAGCAAGCCAGCAGCAAGCCTCATCTCAGAAAACCAATGAGCCTCAGGATGGTGGAAATGGCAAATGTCAACACCAGGACCCCCCACTGCCTTAGCATAGCCAAGGAAACTGGCAGACTCCAGCTTGGAAAACCACCCCATGCACTTGAGCAGCCCCAGGCAGACAGACCTCCCTGTGCTTCAGTGTAGCCCTGGGGAAACAGAAAAACCTCACCTGGCCTTAGCAAATGCCAACACCACCACTAAGACCCCATCTCAATACAGTTAAGCTGACAGATCCCTATAGCCTCCAGCTGCAAGCACCTGAGTCCCCAGTACACCAAGCCAGTGATCAGGCCCCTGCCCCCCAGCAAAAGAAGCTTGGGATAGTGCCCCCTGCACTCCAGAATCAGAGCTTAAATTTGAAAGCCAGGAAACAGGCAACCAAAATCAGCAAAGAGCAAAAAATTAACATTGACTCTTCTTATGGGGACAGGGAAGATCAAAACATAAACTCAGAAGAAGACAACATCGTCAATATCTCTACATCTGAAACCTCAAAGTGGAATATGAATTAGCATCAAGTCCAAAAATCCTTCTTAGATGAACTCAAGAAGGATTTTAAAAGTCAAATAAGAGAGGTGGAAGAAAGATTGGGAAATGAGAGGAATCCAAGAGAAAGTCAGCATCTTGGAAAAGGAAGGACAAAAACTGACTTAAGAAAACAATTCCTTAAAAAATCCAAATGGCTAAATGGAAAAAGAAAATATCCACTGAAGAAAATAACTCCTTGAAAAGTAGAATTGGCCAAATGGAAAAGGATATACAAAAGCTTACTCAAGAAAATAATTCCTTAAAAATTAGAATTGCACACATGGAAGTTAATGACTCTATGAGACATCAAGAATAAGTCAGACAAAATCAAAAGAATGAAAACAGAAAAAAATGTAGAATATTTCATTACAAAACAACTGACCTGGAAAATAGATCTAAGAGAGAGAATTTAAAAATTATTGGGCTACCTGAAAGTCATGATAAAACAAAGAGCCTGCACATCATCTTTCAAGAAATCAATGAAAACTGCCTTAAGGTTCTAGAACCAGAGGATAAAATAGTCAATGAAAGAATCCATAGATCACCTCCTAAAAGAGATCTCAAAATTAGGACTCCAAGGAATATCATAGCTAAATTCCAGAATTATCAGATCAAAGAGAAAATATTGCAAGCAGCCAGAAAAAAAGGAAAACAGGTTTAAATATTGTGGAACTACAGCCATGATTATGTAGGACCTAGCAACTTCTACTGTTTGTCATATGATATATTCTGGAAGGCAAAGGAGCTAGGATTACAAACAAGGGTCAACTACCAAGTAAAATTGAGCACAATCTCAGAGGGGAGGAGATGGACATTCAATGAAATTGGGGACTTACAGGGGCAGCTAGGTGGTGCAGTATATAGAGCACCAGCCTTGGAGTCAGGAAGACCAGACTTCAAATCTGGTCTCAGACACATAACACTCACTAGCTGTGTGATTCTGGGCAAGTCACTTAACCCCAACTGCCTAAAGACAACAACAACCAAAAAAAAGAAAAAAAAAGAGAAAAAAAAGAATTGGGGACTTCCAAATTTTCCTGATGAAAAATCCAGAGCTAAACAGAAAATTTGATTTTTAAATACAAGACTCAAGAGAAGCAAAAGAAAGGTAAACAATAAAGGGGAAAAATGTTATTCAATAATATTAAATTGTTTACGTCTCTACATGGGAGATGATACTTATAACTCCTGAGAACTATCTTTATTACAACATTTTGAGAACTGAGTCAAATTTATAAGAATACAAGTCATTCCTCAATTGGTAAATAGTCAAAGAATGTGAACAAGCAGTTTTCAGATGAAATTAAAGCTATCTGTAGTTACATTAAAAAAATGCTCTAAATCACTATTGATTAGAGAAATGCAAATTAAAACAACTCTGAGGTACCACAGCACACCTATCAGATTGACTAACATGACAAAACAGGAAAATGACAAATGTTAGAGAAGCTATAGGAACATTAGGACACTAATGCATTGCTGATGGAGTTGTCAACTGATCCAATCACTCTGGAGAGCAATTTGTAACTCTCCCCAAAGGGCCATAAAACTGTACATAACCTTTGACTCTGCAATACGGCTTCTATGTTTGTATTCCAAAGGAATCATTAAAAAAATTGGAAAAGGACCCACATGTGCAAAAATATTTGTAGCAACTCTTTTTTGGGGTAGCCAATAATTGGAAATTGAGAGGATGCATATCAACTAGGGAGTGGCTGAACAACTTGTGGTATATAAACATAATGGAATATTATTGTTCCTTAAGAAATGATGAACAAGCAGACTTCAGAAAAACCTTGAAAGACATACATGAAATAATGCTGAGTGAAGTGAGCAGATGCAGGAGAATATTGTACACAGCAACAGTAACACTGTGTGATGACCAGCTTTTTAGACTTAGCTCTTCTCAGCAATGCAAGTATTTAAGACAATTCCAAAAGACTCATGATGGTAAATACTATCCACATCTAAAGAAAGAACTATGGAGTCTGAATACAGGTCAAAGCATACTATTTTCTCTTTTGTTGTTGTTGTTATTTGTTTGTTCTTTCTTGTGGTGAAGTATCAGATAGTAAATATTATAGGTTTTACTGTCCTGGAAGCAAAATTGAGAATATTATTTGGGTAGTAATATAGCAAGAGAGAAGATCAATTTTTATGAAATGATTTATTAAGTATAACATATAATAATGATTGTGATGGTCATGGTAATAATCCTATTAAGTGCATATTAATTTTTAATACAAATCTCCTGAGAAGACTGGAATTCCTTTTTGGGGATAGATAGTATTAACTTAGTTGGAGTTTACCAAAATTAATTACAAATGTTCATCTGTAAATTTTGATCTATAATAAGAATTTATATAGTTCCTCTTGGAAAATGTCTTTTCATAAGAAAGGTACTACCAAGTATTGATATCAAATCATGAGTATATGGTTTTAATTGAACTTGTTCATCCCATAGAAATCACCTAGATTCTTCCCCTGATCTTTGCCTTTTAAATTTCATTCCAATGTAGTTAAATCACTTCCATTTGAAGGTGAGGTGGAAGCCATTCAATTGCACAGCTAAAATGCATAGTATTTTGAAATACGGGGGGGAAAGTGAGCACTATCAAGGTTTGAAAAATGCTACTGGAACTGTGTAGTTGGAACTCAGGAAATAAATCCAGTGAATTCATGTGGAGTTGGGAATCTCACTTCTTTTAACTTTTTATAGAAAGAATATAAAGCAACTTGACATTAGTTGTGATTCAAATAATGTTAGTTGTCATTGAATCGACTTTATTGGAGTATAAATTTTGAATATAAGTACTGTTTTGCTTTGTAATTTTAGGTCAAATTCTCTTTGAAACATTATTAATTAAGCAGCAAAAAAAAAAAAACTAGTTGGTAAAGCCATTCAGTGTTGAGTAATAGTGGTTGAGAGAGGTTCTTGTTCAGGAAAAAAAGAAAGCAGCTGTCTCTGAACTAAAAAAAAAAATCACAAGATTTTTTTCTCTCTTGTTTTCTTATTCTGACATGATGGATACAAACTGTTAGCAAAAAAATAAAATAAAATAGGGTTCAGGAATATGCAGGGCACCTAAAATGCTGCAAAATTATAACTGAGTCACTGCAATTTTTAATGTGCCTAGAGGTAATGTGAATCAATGAGTGACATGCATAGTTTCTGTTGCAACTAATAAAGTCTTCCATTATAGTGTGAAAGTAGCAATAGACAATACATAAATGAATGAATGAGTCTGTGTTAATTAACAAAAATATTTATAGGCATTGAAATTTAAATTTTATATAATTTTCATGTAAAAATTATTATTTAAAAATGTAAAAAAATAATTTTAGCTTACCAAATGTAGAAAAACTTGTGGCAGACCAGACATGGTCCAATAGGCCATACTTTTCTGATTCTTATTCTAAAGTATTAATTTATTTTTTTTTCATTTTGCCTAAGTATTTGTGTATTCCTTATGGAAAATCAATTTTCCCTGTGAGTCTATTTTTATAGTTATGATTCTTTTCTTACCTTTTTTATATATTTTTATGGATCTAGAATAATTTTTATAACATCTAAGGTATTCTTCCATGTATGCATCTCTCTAATTTTAGTTCCTTAATTGGCACTTTGTGCCAGGGCCAGGCTCTTCCTTATTATGCTTTTCAGATATTGTGATCAGCCCTGCTTGGCCCTATCTTGGGCCACCCAGATTACTGTACTAACTACCATTTTCTGTGATTAGTCCCTCTGACTCTGAGTATTGTAACTTCAAGGTCCTCTATCGTGTCTCAATATAAAGTCTTAGGAACTTCAGAGTGCTTCAGTTTCTATTCTGTCTTACTCTAAATGCTGCCATGCCACACTATTGTTTTGTAGTTCAATTTGTGCTTCCAAAAGCTCAACTGTGGTTTTGGAACAACCCTGTAGATTTCTGGATACAGTTAGGCTCTCTTAGGGTAACTCTTTTCTCCTGCAATCTCTAGATACAGAGTCTAGAAAGGCTTTGGTGGAGATGAGAGGCTGCTTGTATTTTTAAAAATGTATTTATTTTTGCTTTTGTATTTGTTTGCCTATATTGTTTCTGGTTTTGTAGCTAGCCCCCTTTCTTATTGCTTCTGCTCCTATGGTTGAGATTATTTGTGCAATTGTCTGATAAAAGAAGTCACTTACTGTAACCATTCATTAGATTTCTTTATCATTATTCTGTTTATTATAAATTTAGATATTTCCTCTAGCAGGTATGGTCAATGTGGATAGTCTCCATCCCTTCAGAAGCCATCTCTACTGGAAGTCCCTTACGTATATTGTATCATTTGATTCCCACAATAATCCTCTGAGATAGGTATAACTAGTAAGAGACAGTTGTAATTTGAGCACAAGTCTCCTGACTCCAAATCTAGGACTTTTTTCACTAAGATCCAGCTGTCTGAAAACTTTTTATTTATTTTAAGATTCTTTCTATGAAATATTAATGATGTTTTAGTGATTCCCCTTAGAGCACACTATAAAGAAACGTTTTGTATAAACTCACTAACAAAACTCTCTCTTGTACATGGTTATCTTTAATCAACCCATCTCTCACACCAATATTTCCGTTCTCGGTAGACCAACATTTACAAGATTTATAGATTTTTTTTATAGGCTCACACAACTTTAATGGAGCATCCTAGTCTGAATGTTTTGGGGTTAGAAAAATAAGATATCTCAACTTATTGTTATCTAATGTAACCACAATTCATTTCTGCGTATAGTGAATGTGTCCTTGGTTCCTGATCCCAGAGTTAAGCCTGCTACATTTTCCCTTCAGGGATATAGGGATTACACTGAGGGATTTAATGATATCACTTCTCCAATGCCAATGGCTTGATCCCCAACTGGCTGTGTTCTCCCCACTGTTAGGTGCCTGTGAGTAACACTGCAGTTTATTTTAACTATTCAACATCAATTAGCTTTTATAAAGATAGATACTTACCTGAAGATACAAGTAAGAACAAATGAACAAATATTTTCCTGTAACACTTCAAGGATGTATTCCCCATATTCCACCTTGGTCCCTGAAGTGAGTAAGCTCATTTTAAACTCATTTCCTACATAGCATTAAACCCACCAATTTCACATCAAAATTCACCATAATTGCAAGATAAGTTCTAATATCATACCTTTGGTTTGTGTTCTAAAAGTCACTACAGAAGGTTACTTTTTGTTCCTAGTGTATCACTTTTTCTCTGGCTAAAACACACATACACACACACACACACACACACACACACACACACACACACACACACACACATACACACACAGAGATTACAATCCCCCAAATCCCAGAAGCTCATTCTTCTGGTCTTTAAAACTCACAATGTTGGAACACTACAATGAATCTCCACAAAAGAAAGAATGACAGAGGACAAAGCAAAAAGGATGAAATTCCATTTTCATGGGGTTACATGTCAGCCTTAAAGCGGCAGATCCAGGCCTCTCCCGTTATGTCATGGCTTCTCACTACATGCCATTAATAAAAGAGTGAAAACAAGAGTTAGCAGGTAAAGAAAAAGTAGTGAAGGCTCTAGTCACTAGTCCTTTGTGAAAACCTCTTTGACTAGTCAAAAAGCCTCCTCTCCATCACATTGTTAGCCAACCACAACAAGTTGCAAAATTTTGAAAAATACTTCAATGCCTTTCCTAGTCACTTTCATTACATATCATAATGACTCCCAGAAGCAGGCTCCCTAGCCTCTCCTTATAGTAAAATTTCATTAGAGGCACAGATGATCCAAAAATGTACCAGACCCTGTTTCATAAAGATAGAACATTTTTTAATGATCTTATATAAAAACTCAAAATATGTTTTACCATTTCCAAATCCCCAGAACTCACCAAACCTCTATTGCCACCTCTATGGGGAATTTGCCAAGTGGTCCTCTAGTATAATTTCCTGTAAAAGAAAGGTAATGATACTCCATTTCTGTCAGTGTAGAAATATAATTGTAAAAATAATATAATGCCTTATATCCCTAATTTTCTTGTCTCTATAAAACTCAAGTAACTTAGTAGAAATCATCAGATAAGGGGCAGCTAGGTAGGTGGCGCAGTGGATAGAGCACTGGCCCTGAAGTCAGGAGGATCTGAGTTTACATCTGGCCTCAGACCAAACACTTGACACTTACTAGCTATGTGACCTTGGGCAAGTCACTTAACCTCAGTTGCCTAAAAATAAATAAATGAATAAAAACAGAAAAAAAACCAGAAATCACCGGATACCAGTAAGATCTCTGGGAACAATAGCTCTGATATTAACTTAGTATTTGTTTTTCTTTAAATTTTAGTTTTCAGCATTTATTGTGGGAACTCTAGCTATGTCTGCAACTACTAATTTGTGTCGACCATTGAGTTTCATGGCTATAAACTCTTGATTCATGTCTTCTACTCATGGATATATCTGTTCAAAAGAAAAAGATTTTAGCAGTTCTGTTTTCTGTTTTGTCAAGGTAATAACTTTATTCTTTTTCTCTTCTCAAATGATCCTGGTTATTTTAGCCTCATATGTGAACAGTGTAATACAAACTGTCTGCTGGTAAAAATTACATTTTCATTATCTATTAGTTCTTATACAATTAATATTTTATCTTGAAATTTAAGGATAGCACACACAGGAAAATATATTGTTGCTTTCTAATTATCATACAGAGATATCAGAAGAATATTTACTTAGTGGTCATTTCTACAGATGAGACAAACTACAAAACTAAAGATAGTATTACATGAGGTGTGACATTTTTATGATCATTGTATCCTGGAAAAACACCAAATGTCAGTGAAATGCTCCATTGGACATTTTAACATATTTTTATATCCTCAGAAACATTGAATTCATAGAGTTGTTCACCTGACATTTTTACAGATTGCTTAGATTGTAAAAACGTCATTTTTAAATGACGCTTTTACACTGTCTCAGTCTTAAAAACATCAAAGGAAGGATAATTCTTCATTTGCAGTTATTAAACATGACCATAATCATAAAAATGTCACTTTAAGATAATTCTTCATTTGACCTTTTTACACATAGCTATTCTTTTCTTCTGTTCCTTAAAAATATGATGCAAGGAGAGAAAGTTAATAGACTTTTAAGGATCTTTCTTAAATCTACAAATCAGGAGCTCATCCTTGAAGATGCTGTGATTGTATAGGAATATAGATTTGCTGCCACTAAACCCTCCAAAAATACTTTGATATTCTTGATGGCTCATCATTGCATGTATGTATATATATATATATGCACACACACCTACATGTATATGTATATGCACAAATACATTCCTTTTACATTGAATACAAGTTTAGGTCACATTGAGTTAAATTATTAAAAGGGGGAAAAGTGGCTATCTTTTTTAAAGGACAGTCAAACATTTTTAAGTAAGAAATAAGGTCAGAGCAGGCTAAATATGTCTCATTATGAACTTTTCAAAGTATTAAAATCAATAGATATATTAGTAGACCATCAGTTTCATATGGCTAATTCCATAGCACTAATATATAAAATAGAAAGCTAGTTTATACTAGTACAAAGGACATACAATAATAATTTTGCTCTTTTTGGTTAATTGTGTTTGCAAAAGAGTTTCCATTGTCACATAACTTTTCTTTTTAATTCTTATTTATTTTATGAATTAAAAAATTCTAATAAGTATTTGATAGGCTTTCCCAGTATGCCCGAGGGATCCATGACACACAGAAAAATTTAAGAATTTCTGTTTTACAACAAGGTTAGTCAAACTGGGGACACATGAAGGAGCCCATGAGTTCAAGAGGAAAGGGAATCAATCAACAGTTTGTACCTAAATATCTAGTGTCTAACAATGGTTAACTGTCTCATCAGCATTCATTCATGCATTAATTCCATAGCTAATTGAGTATAGAACTTATGCAAAGTTTGGGCTTTGGGGTATGTGGTCTTCCAGTATTATTCTCAAAATTGTTAGGTAATGTGGATATTCCCCAGGAAATCTCCATCAGCTACTAGTCATATTATCTACTTGATTTTCCACTTCCCATACTTAAATCTTCTAATCAACTGTGAACTTGGTGTCAGTGCCAGTTACCAACACCTACCCAAGGATGGGGATTGCTCACAGAACTCTGTCTTGCTAATAAATAGGAAACAAGACACAGTGAATATGATTTTTGAATAAATTCAGTGAGACCTGGGTTCACCTCTGACACTTACTACCTTTACTACCCAAAGGCAATTCAATTAACCACTTTAAGCCTAATTTTCTTTATCTATAAAATGTTGATAATAAGAATGCTTACCTCACAGAGTTGTTGTGAGGATAAAATAACATAATATACATAAAACACTTTGCAAGTCATAAAGCATTTTAATCCATTCTCCTATCTGCTTCAGTTTTATCAGACAGTTCATCCCATTCACATTCACAGTTATAATTATTATCTGTGTCTTTCCATACTATTTCCCCCCACTTATGCTTTTCTTTCTCCTTTCTCCTTTTCCCTCCTCACTAGTGTTTTGCTTTTGACCACCTCCTCCCTCAGTCCTACCTCCCTTCTATTAGCCCCCTATGTTTTCTTCCCTTTCACCCTTACTACTTCTTCCCTCCCTTCTATCCCCCCTCCCTTTTCTTTCCCCTTTTCCTTCCACTACCTATAAGGCAAGTTAGATTTTTATACCTAACTGATTATGTTATTCCCTTCTTGAGCTAAATGTTATAAGAGTAAGTTTCAAACATGTTCGTCTCCCTCCTTTCTTTCCCTCTGCTGTAATATGTTTTGTGCTTTTTCCTGTGATGTAATTTGCCCTTGTCTGCCTCCTCCTTTCTTTTTCTCTCAGTACATTTTCTTAGACCAGATTAATCCACTTACTTGGATACATTTAAACCACTTGATTAGATTTTTAAAAATTATTTCATCACAGTCAACTTATACCCACCCCCTTTATGTATACTCCTTTAACATGGTATAATAACAATGCAATCCTCAAGGGTTACAAGTGTCATCTTCCCTTCTAGAGATGTAAACAGTTTGCCCTTATCAATGTTTTTTTTTTCCTTTCTTGTTTGCCTTTTTATGCCTCTCTTGAGTCTTGTACTTGAAGATCAAATTTTCTGTTGAACTCTGCTCTTTTTATAAGGAAGGTTTAGAAGTTTCCTATTTTGTTGGATATCCATCTCCTCCCCTGAAAGATAATGCTCATTTTCACTGGGTAGTTGATCCTTGGTTGTAATCCAAGCTCCTTTGCTTTATGGAACATTGTATTCCATGCCCTATGGTCTTTCAATGTAGAAGCTGAAAGTTTCTGTGCAATCATGTCTGTGGCTCCGTGATATTTAAATTGTTTCTTTCTGGTTGCTGGCAGTATTTTCTCTTTGAACTGGTAATTTTGAAATGTGGCTACTATATTCCTTGGTGTTTTCAATTTGGGATCACTTTCATGGGGTGATTTTTTGGCTGGTTCTAGTACCTCAGGGCAGTTTCCTTGATGATTTCCTGAAAGATGGTGTCCAGGCTCTTTTTTTCATCATGCTTTTCAGGTAGACCAATAATTTTTTTTAAGTTGTCTCTCCTGGATCAATTTTCCAGGCCAATTGTTTTATCAATAAGGTATTTTATGTCTTCATCTATTTTTTTCATTCTTTTGTTTCTATTTGACTGATTCTCACTCTCTCATAGATTGCTTGGCTTCTTTTTGCCCAATTCTAATTTTTAACAAATTGTTTTCTTTTATTAGATTTTGTATCTCCTTCCCCATTTGGCCAATTATATTTTTAAATGACTTGTTTTCTTCAGTTAATTTTTGTTCTTCCTTTTCCAAGCTATTGACTCTCTCTTGCATACCTCTCATTTCTTTTCCCAGTTTTTCTTCTACCTCTCTCATTTGACTTTCAAAATCCTTCTTGAGCTCTTCCAAGGAGGCTTTTTGGGCTTCTGACTGGTTCATATTTCCTTTTGAGTTTCCAGATGTGGGTTTGTTGACAATGTTGTCCTCTTCAGAATTTCTGCCTTGATCTTCACTGTTCCCATGATAAGAATCTATTGTACATTTCTTTTTGCTCATGGTGTTTGCTTATTTCTTGGCTTTTGAAGAGATTGAGCTCTCCTGCTGGGAAGCAGGGGTCACTAACCCAAGCTTCTTCTGTTGAAAGCCCAGGGGCCTGGTCACTGGCTTTGCGTGCTGGGGACTCTGACGCTGGCAGTTGGAGGCTGTAGGGTTCTGGCAGTTTACCTGGTGTTGGGCTGGAATCAGCAACACTAGATCTCTAGGGATAGGATTGAGTAGCATTGCTCCTGGAGATTTCCTGCTCACCTGGGCCTTTCCTTCCTTTTGCTTTCTTTAACTCCTTTCAGATGGATGTTGCAGGATGTTTATCCGACTGAGGCCCCTTGCAGCCCTTCCCAGAGTTTTGCTGAGGCACTGGGAGACCTGGTCACTGTAGAATGATGAGTCACCTAGTGGGCATCCAAGCTGTTTTCTACCAGTTCCACCACCCTCACTGTGGCACTCAGGGGTCCCAGTGTTGGTGTTTGCCTGCTTCACCACCTGAGTTTCAGAATGTCCTCCTGGTATGCTGAGGTGGGGCTTTCTGCTAGCTTACTGGTAAGCCTCCAAATCTATACTGCTCTCCTTCCCCCAGGGCAAGATCGACCTTTCCCCTTAATTCCTCCAACTACCTAGGCTACTGGACTGCTGATTGTCTTTCTTTTCCTTCAGTTGTCTCAGGGTTTTTCCTAGGATAATATTTTATGGGCTTTCAGAGGTTAATAAGGGAAGATAAGAGCTACTTACTTCTTACTCCACCATCTTGGTTCCTGGAAGCAAAACCTGCATGCCTTATTAAAGCATTAACAACCTGCCAATACCCAGTGGCCCCACAGATGTGAGGTGATAGTAAAGGAAGGATGCCACAATGTTTGATGCCATGATGTTATTTATGCTAATTTCAATTTTTTTAGATGCATAACCCAATAGTCTGTGAAAGCAACAAGTATGCTTCATCTTCAGATTCATATATGTCTACCTCCTCTGTCTAACTTCATACAGAAAGCTTCTACTTATAAAAATGGAAAAGACTATAATTATGAAGTTGAAATACATGAGTTTCCCTACTTCATTGCAGTATGTAAGTTATCTGTTCATATTTGTACAGTAGCTTTAATTATTGCTCTGGCAAATTACAAAGGGATTCCTGTACAATTACACTGTACATCCACATGAATACCAAAACAATTCAGCATGGTTCACGTTCCAACAATGAACACCAAAGGAAGTAATAGTGATTGTCTCATTTACTGTGAAGTGCTTACCAAACAATTATTAAACGGAGTTGATCAGGGTTTGAATAAATGTTATCAGACTCTCTACTCAATTAAAACAATGGCACTAATAATTAATATCAACATTATTCACATCAAGTTATGACCATAAGTATTGTGCATTCTAAGAAATGACTACAGAAATAAATGTTCATTTCCATTCCATTTATATCTTATTCTGAAGAATTAAAATGTAGTTTGCATAAAATACATACATCATTCTAAAACTGGTAAATCCTCTGGCTGTCTTTTCATCTCTTGGGTTGGTGAACATAAAGACTCTGTTCAACAAGAAAACTAAAGCAGCCTTACCAAGGATAGGATACTTCCTTATCTTTTGTCAGAATCATATTTTATATATTCCTATGGGACCAAAAGAAAAAAAGATAGCCATACCAATAACATCAAGAAGACATCTAAGGAATATAGCTACTATGAAAAATTACATTCTTTGTGCTCACTATCCCTATCTCACTCAAACTATCAGGTTGGGTTTCTAGATTACAGCTATCAGGGTTCTAGGATTAACCTGAGGAGCTAAGAGAATTCCCTCCCCCATAATTCATTCATGAATATCTATTCTGTGTGCTCCTCTAATAATGGTTGACAGTTAATATTTCCCTGATATTGTTTAAATATTTAAGATCAATGAACATTCACTAATGGATATTTACTGAAAAGTTATATCAAGGACTGATATAAAATAACATCCCATAATAGAAGCATGCTCTATCCTCTACATACCTCATTACCTGGGGAGAGTGGACTCAAAATTGTTGCTACAAAATATCCCTTCCTCCCACCCCTATCTCCAGCCTCATCATTGAGTTCACTTGTAGATGTGGCATTACTGATGGACAAATCACCTTTTTTCCCAGGAAATGATTCATTGGCTAATGTGTTGCATAATCACTACTAGCCTGGATCAAGTAGTCATTCCTTAGGGCTGGCTCCTCAACCAACTTGACTGTTATACTTATCAGTAGCAAACTCTATTATTTAATCTAACACCTGGATCTCTGATGGCTATTCCCATATTTTAAAGTTAAAAAGGCTATAATATCATATTTTTATCTCTGTATACTCCACATACTCATTTACCTAATATCAATAAATAATTAAACACAACAGAGACAGATGGACAAAAGTGCAATGAGTTGAGTGCAACAAAGTGGACAGGTGATTACAGACAGTGCAAGTTTCTTCCTCCACCAGGAGGATCAAAGCTGTTCAGTTTTTCTCACCAGGGAGAGGGAAAGAAGGAGAGAGAAGGAGGAGCAGGAAGAGGAAGAAGAAGAGGAGGAAAGGATGAGAGAGAGAGAGAGAGAGAGAGAGAGAGAGAGAGAGAGAGAGAGAGAGAGAGAGAGAGAGAGAGAGAGAATTCATACAAGTCTTTTGTATACATATTTTGTATGCATATTCTGTGTTGCTTAGCAACCACTTAAAGGACTTTTTTGTGATCATTCAGAAAGCCAACAGGAACCAGTGAGAAAGTGTCTATGCCTGCTCCAAAACAGGGAAGGAAATTATCATTCCATCATGCATTTGCAGAAATGGCTCAATACAACAGAATAATATGTGCCTTACCCAGGATCACACAACAGCTCTCCATTCAGTATGTCATATCATTTCTTAAAGACAAATCCCTTCTCTCAGCTTTTCAAGTACTTGGAGACAGTGGTTAAGCACACAACCCTTCACCCCACCCACCTAACTGAGAGAGAGAACTTCTTGATGAAGGAATCAGGTAAGGCTTCAAAAAAAAGCATTAGAATTGACTCTTGAAAGACAGGTAGAATGGGTTGAGCAATCAATCCAGGTGGGGATACGTATGAACTAACACCCAAAAGTCCTAAATCACATGGCATGCCCAAGGAAAGACAAGTAATTCAATTCTGTTAAATGGTAAAGTAATTGAAATATGAAATAATATTTGAAATACAATTTGAAGCCAATTTATAGAGGGCCAAGGAAGGAGTTTTGAAGATATTCAGAAGACAATGAGAGCTCTTTGAAGGTTTTTAAATAGAAGTAGTAGGGTAAAATACTGATATTTAGAGTTAGAAGTAGCCTTTGGGATAATTTTAGTTTAACTCTAATATTTTTAGATGAAGAAACTAAGATTCAAGAAACTAAGAAACCAAGTGATGTTCCTAAAGGTACATGACTCTTCCCCCCCACCCTCCAACTAATCCATTCTGTGTATTTAACAGTGAACAATGCATCACTATGGTATGCAGAGTAGAAAGAGTACAGATCATTTAACCCAGCTCCTCATTTTACAAAATAAGGACAATGTTTTTGTTGTCCTTCAGTTGTTTCAGTCATGTCTGAGTCTTTGTGACTCCGTTTGAGGTTTTCTTGGCAAAGATACTGCAGTGGTTTGCCATTTCCTTCTCCAGCTCATTTTGCAGATGAGGAAACTTAGGCAAATAGGTTTAAGTGACTTTTCTATGGTTACATAGCTAGTAAGTGTCTAAGCCATATTTGAACTCAGGACGATTAGTCTTACTGACTCCAGATTTGGAACTCTTCTGAATCACTTAGCTCCTTTAAAACTGAATACAAGTTACACGACTTGTAATAAGCAGAGCTAGAATTTGATCTTCTTTCACTTTTTCATCTCTCCCAGTCATCTAGTTAGCCATTCATGATTTCTTTTGTTCTACCAGTCATTTCTGCCTTGCTTCTCCCTCTCTGGAAAAATGTCCCCCTTTGGACCTGTAACATGTCATCTTTACCCTGAATACTTGAATCCTCAAATATTCTGCCCTTTGTTCCAGCCATCTTGATTGGTGACTGAAGCAGCAAAACTCAGACCACTAAGTTAATCCCAGCCCCTAAGTCATGCTTCACCTTTATATACTATTAAAAAAATGTAATTTTCCCATATGCCTGACACCTTCATCCCAGCTACTCCACTCTCTTGCACC
The DNA here is from genome assembly GCF_003287225.1 of Phascolarctos cinereus. Taxonomy (NCBI): domain Eukaryota; kingdom Metazoa; phylum Chordata; class Mammalia; order Diprotodontia; family Phascolarctidae; genus Phascolarctos; species Phascolarctos cinereus. The sequence goes on along the minus strand of NW_027555847.1, from coordinate 452,717,924 downwards.
TCTTATATGCCATTGTTTTTGGAAATGGCTTGCCAAATAATTGTGAATTATAGTGACTCACCATCCTTATGACTCTAGACCGAAACTCCTTTGCTAGGGCTTTAGTACACTGTGAAGTTTGTTTTCTTTTATTAAAAAAAAAACCATAATCTCCTTAATGGAAGAGAGTTCTTTTTGTGTGTATCCCTAGCACTTAATATAGTAGTTGGTACATAGCAAGCACTTAAATACCTTTTCATTCATTGATCTAAATTTTGCTACAACTATACATTTAAAAGTTTGATGTGAAAGTAGTTTGGAAAAGGTAAAGTCTTTGAAAGGGAGATCACTTGTTATTTCAAGAGGTAATGAAGATCCTTGTCTACAGTGATTGTAATGATAATGAAAAAGAGTCCATTGGTAGGAAAAGTATGAAGGAAATAAAATCTAAAGGACTTCATGGCTGACTGAACATGGGGTAGCAGAGAGGAGCAATGGTAACAAGACATGGAAGAGACAAGGGCAACTCCAAGTTCTTTGTTGGGATGACTCATGAAAGAATGGTAAAATTAACAGAAATGTAGAAGTCAGGAAAAAGAAGGCAAGTTTAGAGAAAGAGCTTGACATTTATATAACAATTTGCAGTTTACAAAAAAATTTATGTACATTCATTAGTTTGATCTATACAACAACAATGAAAATTAACATTTATATAACATTTTAGAGTTCAAAGAATAATTTACACATATTTTATCACAGTTTCCTAACAAAACCCAGTGAAGTGCTTGCTATTATCCTAATTTTGTAAAAGAGGGAATCAAGTTTCCAAGAAGTTAGGTGACTTGTCCAGGGTCATACAATTAGTGTATTTTGTCTGAGGCAATACTGGAACTTAGATCTTCTTGACTCCAAATCTCATTCTCTTTGCATTGAAAAAAAAAACCAGTTATTAATTGCTTATTGTATGCCAAACATCGCGGTAAGCACTGGACAGACAGATATAAATGTAAGCCAGTCCCTACTTTCAAGGAGTTCACATTCTTACAGGGAATGGAGAAGATAGAAGGTTATACCTACAAGTCAAATGGAAAGGCCCCATGAACCTTAGAGTGCAGTGGCAAAGTAGATAATAATATCTTTTCTTAACATCATTTCTATTGACAAATCATATCACTATCTGATATTAAACCACTTGACAGTGCCAAGGGTTTTGTGGGGAGGACACTATTTTTGGATATGAATTAGCTGTGGCTTCAGTACCTGCAGAAACAGTTGCCAGGGTGGGTCTTTACATGAGTTGTTTCCCAGGATTATGTGTATAGTCACTGTGGTAGAAATATTGCTATTCCAAAGACTAAAGTTCAGGGTTCTGGGCTGTCTCTATTAGGGTCTGAGGGGAAATTGTGTTCAGTGTGGTGGTGCTGATTAGACTTACTTTGCAAGTGCTGTCATTTATCTCTCCATTAGTGTGCCTTGTTGCTTTAGATATGCTAGCTTGCCCTTCATTTTCATGAAACTTGGTTGCATTGTTTTTGACTGCCTTTCCAGCAGCCATGTGAGATAAAAAATTCAGTTTTGGATGTGTCAAATTGGAGGTGATAGACACAGAAATAAAAATGTCCAGTTGGCTCTTTGAAATTCAGGATTAAAGCTAAAAGGATTAAAAACATAGACTTGGAAAGCATATTCACAGTGGCAATGAAACATAGGAATGAGAGGATCAACAAGAGAAATAATGTAGAGAAGAGAGACAGAAATAGAGTGAAGAGAATGCCAATGTTAAAAAATACTGAAGTTATAAAAAGAAAATAGAGAAGGAGCAGTCTGAGAGACAGTGAATTCAATACCTGAGAAGCTAAGGCATGAGACAGTATCAAGAATGAGAGAAGTGATCTGTAAGGAAGAATCCATCCATACAATGCTATAATTCTATGATTTGAGGCAGTAAAAAGTCAAATATTCATAAGATAGCTAGTAGATGTCAGGAATTAAGTCTACAGACATTGAAGAGTGTTCTCTCTGGAGAGGATGAACAGATTTAGAAAGAGAGAGGGCTATGCACATTTGGATATGGTAAATTATGGAGAGTTAGTTAACTTAGATAATTGATGAAGATAATTAGAAGGAAAATAAATTTGTGTACAGACATATTTTACTTCATAAACATTCATTATGAAGTAATCATTGATCTTAAAAGTGTATTAATGCACGGTAAGGAATTGACTACAAATTCCCTAGGCTAGACTAAGGATGTGATCAAAGAGACTTCTATAGTCTAGTACATAGCTACACCATGGCCTTCAAATCATGCTATGAAATCCATTTGGCCCACCTACACCCTGTTCCACTAAGGGGTGGCTCAACTTTTTCAATCTCAAAACTCATTTTCTAAGTCAAAGGTTATAGTAACAGAGTATTTATTTGAAATGCAAATTAAATCTTCCACACAGAAATATGCATTTCTTTTTGCATTTATCTCTAATCATAATGCCCTATGAATAATGTAGCTTGGTACCAATAACCTCATTAAGCAAGTTTCCCGCTATTGTATTCCCTGATTGTAATCTCCTCATTATACTCCCTTTACTGGGTTTACTGATTATCATCCATATGTTCCAGTTCCCAGTACCATTTTTAACATCTCTATCCTCTCTCATTCTCTCCCTCCTTCTCTCTCTCTCTCTCTCTCTCTCTCTCTCTCTCTCTCTCTCTCACACACACACACACACACACACACACACACACACACACACACACGCACGCACACACATTCCTATCTATCTACTGAGCTATCATCTACCATCTATCAAATGGTACCACAATACATAGGCCATTTTAAATTAGAATCACATTGTATTGATGAATAGATGTCTTTAAAATGAGGTATTTGGAGCCAAATCATCAGACTGGACACAAATAGAAAAAAATAGTAAATTAATACCAATTTATTTTCATGAAGAATAGGATTTCCCAATTATACTTGATTGACAGATTGAACACAGTAATAGGTTAGGTTGAAATAAGAGGTCATAAGCAATGGATCCAAACACAATCATAACTAGGAATTCTTGAGCCTGGGGGAAATTCCATTGAGGTGGTGGTAGGGAGAGATTTTATAAGCTAAACACCAGCTGAGACCACTTGCTAACACAGCCTGTCAAGATATGCATCTAAACACCATCCTATTTAATGTCACCAAATAGATGATGAGAAGTGTACATACCAATCTCTCAAACATGACAGATGCTTACATTCATCTAAAGAAGAGAATATCTTCCATTCGTTGCCAACCACACCCAGCAAAAAAAAAAAATGTCTTAGTAGCAAGGATGGAAGAAGTGGGACATTTGTTTAGTTATGTTTGAGGAGCTCCATAGGAAAAGGAAGTGCAGCCCTTTAAGATTCTCAGACAGACCTCTCCTTTCCAAATAACCATTCAACTGAGGGTCTATTCCTGTGCCCCATGTCATTATGGGGTGATGTTGGTAAGAAGAAAGTTCCTCTTGGTAATTGAACCATGCTTAAGGCAAGTCCTGGATTACTCCAGAGACAGAGTACTAAGGTTAGAATCTGGAGTGGAGATATTCATAAGATAAACCAAGATTAAAATCATTAGTTACACAAGTGATCACTAAACCAGAAGGACAGCAAGAATGAAGTGTAAGGCATACGTAAGACTGATAATAATAATAACAGTAATAATAATTGCATTTTATATATTACTTTAAGGGCCTTATAAATATTATCTTATTTTATCTTCAGAATAACCCTGGGGAAAAGATGCTGTTAATATTCCCATTGTATAGCTGAGGATATAAAAACAGACAGAGATTAAGTGACCTGACTAGGGTCAGATAGCTGATAATTATCTAAGGTTGGATTTAAACGCAGGTCTTCCTAGCTGCAAATACTCTATCCAATACTCTATTCACTATGCCATCTAGCTGATAAATATTATTGAATATAATGTTCTAGTCAAACTCTATTTTACCGTATTCTAGCCTGAGTGGAGACAGGGGAAAATATTTCCTTTACTTGAAAAAATTCTAAGGAGCCTCTTGTCCTTCTTTCACCATGATAAACATTATTAGTTTTTCTAATACTTTCTCAGAGGTCTAATTTTCATTTTAGATCTTAGTGTTCAATCATTGATGTGACTCTCCTATGAATCCTATCCAAGTTATTTTTGTTTCCTGTAGCAAGAGTCCAAAATTAGACATGGCACTTTTAAGAAGATTCTCACCAATGCCAAATTTCTGAGAAAATTATAAGATTCTAAATAAAATTCTAATTTTCTTGGGGAAAAAGCAAAGAATGGACAAGTTTATTGTGCTTAATGAGGAAAAAAATAATCAGATTGGGTTTTCTAAAAACATATAATCATGTAAATTTCATACCTACCACAGATTGAAATGTCTCAGGAATAAGTTACATGAGTTTCTCCATCAAAATTGCATTGATTTTATTTTTTGTCATTTCCACCTAAGTACTTTTGCTAGCTTTAATTGATTGTCCTAATTTAAATCTTATACATGTTTTCATTGGATATTTCTCACATATGGTGTACTCTCTGTCTTTACCTTCCTCTCCTAGAATCTTTAGAATTTCTATAATTCTTTTGAAATCTTTTGGGAAGGGGGTATTCATCTAATGCTATTTATTAACTTTTCAACCCACATTAATTTTTCATAGGTTGCAGTTATTCAAACAAGTGTACCATTGAATGGATTTATTAAGGAGTTAAGTAATTTTCTTTATAAATTGCCTTTACCTGAAAGAATTGGAAATCTCAGATAACATTCCTATGGTTCCAGTAAGAACTCATATGCATCTGTTCTGGTATGATTTCATTCTGTATTTCAAGATACAGACCCTACAGTCTTGGGTTTAAATAGCCTTGGAATTATTTTGGAAGGTCCTCACTAAGTATTTCTTTTGACTCATGATGGGAAAATGAGGCTTTCTATGGACCAAATATGAGACAGGCTTTTTTTTAAAAATAGATAAATATTGCAAAGGAATCAAACTTTATATTATAAATAGTGAAAACTACTATCCTTAGTTCTCTGGTGGCCCCTTATTCCCCAAGGAATACAGTTCTGTTGATTTATATGCTAAACTGGGATCAGGGATGTGTTGGAACCAGTTCAGGCTGACTTGTGAGAGTTGATCATCAAATTTTCTATGTAGAAATTTTATTTTGGAAATTGGCAAATGCTACAAATGACCGCTTGATTTATAATTTTATTGATTGTATAGAGTTAAGAAAGTGATGCAGAAAATATTAATAATGAAGATTAAACTTAAAAGAGTTCCTGAAAGCTGGTTGTTAAACACCTACCTGCATACTCCTAAAAGGAGTGTCTTCCTCCCCCCTCCCCAAACAAGAGAAAGCTATGTAGGCTTGCTGAAAATCTTTATTTTGAATATATTTTTATCATTTTGTTAAATATGTTCAATTACATGAAGATTTTTTTGACATTTATTTTTTAAAAGTTAAGTTTTGAATTCTCTCTTCCCATCCCAGCCCTCCCCCACCTCTTGAGTAGGCAAACAACATATCATTTATACATGTCATGAAAAATATTTCCATATTAGACATGTTGCAAAAGCAAATACACACAAAAAAGCAAGAAAAATAATGGAAAAATATGTTTCTATCTGCATCTAAAGTTCATCAGTTCTCTCTCTGGAGGTAGATAGAATTTTCCTGCATGGGCCCTTTGGAATTGTCTTGATCAGACTAGCTAAGGCTTCCATATTTGATAATCCTTAAAGTACCAATGTTCTTGTGTATGATGTTTTCCTGGTTCTGCTCACTTTACTGTGCATGAGTTTATATATGTTTTTCCATTTTAAAAAAAATCATCCTGCTCATTGATTCTTATGGCACAATAGTATTTCATCAAAATGATGTGCCAAAACTTTTTATTGTAACCATTCCCCAATTGATGGGAATCTTCCCAAATCCCAATTCTTTATCAATACAGAAAGCTGCTACAAACATTTTTATACAAATAGTCCCTTTATCCCCTTTACTGATCTCTTGGATATAGACCTAGTAATAGTTTTGCTGGGTCAAGGGTATATGCCACTTTGTAGCCCTTTGGTCATACTTCCAAAATGTTTTCCAGATTGCTTAGCAGATTAGTTTACAATTCCACAATGTATTAGTGTCCCTATTTTTCCATGTCCCCTCCAGCATTTATCATTTTTCTTTTTTCATTTTACCAATCTGAGAGATGTGAAGTGATATCTCAGAGTTGTTTTAATTTGCATTTCTCTAATCAATAATGATTTAAAGCATTTTTTGATTTGACTCAATAATTTGCTCTCTTCTGAAAACTGCATGCTCTTATTTTTTGACATTAAATGAATTGTGGAATGGCTCACTAAGCTCAGTTCCATATATTTTTGGGAAATGAGGCCTTTATCAGAGATGCTTGATGTAAAACTTTTTCTCCCAGTTTTCCATTTGCCTCCTAATTTTGGCTGCATGAGTTTTGTCTGTGCAAAAATGTTTCAATTTCATGCAGTCTAAATTATCCATTTCACTTCTTCTGATCCGTTTTATATATTTTCAATCAGAAGTTATTCCCCTGTGATGAATCTGACAGATACTTTTCCCATGCTCCCCTAAATTATTTATGATATCACTCCTTATTTCTAAACTCTACACATTTTGACCTTATTTTGATATACATTTTTATTAGGTGGTGGTCTATACTTCATTTCTACCAGACTGCTTTCTATTTTCCTCAGGATTTTTTTGTTAAATGGTGAGTTCTTACCCCAAAAGCTAGAATGTTTGGGTTTATCAAATACTAGAATGTATCACTGAATAAGCAAATGAACTCAGGAGGAAATGTCCTGCTCTTGATCTTGGCCAACCCATAAGCAATTAATGTTTCTCCAATTGTTTAGCTTTAGCTTCATTTCTTTTTTAAAAAAAATTATTAATATATTTTGATTTATCAACAATCCGTTCCACATGCTTTTGAGTTTAAAAATTTTCTCCCCTTTCCTCCCCAGCTCACTACCCAAGATGGCACACAATGTCATACAGGCTATACATTTACATTGCTATTAAAATTATTTTCACATTAGTGAAGTTGTAAGTAAAAATTAAAACCAATAAGAGGAACCATTAGAAAGAGGAAACAAAACTCAACAGAAGAGAAAAAAATGATAGCAATTCAACTTCCATAGTTCTTTCTTTGGATGTGGACAGCATTTTCCACCACGAGGCCTCTGGAGATGTCTTAGATCCTTGTAATGCTGAGAAGGGTTACTTTTATCAATATTAGTCATCACAAAATGTGCCTGTTATTGTATACAAAGTTGTCTTGGTTCTGCTCACTTCACTCAGCATCAGACCATACAAGTCTTTTGAAGTTTTTCTGAAGTCAGCCTGTTCATCATTTCTTCTAGCACAATAGTATTCCATTACATTCATATACCACAACTTGCTCAGCCATTCCCCAATTGATGGGCATCCTCTCAATTTCCAATTCTTTGCCACCACAAAAAGAGCTGCTATGAATATTTTTGTACATGTGGGTCCTTTTCCCATTTGATGATCTCTTTGGGATATAGCCCTAGAAGTGCTATTGCTGGGTCGAAGGGTATGCACATTTTGGGCATTGTTCCAAATTGTTCTCCAAAATGGATGGATCATTTCACAACTCCACCAACAATGCATTAGTGTTCCAATTTTCCCACATCTTCTCCAACATTTATCATTTTCCTGTTTTGTCATGTTGGCCAATCTGATAGGTGTGATGTGGTACCTCAGAGTTGTTTTGATTTGCATTTCTCTAATCAATAAATTTAGAGCATTTTTTCATATGACTATAGATGGCTTTAATTTCTTCATCTGAGAACTGTCTGTTCATATCCTTTGACCATTTATCAATTGGGGAATGGCTTGTGTTCTTATAAATTTGTCTTAATTCTCTATATATTTTAGAAATGAGGCCTTTATCAGAGAGACTGGTTGTAAAAATTCTTTCCCAATTTTCTACCTTCCTTCTAATCTTAGTTGCATTGGCTTTGTTTGTGCAAAAACTTTTCAATTTAATGTAATCAAAATTATCCATTTTGCTTTTCATAATGTTCTCTATCTCCTGTTTGGTCATGAATTCTTCTGTTCTCCATAGATCTGATAGGTAAACTATTCCTTGTTCTCCCAGTTTTCCTTATGGTATCAGCCTTTATATCTAAGTCATGAACCCATTTTGACTTTATTTTGGTATATGGTGTGAGATTTGGGTCTATGCCTAGTTTCTGCCATACTCTTTTCCAGTTTTCCCAGCAGTTTTTTTCAAAGAGTGGGTTCTTATCCCAGAAGCTGGGGTCTTTGGGTTTATCAAATAATAGATTACTTTAGTCATTGACTACTGTGTCTTGCATATTTAATCTATTCCACTGATCCACTCTATTTCTTAGCCAGTACCAAGCAGTTTTGATGATTGCTGCTTTATAATACAATTTAAGATCTGGAATTGCTAGGCCACCTTCCCCTGCATTTCTTTTCATTAGTTCCTTTTATCTTCTGGACCTTTTGTTTTTCCAAATGAATCTTGTTATTATTTTTTCTAACTCTATAAAATAATTTTTGGTAGTTTGATTGGTATGGCACTGAATAAGTAAATTAGCTTAGGTAGGATTGTCATTTTTATTATATTAGCTCGGCCTACCCATGAAAAGCTGATGTTTTTCCAATTATTTAGATCTGATTTTATTTGTGTGAAAAGTGTTTTGTAATTGTGTTCATAGAGTTCCTGGGTTTGTTTGGAGGTAGACTCCTAAATATTTTATAATGTCTACAGTAAGTTTAAATGGATTTCTCTTTCTATCTCTTGCTGTTGGGCTTTGTTGGTGATATGTGGAAATGCTGATGATTTATGTGGGTTTATTTTATAGCCTGCAACTTTGCTAAAGTGGTTTATTATTTCAAGTAGTTTTTTCATTGATTCTCTAGGATTCTCTAAGTATGTCATCATGTCATCTGCAAAGAGTGATAGCTTTATTTATTCTTTGCCTATTCTAATGCCTTCAATTTCTTTTTCTTCTCTTATTGCTAAAGCTAAGTTTCCAGTACAATATTGAATAACAGTGGTGATAATGGACATCCTTGTTTCACCCCGATCTTATTGGAAAGTGCCATTACATATAATGCTTGCTGAAGGTTTTAGATAGATGCTATTTATTATTTTAAGGAAGACTCCATTTATACCTATGCTTTCTAGTGTTTTTAATAGCAATGGGTGTTGTATTTTGTCAAAAGCTTTTTCTGCATCTATTCTGATGATCATGTAGTTTCTATTGGTTTTGGTGCTGGTATGCTCAATTATGCTGATAGTTGCCCTAATATTGAATCAACCCTGCATTCCTTGTATAAATCTACCTGGTCATAGTGTATTATTCTTGTGATAAGTTGCTGTAACCTATTTGCTAATATTTTGTTTAAATATTTGCATCTATATTCATTAAAGAAATTGATCTATAATTTTCTTTCTCTGTTTTGACTCTTCCTGGTTTAGGTATCAGCACCATATTTGTATCATAAAAAGAATTTGGTAAGACTCCTTCTTCACCTATTTTCCCAAATAGTCTATATAGTATTGGAATTAATTGTTCTTTAAATGTTTGATAGAATTTGCATGTAAATCCATCTGGCCCTGGAGATTTTTTCCTAGGGAGTTCATCAATGGCTTGTTCAATTTCTTTTTCTGAGATGGGGTTATTTAAGTATTTTACTTCCTCTTCTGTTAATCTGGGCAATTTATATTTTTGTAAATATGTATCCATTTCACTAAGATTGTCAAATTTGTTGGCATATAGTTGGGCAAAATAATTCCTAATTATTGTTTTAATTTCCTCTTCCTTGGTGGTAGCTTCACCTTTTCATTCTTGATACTAGTAATTTGGTTTTCTTCTTTCTTTTTTTAAATTAAATTAACCAAAGGTTTATCTATTTTATTGGTTTTTTCATAAAACCAGCTCTTAAGTTTTATTTAGTTCAATAGTTTTCTTAATTTCAATTTTATTAATTTTTCCTTTGGTTTTCAATATTTCTAATTTGGTGTTTAGTTGAGGATTTTTAATTTGTTCTTTTTCTAGTTTTTTTAGTTGTATGCCCAATTCATTATCTCCTCTTTTTCTATTTTATTTATGTAAGCATTTAGAGATATAAAACTTCCCCTAAGAACTGCTTTTGCTGCATCCCATAAGTTTTGGTATGTTGTCTCATTATTGTCATTCTCTTGAATGAAATTATTGATTGTTTCTATGATTTGTTGTTTGACCCAATCATTTTAGGATTAGATTATTTAGTTTCCAATTATTTTTTAGTCTATCTTTCCATGGCCCTTTATTACATATAATTTGTATTGCATCATGATCTGTAAAGGATGCATATAATATTTCTGCCTTTTGGCATTGGATTGTGAGGTTTTTATGCCCTAGTACATGGTCAATTTTTGTGTATGTGCCATGTACTGCCAAAAAAAAGTATATTCCTTTCTATCCCCATTCAGTTTTCTCCAGAGGTCTATCATACCTAACTTTTCTAATGTTCTATTCACCTCCTTAACTTCTTTCTTGTTTTTTTGTGGTTAGATTTATCTAGTGCAGAGAGAGAGGTTAGGTCCCCACTAGTATAGTTTTGCTGTCTATTTCTTCCTGTAACTCTCTGAACTTCTCTTCTAAGAATTTGAATGCTATATCCTTTGGTGCATATATGTTTAGTAATGATACTACTTCATTGTCTATGGTGCCTTTTAGCAGGATGTAGTTTGCTTCCTTATCTCTTTTGATTAGATCTATTTTTGCTCTTGCTTTGTCTGAGATCAGGATTGCTACCCATGCTTTTTTTTTGCTTCAGCTGGAGCATAATATATTCTGCTATTCACTTCCATTTTATGGGAGAGCTCATCCCATTCACATTCACAGTTATGACTACTATCTGGGTCTTTTTTCTCCATCCTTTTCCCCCCTTTCTATGCTTTTCTTTCTCCTTTCTCCTTTCCCTCCCTTAGTAGTGTTTTGCTTTTGACCTCTGCCTCCTTCAGTCCTTCCTCCCTTCTATTATCCCTTTCCCTTTTCTTCCCCTTTACCCTTACTACTTGTTCCCTCTCTTCTATCCCCCCTCCCTTTTCTTTCCCCTTTTCTCTCCTACTGCCTGCAGGGCAAGTTAGATTTCTATACCTAACTGATTATGTTATGCCCTTCTTGAGCCAAATCTGATGAGAGCAAGGTCCAAACAATGCTCCCCCCCTTCTTTCCCTCTGCTGTAATAGCATTTTGAGTCTTTTCCTGTAATGTAATTCCCCCTTGTCTGCCTCCTCCTTTCTCAGTACATTTTCTAAGATCAGATTAATCCACTTATTTTGATCCAGTTAACTCACTTGATTAGATTTGTTTTTACCATTCCATCAAAGTCAACTACTATCTACCCTCTTTATGTATACTCCTTTAACATGATATAATAACAATACAGTTCTCAAGAGCTGCAAGTGTCATATTCCTTTGTAGTGATGTAAACAGCCCATGCTTATTAACAACATATTTTATCTTTCTGTCTCATTTACCTTTTTATGTCTTTCTTGAGTGCTGTACTTGAAGGTCAAATTTTTTTGTTGATCTCTGGTCTTTTTATCAAGAAGCTTTAGAAGTCCCCCATTTTGTTGAATATCCAACTCCTCCCTTGAAAAATGATGCACATTTTTGCTGGGTAGTTGATCCTTGGCTGCAATCCAATTTCCTTTGCCTTTAGGAATATCGTGTTCCATGTCCTGCAGTGCTTCAATGTAGAAGCTGCAAGGTCCTGTGTAATCCTGACTGTGGTTCCATGATATTTAAATTGTTTCTTTATGGCTGCTTGCTGCCTCTTCTCTTTCATCTGGTAATTTTGGAATTTTGCTATGATATTCCTTGGTGTTGTCAATTTGGGATCTCTTTGAGGTGGTGAGCATTGTATTCTTTCTATGGTTATTTTACTTTCTGGTTCTAGAATTTCTGGGCAGTTTTCCTTTATGATTTCCTGAAAGATACTGTCCAGGCTCTTTTTTTCTTCATGACTTTCAGGTAGTCCAATAATTTTTAAATTGTCTCTCCTGAATCAATTTTCCAGGTTGGTTGTTTTACTGATGAGGTATTTTACGTTTTCATCTATTTTTTCATCTTTTTGTTTCTGTTTGACTGATTCTTGCTTTCTCATAATGACATTAGTTTGCATTTGTCCAATTCTAGTTTTTAACAGATTGTTTTCTTCTGTTAGTTTTTGTACTTCTTTCTTCAATTTGCCAATTGTGTTTTTTAGGGCCTTGTTTTCTTCAGTGTACTTTTTTTCCAATTGGCCAATTTTATTTTTTAAGGATTCTTCTGTCTCTCTCATTTGACTATTTAAATCCTTCTTGAGCTCTTCTGAGAAGGCTTTTTGGGCTTCAGACCAGTTCATATTCCCTTTTGTTGTTGCAAATGTGGGTTTGTTGACAATGTTGTCTTCTTCAGAATTTCGGTCTTGATCTTCACTCTTCTCATAATATGAAACTATGGTACATTTCTTTTTACTCATGATGTTTCTTTATTCCATGGCCTTTAAAGAGATTGAGTTCTCCTGCTGGGAAACACAGGACACTGACCCCAGCTTCTTCTCTTGGGAGCCTAGGTCTTGGTTACTGGCTTTGTGTACTGGGGCCTCTTATGTTGGCACTTGGAGTCTGTAGGGTTTTGGCAGCTTACCTCATGTTGGGTTGCAATGAGCAAGGCTGGAACTTTCAGGCAATTCTAGGTTGCCTGTTTTTCCTTTCCTTTAGCTTTCTTCACCTCCTTTTAGATAGGGGCTGCAGAGTGTTTATCTGCCTGGGACCCCCTGCAGTGATGCCTCCCTCCTTTCTGCTAATGCACTGGGAGATTCCTTTGAGGCAGAATGCCAAGGCTACTGATGGTTTTCTGAGCTGGCCTCCACTGGTTCCCCCACCCTTACACAGGCACTTGGAAGTCCAGGTTTTGTTGTTTTTCCTGCTCTACCACCTAGGCTTCAGGATTTCTTCCTGGTTAACAATTGGAGGCTGCAGGGTTCCTGACAGCTCACCTGGTGTTGGCCTGGAACCAGCAAGGCTGGGGCTTTAGGAAACCTTTAGGTTGCTTTCTTCAGCTCCTTTCAGATGAATGCCACAGGGTACTTATCCGCCTGGGGCCCCTTGTTGTTCTGCCTCCCTTATTTTTGCGGAGGCACTGGGAGTCCCATTTGCTGGGCTTCCACACTGCTGCTCCCAGTTTTTCTCCTTGTTCAGCTGTTCCAGGGTTTTTTTCTGGCATGATATTTTCTGGGTTTTTAGAGGTTGCCATCTTGGTTCCCAGAAGCAGAAGTCCAGCTTTATCTTTATTTCTGTAGAGATTTTTTTTTTGTAATCGTGTTCATACAGTCCCTCGCTTTGTCTTAGTAGATAGATTCATAGATAGATAGATAGATAGATAGATAGATAGATAGATAGATAGATAGATGTCTGCAGTTATTTTAAATGCAATTTCTCTTTCTATCTCTTCATTCTGGATTTTAATGGCAATATATAGAAATACGGATAATTCATATGAGATTATTTCATATACTGTATATTTGCTGAAGTCATTGTTTCAACAAGTTTTTGAGTTAATTCTCTAAGGTTTTGTATTTTTCTAAGGTTTTTAGTTGCATACCCAATTTATTGATCTGCTATTTCTCTATTTCACTGATGTATGTGTTTAGAGATATAAATTTTCCCCTGAATACTGTTAGGCTACATCTCACAAATTTTGGGTTTTTGTCTCATTGTTGGACTGCTCTTTCCTGAATTTTTAAAAATTGTTTCTGTGATCTGTTATTTGAACCAATTATTTTAATTAAGTAATTGATTCTTTAATTCATTAATTAATTTGTAGTTTTCAACATTCACTTTTTAAGATTTTGAGTTCTAAATTTACCGCTCTCTCCCCTCTCTCTAAGATAGCATGTAATCTGATATAGGCTATTCATGTATGATCATAATAAACTTAATTCCACATTAGCCATATCATGAAAGAGGAATCAGAAAAAAAGGGAAAAACTACAAGAAAGAAAAAAAAACACAACAGGGATAAGGAAAGAAAATAGTAGGCTCTGATCTGCATACAGACTCTGTAGCTCTTTCTCTGAATGTGGACAACATTTTCCATACTGAGTCTTTTGAAATTGTCTTAGATCCTTTCATTGCTTAGAAGAGCTAAGTTTATCAAAGTTATTCATCACATGATGTTACTGTTATGTTGCATGTTTATCATGTATATCATGATGAAGCTACTTATCATTTTAAGGAAAACTCTACTGATTCCTACTCTCACTAGTGTTTTTAATAGAAATAGAAGTTATATTTTACCAATTGAGATATTCATATGATTTCACTTAATTTTGTTATTTTTATGGTCAATTATGCTGATTGTTTTCCTAATATTAAATAAGCCCTGCATTCCTGGTATAAATCTCACCTGGCCATAGTGTATTATCCTTGTAATAAGTTGCTGTAATCTCTTGGCTTATATTTTATTTTAAATTTTTGCATCTATATTCATTAGGGAAATTGTTTTATAATTAGATTGTCAGATTAATTGACATATAGTTGGACAAAATAGCTCCTAATTATTTCTTTAATTTCCTCTTCATTGGTGGTGAATTCACACTTTTCCTTTTTGATCCTGATAATTTGGTTTTCTTCTTTTTTTTATAAGTTAACCAAAGTTTTACCTATTTTGTTGCTTTTTTCATAAAACCAGCTCTTTATTTTACCTATTAGTTCAATCATTTTCTTAATTTTGATTTTATTAATCTCTCCATTGATTTTCTGAATTTCCAATTTGGTATTCAATTGAGGCTTTTTAATGTGTTCTTTTTCTAGCTCTTTTTGTTGTATGCCCAATTATTGATCTCTTCTTTTTCTATTTTATTCATGAAAACATTTAGAGATATAAAATTTCCCCTGGTTTGGCTGCATCTAATAAATTTTGTTATGTTGTCTCATTGTCATTCTCTTGGAAGAAGCTACTGCTTTTTTCTATGATTTTTTGTTTGACCCACTCATTATTTAGGATTAGGTTATTTAGTTTCAAATTAATTTTCAGTCTGTCTTTTCTTCACCCTTTACTACACACAATTTTTATTGCATCATGATCTGAAAAAGATGCGTTTAATATTTTTTTGTCTTTCTGCATTAGATTGTGAAGTTTTTATGCTTTAATATGTAATCAGTTTTTTGTGTAGGTGCCACATACCTCTGGTAAAAAGGTATATTCCTTCCTATCTCCACTCAATTTTCTCCAGAAGCCTACCATATCTCACTTTTCTAAAATTCTATTCACCTCCTTAACTTCTTTCTTATTTATTTTATGGTTAGGTTTTCTCTAGTTCTGAGAGGGGAAAGTTGAGGTATCCCACACTAGTATTGTTTTGCTTTCTATTTCCTCCTGTAACTCCCTTAACTTCTCCTCTAAGAATTTGGATGCTATGCCACTTGGTGCATATGTTTAATATTGATATTACTTCATTGTCTATGGCACTTTTTAGCAAGATATAGCTTTCTTCCTTATCTCTTCTAATTAGATCCATTTTTGGTTTTGCTTGGTCTGAAATCAGTGTTGCTACCCCTGCTTTTTTTTTTTTACTTCAGCTGAAGCATAATATATTCTACTCCAGCCTTTTATCTTTATTCTGTGTGTTACTTTTATTCTCTGTTTCAAATGTCTTTCTTTAAACAACATATTGTAGGATTATGGTTTTTAATCCAGTCTGTTATCTGCTTCCATTTTATGGGAGAGTTCATCCCATTTACATTCAGAGTCATGATTACTAACTGTGTCTTTCTCTACATCTTATTTCTCCCATTTATGCTTTTCTCTTTCCTTTGTCCCTTTCCCCCCTCACTAATGTTTAACTTCTGACAACCACTTCCCTCAATCTGCCCTGCCTTCTAACAGCTCCTCTACATTTTCTTTCCCCTTTCTCCTACTACCTTTTACCCTCCCTTCTGCCCTCCCATCTATCTCCCCTTCTCCTTTTTCTTTCCCCTTTCCCCTGTTCCTTCCTATAGGGTGAGATAGATTTCTATAACCAATTGAGTGGATATGTTATTTCCTCTTTGAGCCAAATCTGATGAAAGTAAGATTTAAACAATGCTTGCCTCCATCCCTTTTTTCTCTTTATTCTAAAAAGTCTTTGTGCCTCCTCATTGATGTAATTCACCCTTCTTTTCTTCCTCCTTTTTTCTTCTTCATATGCAATCCTTTTTTCACCCCTTCATTAATTTATTTTACCATCACATCAAAGTCAACTTATACTGCCACCCTCTCTCTGTGTATACCTCTTCTAAATGTTGTAATAAAGAAACAGTTCCCAAGAGTTACAAGTATCATCTTCCCATATAGGGGTATAAAAATTTAACCTTATTGAATATTACGCTTTTTCCCCCTTTCCTGTTTACCTTTTTATGCTTCTCTTGAGTCTGTATTTGAAGATGAAATTTTCTGTTCAACTCTGGATTTTTCATCAGGGAAGTTTGGATATCCCCTATTTCTCCTATTCTCATGGTGGAATGTCCATCTCCTCACCTGAAAGATTATGCTCAATTTTGCTTGGTAGTTGCTTCTTGGCTGCAATCCAAGCTCCTTTGCCTTAAGGAACATCATATTCCAAGTCCTCTGATCCTTTAATGTAGAAGCTGCTAGGTATTACATAATCCTGACTGCAGTTCTATGATATTTAAATTGTTTCCCTTTAGCTCTTTCCAGCATTTTCTCCTTGATCTGATAAGTCTGGACTTTGGTTATACTATTCCTTGCAGTTCTCATTTAGGAATCTCTTTCAGGAGGTGATTGGTGGATTCTTTCAATGACATTTTCATCCTCTGGTTCTAGGACTTCAGGGCAGTTTTCCTTGATAATTTCTTGAAGTACGATGCCCATGTTTTTATTCACGGCTTTCAGGCACCCCAATAATTCTTAAATTATCCCATATCTGTTTCCAGGTCAGTTGCCTTTTTTTTTTTCAAATGAGGTATTTTATATTTTCTTATATGTTTTTCATTCTTTAGATTTTGTTTGACTGATTCTTGATATCTCATACAGTCATTAGCTTCCACTTACTCAGTTTTAATTTTTAAGGAATTGTTTTCTTCAGTGGATATTGTGTTTTTTTTTTATTTGGCCAATTATTTTTTAAGGAATTTTTTTCTTCAATAAGTCTTTGTCTTTCCTTTTCCAAGTTGTTGATTGTCTCTTGCATACCTCTCATTCTTTCCCCAATTTTTCTTCTACCTCTCTTATTTGACTTTTAAAAACTTTCTTGAGCTCTTCCAAAGGGGCTTTTTGGACATGAGACCAATTCATATTCCCCTTTGAGGTTTTGGATATAGGTATATTGACAATGTTTTCCTTTTCAGAGTTTGAAGGGAGCCAAGATTATGGAGTAAAAGTAATGACTTGCTTGAGCTCTCCAGAAAACACCTCCAAATACCTGTAAAAATGGTTATAAACAAAATCTAAAGCAGCAGAACCCACAGAAGACAAAGTGAGACAAATTTCCAGCCCAAGACAACCTGAAAAGTCAGCAAAAAAGGTCTTTTGTGCTAGGCTGTGAGAGGAGTTCAGTTCAGCTTGGGCCTTGCCAGCAAAGACCAGGGCCTCAGCAATCGTGGAACAGGCCTCAGGGGATTGAATCAAGGGGAACTATGGCAGTTTCCAGACTTTTCAACCCACAAACACCAAAGACAATTGAGAAGGTCAGTACAGAAGGCCTGTCAATCCTGCTGAGAGAGAAGCTTGATCCAACCCTACTCCCAGGGCAGCCCTGGGGCAGTGGCTGCTTCTAGAGCTTTTGGACTACAAACAGAGGGTGGATCAAATGGATGATCAGAGGGGGATCACAGGGATCTCTTTGCTGGCA
Source organism: Phascolarctos cinereus (assembly GCF_003287225.1). Taxonomy (NCBI): domain Eukaryota; kingdom Metazoa; phylum Chordata; class Mammalia; order Diprotodontia; family Phascolarctidae; genus Phascolarctos; species Phascolarctos cinereus. The sequence goes on along the minus strand of NW_027555847.1, from coordinate 452,699,992 downwards.
CTGAGACAGGATTCTCTTGCTTTGTCCATGCTTGGATCTGGGTCACAGTTCTGGGTAGAGGTCCTAGGACGAGAAGGAGCATTGGTGTGGTGGACTTTGTGGTGTCCATGGTGGGAATCTCCCTCACAGTTCCAAGACAGAAAAGGATGCTTATGGTCAATCACAGAGCCCAGGCCAGGAGAGGAGTGAACACCTCACCTTTCATCATACCACCTTGGAAGAATTGAAAATTTACAGGTCACTTTTCTGAGTTTGTGTTTTTATCCTTCCTGTTACCATAAGAAGAGTCTATGGTCTGTGGGGTTTTTTATTTTTTGCTTTTAGCTGATCTTGTTTGCCTATTTCCTGGCTTTTAAAGTTGAGCTCTCCTTCTAGGGTAGAAGGAACACTGTCCCAAGCTTCTTGTGCTGGGAGCCAGTGCCCTGGTCCCTGGCTTTGTGTGCTGGGGCAACTGGAAGCTGTAGGGGTCTCTTAACTTACCTGTGCTTGGCTGGGGTCCTAGTGGTGGTGTCTGATGCATGCTGAGGCTAGGGGTGTGTGTGTGTGTGTGTGTGTGTGTGTGTGTGTGTGTGTGTGTTTCCCTGGGTATATGCCACAGTACAGGTATGTCTAGCCTCTGGAGAACACCTGCTTACTTGAGGCTACATTGAAGCATGGGGAGGTCCATTTGCTAGAAGACACTTGCCTGCCAGCCTGGTTGTACCAGCCTATGTAGTGGTTCTCAAAGCTGGAGTCTGCCAGTTCCCCTGTCTATGCTAAGGCATGTGGTGGACAGTCCTTATGCTTGCATCTAACTGCTCCACCACTCTGGGCTCAGGATCTCCTGCTGGTTTGCTGAGGTGGAGCTTGTTGCTGGCTTGTTGGGACACTTCCTGTCATGGAATGCAGTATTCATTTACCTGAGTGAGATTGACCTTTTTTTTCCCCACTAATCCTCCAAGTTTCCTGGCCTAAAAGACTGCTCCACCCTATCTTTTTGCTAGTTCTGCTCTTCCAGGATGTTTCCTGGAGCCCTATTTTCTTTATTTTTTCCCCCCGAAGTCAATAAGGAAGAGTGACAGTGATAGCCGTTTACTACTTACTCTGCCATCTTGCCTCCCAGAAGTCAATTGAGGCCAACCGTTCTTTAGGATGAAATTATTTAGTTCCAATTAATTTTTAATCTATGCTTCAATGTTTTTTTTAATTGAATGTAATTTTTATTGCATAATGGTATGAAAGTTTCTTCTTTTCTGAATTGGGTTTTAAGGATTTTCTGTCCTTATATATAGTCAATTTTTGTGAATATGCCAGGTACAGATGAGGAAAAAGTATATACCTTTTTTATTCCTATTCACTTTTCTCCAGAGGTCCATCATATTTAAATTTTTGAAAATTCTATTCATATCCTCAACTTCTTTATTATTTATTTTATGGCTATATTTATCTAACTTTGAGAGTGAGAAGTTTAGTTCTCCCTGTAGTACGGTTTTTACTTTCTATAATTTCCTGCAACTCATTTAACTTTTTTGTTAAAAATTTGGATGCCATATCATTTTGTGCACATCTGTTTAGTGTTGATATTACTTCATTGTCCATGATTCCTTCTAACAAGATGTACTTTCTTTCTTTATCTCTTTCATGTTTTTGCTTTTGCTTTGCTTGAGATCCTGATTGCTAATGCTGCTTTTTTTTGTATAAGCTGAAGCATGATACATTCTGTTCCAATCCCTTATTTCAACTCTATTTACGTCTCTTTTTCAAATGATTCTTTAAAACAATATATTGCTGGATTCTACTTCCTAAGACATTCTGCTTTTTACTTCCATGTTACTTGTGAGTTCATCCTATTTATATTCAGAGTTATGATAACTGTGTATTTCCCTTTATTCCTTTTTCTTCTTTTTCTCCTCCTCTTCCTTCTTCCTTTTTCTTTTTCTCCTCCTCTTCCTTCTTCCTTCTTCTTCTTCTTCTTCTTCTTCTTCTTCTTCTTCTTCTTCTTCTTCTTCTTCTTCTCTCTGTGTCTCTGTCTCTGTTTCTCTCTCTCTCTCTCTCTCTCTCTCTCTCTCTCTCTCTCTCTCTCTCTCTCTCTCTCTCTCTCTCTCTCTCTCCCTCCTGTCTCTCCTATAAAGTCTGTTTTGCTTCTGACCACTGTCTTCTTTAATCTTCCCTTCATTTTATAACCCCTTTCTTTTTTCTTATCCCATTTCCCTCCTACTTCCCTGTTAGTTAAGTTTCTGTACCCAATTGAGTGTGTACATATATATTTCCTTCTTTGAACCTATTTAGATGAAATTGAGGTTCTATCATTGCCCTCTGCTTTCACCATTCCCTCTCTAGTGCAAATGATCTGGGGAAAGGTACTTTCCTGGTCCACACTCTTATGCTTATCTAGGAAGGGCCCCAGATCCCTCAAGATTTCAACTGATACTGTTTTTCAAGGTCACAACTCCCTCAGGAGTAAAAGCAGTACTGTTTCTCATGGTCCCAGATCTCTTGTGACTGGAAATGATATTGATCTTCAGGGTCCTTGTTTCTTTTCAACTTAAAAGTCCTCCTTTCTGTCTTTGAACTGTGACCAAGATATGGGTATAGACTATGGAGTTATTAAACAGCTTCTAGTCCTGCCTATATTACTAGCACAGGCAACCCTTTGTAATCATCTTCCAACCAGCTCCTAGTTCTGCTTACCATCTATGGTTTCAGAGCTACTGAAGTTTTTTCTGCTGCTGTTGCCACCCCAAATCCCACCACTAATGTTGTATCCAGGAGGGCTTTAGAACAACTTCCAATTCTACGTCACAGATTTCCCCTTCCAACCTCCTAATCTGTTGTGCTCTAGAAGAACGTCTCACTATGACTTGTTGTTAGCTCTCAAACTCCAGAATTCAATTTGAGTTATTATTTTAAAGTTGTTTGTAGGGCAATATTGAGAGGTTGGCTGAGTGCTTATACTTCACCATCTTGATTCTTGTAAGGCAAACCCTTTCTTTGGTGAGCTCTATTTCCCCTGAGTTTGAGGTGTGACTCACCTGAGAGGCAAGGAGAATTATCTTAACTGTCTATAAGCTTAATTCTGAGTCCTTAGCATTTTTTTATTTTGATAAGGTTAAATAAAACTTATTCTATATTCAATGTTATGTTGAGTGCTTCCATGAGAACTAGATATGAACTGTGATAGATGAAAGTAATGATACTTGACTTCTAAATCATATGCATATGGATATATGTATATGTGTGTATATATATATACACACTCACATATATACATATACACATATATACGTATACATACACACATATATATGTACACACACACACACATATATATATATATATACATATATATATATGTGTATATATCTTCCTTTCCTCAAACCTCAGTTTTGGTATGTTAATCTGTAAAATGTTATACACTTACTAAACTTTTATTTTTAGAGTTCTATTCTATAGGAAATCTATTCACTTCTATCTTCTTATGATTGGTGCATTTTTCTCTACCCTTTCATTCGTCCTTCATCTCTCCCCTATTTCTATTCCCAGAGGTAATTCTTTTGTTATGAAATGTACTCTAAAGGATTAATTAAATAATTGGTTCCACAATTCACATTAGAGAACTATTATGTTTCTAAATTTCTACTTAACATTTTAGACTATTTACAACATTATGTTGAAAACCCATTGATTCTCAGCTAAAGTGTTCCTCCCTCTTCAGCTTACCTCAAACAATGAAGGCCTCATGCATAGAGATGATGGCCAGATGGTTTTAATTTCAATTCAAGGCAGAATTAGATGAAAATATTCAGCACAATATTATGGACATGCAGTAAACATGTAGAAGAATGTCTGACAATGAGAACTGTCAAACACTGTAATTGGTTACTCAGAGAAACTCTTTTTCTAATACAAATTTGTATTAATTTGGCATAGTTTAAGCATGGTCCTGCTCAAAAATGCAGAAGTGGCTGTGAATGGGAAGGGATGGAAAATACAACTTAGGCAGAGGAGGAAGTTGCTGAGATAATTACAAGTTGGATTTGGGTCTTTATGAAAGAAAATTTGGGTTCCTCAGATTCATAGATCAGAAGTTTTGTTTTTTTTTTCCTTTTCCCCAAATCCTCCAAAACCCATTAAAAAGGATGAATTGATGATGGAGCTGAGATGGTGGCGTACAAGAAGCAGCTCAGCTGAACTTCCAACACTCCCTTCAAACAACTTAAAACCAATTCACTTGTATGTCATGGCATCATCTCCTTGATGTTATTGTCCTCTTCAAGAATGAAGGACAAACAACAACCTGTGTGAGTAATAGGAGCTGCCATATTGAGGATGCTACTGGAAGTAGCAGTTGGGCAACATAGCTTTCTTTCTTTCTTTCTTTCTTTCTTTCTTTCTTTCTTTCTTTCTTTCTTTCTTTCTTTCTTTCTTTCTTTCTTTCTTTCTTTCTTTCTTTCTCTCCTTCTCTTCCCTTCCCTTCTCTCTGTGCACATAGGGTATCATTTATGTAACAGGGACAAGCTAGAAGTATTTCCAATAAGATATGGGGTGAAACAAGGATGTCTATTATCACCACTGTTATTCAATATTGTACTGGAAACCTTAGCTTTAGCAATAAGAGAAGAAAAAGAAATTGAAGGTATTAGAATAGGCAAAGAAGAAAGAAAGCTATCACTCTTTGCAGATGATATGATGATATACTTAGAGAATACTAGAGAATCAAGTAGAAAACTACTTGAAATAATAAACAACTTTGGCAAAGTTACAGGCTATAAAATATACCCACATAAATCATCAGCATTTTTATTTATGACCAACAAAGCCCAACAACAAGAGATAGAAAGAGAAATTCCATTTAAACTTACTACAGACATTATAAATTATTTAGGAGTCTACCTCCAGAAACAAACCCAGGAACTCTATGATCACAATTACAAAACACTTTTCACAAAAATGAAATCCGATCTAAATAATTGGAAAAACATCAGCTGCTCCTGGGTAGGCCAAGCTAATATAATAAAAATGACAATCCTACCTAAGCTAATTTACTTACTCAGTGCCATACCAATCAAACTACCAAAAAAGTTATTTTATAGAGTTAGAAAAATAATAACAAGATTCATTTGGAAGAACAAAATGTCCATAATATCAAAGGAACTAATGAAAAGAAATGCAGGGGAATGTGGCCTAGGAATTCCAGATCTTAAATTGCAATATAAAGCAGCAATCATCAAAACTCCTTGATACTGGCTAAGAAATAGAGTGGTGGAATAATGGAACAGGTTAAATATGCAAGACACAGTGGTCAATGACTATAGTAATCTATTATTTGATAAACCCAAAGACCCCAGCTTCTGGGACAAGAACCCACTCTTTGAAAAAAACTTCCGGGAAAACTGGTAAAGAGTATGGCAGAAACTAGGCATAGACCCAAATCTCACACACATACCAAAATAAAGTCAAAATGGATTCATGACTTAGATATAAAGGTTGATACTCTAAGCAACCTGGGAGAACAAGGAATAGTTTATCTATCAGATCTATGGAGAACAGAAGAATTCATGAGAAAACAGGAAATAGAGAACATTACAAAAATCAAAATAGGTAATTTTGATTACATTAATTTGAAAAGTTTTTGCACAAACAAAGCCAATGCAACTAAGATTGGAAGGAAGGTAGAAAATTGGAAAGAATTTTTACAACCAGTCTCTCTGATAAGGCCTCATTTCTAAAATATATAGAGAATTAAGACAAATTTATAAACTACAAGCCATTTCCAATTGATAAATGGTCAAAGATATGAACAGACTGTTCTCAGATGAAGAAATTAAAGCCATCTATAGTCATATGAAAAAATGCTCTAAATCATTATTGATTAGAGAAATGCAAATCAAAACAACTCTGAAGTACTACATCAAACCTACCAGATTGGCCAACATGACAAAACAGGAAAATGATAAATGTTGGAGAAGATGTGGGAAAATTGGAACACTAACGCATTGTTGGTGGAGTTGTGAAATGAGCCAACCATTTTGGAGAAACGGTTTTGGAACTATGCCCAAAGGGCTGTAAAATGTGCATACCTTTTGACCCAGAAATAGCACTTCTAGGGCTATATCCTAAAGATATCATACAAATGGGAAAAGGACCCACATGTGCAAAAATATTCATAGCAGCTCTTTTTGTGGTGGCAAAGAATTGGAAATTGAGAGGGTGCCCATTAATTGGGGAATGGCTGAGCAAGTTGTGGTATATGAATATAATGAAATACTATTGTGCTATAAGAAATGATAAATGGGCTGACTTCAGAAAAACTTGGAAAAACTTGTATGGTCTGATGCTGAGTGAAATGAGCAGAACCAAGACAACTTTGTACACAATAACAGCCACATTGTGTGATGACTAATATTGACAAACTTAACCCTTCTCAGAAATATAAGGATATAAGACATCCCCAGAGGCCTCGTGGTGTAAAATGCTATCCACATCCAAAGAAAGAGATATGGAAGTTGAATTGCTATCATTTTGTTTCTCTTCTGTTGAGTTTTGATTCCTCTTTCTAATGGTTCTTTCTATTGGTTTTAATTTTCACTTACAACTTCACTAATGTGAAAATATTTTTAATAGTTACATAAATGTATAGCCTATATGAGATTGTGCACCATCTTGGGAAGCAGAGTGGGGAGGAAGGGGGAGAAAATTTTCAAACTGAAAGGCGTGTGGAAGTGATTGTTGATAAATCAAAATAAATTAATAAAATAAAAAAAACAACTGACTTGGATAATGGGTCAAATAGAGATAATTTAAGAATTATTGGACTATCTGAAAGCTATGATAAAAAAAATAGCCTAGACATCATCTTTCAAGAAATCAAGGAAAACTGCCCTATCTTCTGGAACCAGAGGGCAAAACAGAAATTGAAAGAATCCATCAATTATCTCCTGAAAAAGATTCCAAAATGAAAACTCTCAGGAATATTATAGTATATTCAACTATAAACTGCAAACTCTCAGATTAAGGAGAAAATATTACAAGTAGCTAGAAATAAACATTGCAATTTTCATGGAGCCACAGTCAGGATAACACAAGATAGAGCAGCTTCTAAATTAAAGGATTGGAGGGCTTGGAATACAATCTTCCAGAGGTCAAAAGAGCTAGGATTACAATCAAGAATCAGCTACCCAGCAAAACAAAGTATAATTCTTCGAGAAAATATGGATATAAAATGAAATAGAAGACTTTAACCATTGCTGATAAAAAGGTCAGAGCTGAATAAAAAAAATGACAAGGTGAAACAAGGCTCAAGAGAAGCATAAAAAGGTAAACAGGAAAGAATTCATAAGGGATTCAGTAAGATTAAACTTTTTACATTCTTATGTGGGAGAATGATACTTGGAATACCTACGAACTTTATCGTTATTATGGCAGTTAAGAATTATACAGGATAGAGGACACAGGAGAGAGCTGACTATAATGGAATGATATAAAAAAAATAGAATAAACTTAAGATGTGAGCAAGAATGATGTACTGGGATAACAAGTAAGGTACAGGTAGAATGGTGTAATTATATGTCATGAAAGAGGTGTGAAGAAGCTTTTACAGTGGAGGCAAAGATGGGGGGATGGGCAATGCTTGAACTTTACTCTCATCAAAATTGGCTGAAAGAAGAAATAATATGTGCACTCAGTTGGGTATGGAAATCAATCTTACTCTACAGGAAAGTAGGAGGGGAGGGAGATAAGAGAAGAAAGAACACTGATAGAAGGGAGGGAGAATTAAGGGAGGTAGTGGTCAGAAGAAATTAATTTTTGAGGAGTGACAGAGTGAAAGAAGAGAGATTAGAGAGAGAGAGAGAGAGAGAGAGAGAGAGAGAGAGAGAGAGAGACAGAGAGAAGGATGAACAAGGGGGAAAATAAGATGGAATAAAATACAAAATTAGTAATCACAACTGTGAATGTGAATGAGATCATCTCACCTATAAAACAGAAGCAAATAGCAGAGTGGATTACATGATTTAGACTTCAAGGGTGATATCATAAGCAAATTAGGAGAATGGGGAATAGTTGACCTATAAGGGAAGAATGCATGACAAAACAAGTGTTCCTTTTCTAGTTTTTTTAGTTGTATGCTCAATTCCTTGATCTCCTCTTTTTCTATTGTATTTATGTAAGCATTTAGAGATATAAAATTTCCCCTAAGAAATGCTTTCACTGCATCCCATAAGTTTTGTCATTCTCTTGAATGAAATTACTGATTGTTTTTATGATTTGTTGTTTGACCTAATCATTTTTTAGGATTAGAAAATTTATTTTCCAATTATTTTTAGTCTATCTTTCCCTGGCCCTTTATTACATATAATTTTTATTGCATCATGATCTGAAAAGGATACATTTAATATTTCTGCCTTTCTGCATTGGACTGTGAGGTTTTTATGCACTAGTACATAGTCAATTTTTGCTACCTCTGCTTTGTTTACTTCAGTGGAAGCATAATATATTCTGCTCCAGCCTTTTACCTTTACCCTGTATGTGTCACTCTTTTTCAAATGTGTTTCCTGTAAACAACATATTGTAGGATTATGGTTTTTAATCCATTCTGCTATCTGCTTCCATTTTATGGGAGAGTTCATCCCATTCACATTCACAGTTATGATTACTGTCTGTGTCTTTTTCTCCATCCTTTCCCCCCCATTTATACTTCTATTTCTCCTTTCTCCTTTCCCTCCCTTAACAAGTGTTTTGCTTTTGATCTCAGCCTTCTTCAGTCCCTCCTCCCTTCTATTATCCCTTTCCCTTTTCTTCACCTTTACCTACCCTTACTGCTTGTTCCCTCCCTTCTATCCCTCCTCCCTTTTCTTTCCCCTTTTCCCTCCTACTGCCTATAGGGCAAGTTAGATTTCTATACCTAACTGATTATGTTATGCCCTTCTTGAGCCAAATCTGATAAGAGAAAGGTTCAAACAATGCTCACCCCCTCCCTTCTTTCCCTCTGCTGTAATAGGATTTTGTGTCTTTTCCTGTAATGTAATTTACCCTTGTCTGCCTCCTCCTTTCTCAGTACATTTTCTAAGATCAGATTAATCCACTTATTTTGATCCATTTAACCCACTTGATTAGATTTTTTTTTATCATTACATCAAAGTCAACTACTATCCACCCTCTTTATGTATACTCCTTTAACATGATATAATAACAATGCAGTTCTTAAGAGTTGCAAGAATCATATTCCTTTGTAAGGATGTAAACAGCTCCCTGTTATTAACAACATATTGTATCTTTCTGTCCCATTTACCTTTTTATGTCCTTCTTGAGTCCTGTACTTGAAGATCAAATTTTTTGTTGAGCTCTGGTCTTTTATCAGGAAGTTTGGAAGTCCCTATTTCATTGAATATCCATCTCCTCCCTTGAAAAATGATGCTCATTTTTGCTGGTAGTTGATGCTTGGCTGCAATCCAAGCTCCTTTGCCTTATGGAATATCATCTTCCATGCCCTGCGGTCTTTTAATGTGGAAGCTGCAAGGTCCTGTGTAATCCTACTGTGGTTCCATGATATTTAAATTGTTTCTTTCTGGCTGCTTGTAGCACCTTCTCTTTTATCTGGTAATTTTGGAATTTTTGTGCTATATTCCTTGGTGTTGTCAATTTGGGATCTCTTTCACGTGGCAAGCATTGTATTCTTTCTATGGTTATTTTACCTTCTGGTTCTAGGACTTCCAGGCAGTTTTCCTTCATGATTTCAAGAAAGATACTGTCCAAGCTCTTTTATTCATCATGATTTTCAGGTAGTCCAATAATTTTTAAATTGTTCTCCTGAATGATTTTCCAGTTGGTTTTTACTGATGAGGTATTTTATGTTTTCATCTATTTTTTTTTCATTTTTTGGCTTCTGTTTGACTGATTCTTGCTCTCTCATAGAGACATTAGTTTCCATTTGTCCAATTCTAGTTTTTAACAGATTATTTTCTTCTGTTAGTTCTTGTACTTCCATCTTCAGTTCGTCAATTGTGTTTTTTAGGGATTTGTTTTCTTCAATGTACTTTTTTTACAATTGGCCAATTCTGTTTTTGAAAATCTTCTGCCTCTCTCATTTGACTATTAAAATCTTTCCTGAGCTCTTCTAAGAAGGCTTTTTGGGCTTCAGACCAGTTCATATTCCCTTTTGATGTTGCAGATGTGGGTTTGTTGACAATGTTGTCCTCTTCAGAATTTCGGTCTTGATCTTCACTCTTCTCATAATATGAATCTATGGTACTTTTTTTTTAAACACATGGTGTTTATTTATTCCTTGGCCTTTAAAGAGATTGAGCTCTCCTGCTGGGAAACACAGGACACTGACCCAAGCTTCTTCTGTTGGGAGCCTGGGTGTTGGTCACTGACTTTGTGTGCTGGGGCTGCTTATGTTGGCAGTTGGAGGCTGTAGGGTTCTGGCAGCTTACCTCATGTTGGGTTGCAATGAGCAAGGCTGGAACTGTCAGACAATTCTAGGTTGCCTGTTTTTCCTTTCCTTTAGCTTTCTTCAGCTCCTTTTGGATAGGGGCTGCAGGGTGTTTATCTGCCTGGGCCCCCCTGCGGTGCTGCCTCCCTCCTTTCTGCTAATGCACTGGGAGATTCCTTTGAGGCAGAATGCCAAGGCATGTGGTGGTTTTCCGAGCTGGCCTCCACCAGTCCCCCTGCCCTTATGGAGGCACTTGGAGGTGCAGGTGTTGGTGTTTGCCTGCTCTACCACCTGGGCTTCAGGATTTCTTCCTGGTTAACAATTGGAGGAGACAGGGTTCCAAAAACCCACCTGGTGTAGGGCTGGAACCAGAAAGGCCGGAGCTTTAGGAAACCTTTAGGTTGCTTTCTTCAGCTCCTTTTAGATGAATGCTGTGGAGTACTTATCCACCTGGAGCCCCTTGTAGTTCCGCCTCCCTTAGTTTTACTGAGGCACTGGGAGACCCATTTGCTGGGTGGCCGCAATGCTGCTCCCCATCTTTCTTCTAGTTCAGCTGTTCCAGTTTTTTTTTTTTCTAGTGTGATATTTTCTGGGTTTTCGGAGGTTGATAGGGGAAAGTGAGAGAAACTAACTTCTTACTTTGCCATCTTGGCTACCCCAAGTCAGTTGTTTTTCTAATGCGATATTTAACATTTTCAAATTTTTCTTTCCTTGACTTTTTTTTTTATCACTTCATGTCTTATGGAGTCATTAGCTTTACCTTGCTTAATTCTAATTTTTAAAGAATTATTTTCTTCAGTGAGCTTTTTGAAATCCTTTTCCCATTTTGCCAATTCTATTTTAAGGTGTTATTTTCTTCTATTTGTTGTTATTGTTCTTCTTATTCTTGCTTTACCAAGTTGTTAACTCTTTTTTATGATTTTTTTTCATCACTTTCATTCCTGGTCCTAAATTTTCTTCTACCTGTCTTATTTGAGTTTTACAATTCTTTTTGAGGTGGTCCAGAATTCTCTATCCCTCTTTTTTTTGGGCTGAGAATAATTCAAATTTTTTCTTTGAGGCTTTGCATATTGCTGTTTTGATGTTGTTTTCTTCTTAGTTTGGTTCTATCTTCCCCATGTCTCCATATTAACTTTCTACAGTCAGATTCTGTTTTCCTCATTGCTTGCTCATTTTCCAGCCTATTTCTTGACTTTTAACTCTATGTTCAAGTTAGGTTTTCCCCTGCAATGGAGAGGGTGCTGTGCCAAACTTTAAGCTTTTTCAGCCTGCTGTTTTCAGAGCCAGTTCTGGGGGTCTCTAAGTTTCCAGATCTTCCAAATTGCTGTGATCTAAGAAGAAATGTTATCTGTGCTATCCTGCCTTGCTCTGGTGTTAGTATGACTTTTTTTTTCCACTTTGGAACTGCGTCCATTATCTGGGATCCTGCCGGTGCTCCTCACCCTTGGCCTGTGGCCCAGAATTGCATAAGGACAATGCAGCAGAGTCTTATTCCCCGTGTCAGCAAAGGGACACCTGTAATCTTCTGACAACTTGTCCAAACTCTTATCATATGTGGGCTGAGTGCTCTGGAGGCTGTTACTACAGATTAATTTGCCCCAAGGACTACTGCTGTTTGCTAAGGCATGCCTTACAGTAGTATGGATTTCACTGGGCTGTATTCTACTCTCACCCCAGTAAGACAGATATTTCCTTCCATCCTTCTAAGTCATCTTACATAGGAAATTGTTTCAACCCATCCTTTTGTTCATTCTGACTCTTTAAAGTTCATTTTGAGATGTTATTTTGATGTTGTTTGGAAAGGAATTTGGGAGGACTCAGGCCAGTCTGTGCCTTTACTCTTCCATCTTGGCTTTGCCCATTTTCTTTCTTTTTTTGTTTTATTTAGCATTTTATTTCCCCCCCAGTTACATGTAAAAAAACATTCATTTTTAAAACTTTGAATTTGAAATTGTCTCCCTTTCTCCCTCTGTGCCCACGGAGAAGGCAAGCTATTTGATATAGGTTATACATGTGTAGTTGTGCAAAACACATCCATAATAGTCATGTTGTGAAAGAAAACATAGACAAAAGAAACCCTCAAGAAAAATAAAGTAAAATAAAAAAGTATATGCTTAAATCTGTATTTAGACACCATCAGTTCTTTTCTCTGGGGATGGATAGCATATTTCATCATAAGCCCTTCAAGTTGTCTTGGATAGTTGTATTTCTGAGAAATGCAAGGTCATTCACAGATGACTATTTTACAATACTGCTATTACTTTGTACACAGTACATTTCACTTTGCATCAGCCCATGCAATTATTTCTAGGTTTTTTCTGAGAGTATTCTGCTCATCATTTCTTATAGTACAGTAGTATTCCATCATAATCACATGCTACATTGCCCAACTGATAGGTATTCCTTCAGTTTCTAATTTTTTGCTCCCCGAAAAGGGTTGCTGTATTTTTTAGACACAGGTCCTTTTTTTTCATTTTTATCTCTTTCGAGATACATACCTAGTGGGTGGTATTGCTAGTTCAAAAGGTATGAATGGTTTTATAGTCCTTTGGACATAATTCCAAATTGTTCCAAAGAGTGGTTGGATCAGTTCACAACTCTGCTGACAATGCATTAATATCTCATTTTTTCCCACATCCACTTTTCTCATGTACCTTTTCTGTCCTATTAAGACAATGTAATACATATGAGGTAGTACCTTAGAATTGTTTTAATTTGCATTTCTCCAATCAATAGTGAGTTAGAATATTTTTCCATATATCTATAGAAAGCTTTGATTACTTCATCTGAAAATTGATTATACCTTTTGATCATTTATCAATTGTGGAATGGTTCTTATTTTTACAAATTTGACTCAGTTCTCTATATGTTTGAGAAATGAGGTCTTTATCAGAGAAACTTGCTTCAAAAATTTTTTTCAGTTATTTCAATCTGTATTTTCCTCTATCCTATTCCCCCACCCCCATTTATTCTATTTTCTCTCTTTTCACCCTGTACTCCCTCAAAAGTGTTTTACTTCTGACCACCCCCTCCCCCAATCTGCCATCCCTCCTATCACCCCCCCTCACTTATTCCCTTCTCCTTCTACTTTACTGTAGGGTAAGCTAGATTTCTATACACAATTGCATGTATATGTTATTCCCACTTTCAGCCAATTCTGATGAGAGTAAAGTTAACTCACTCTGTTTCACCTTCCCCTCTTCCATTCCACGCTATAAAAGCTTTTTCTTGCCTCTTTTATGTGAGATAACTTATCTCATTCTACTTCTCCCTTCCTCTTTCTCCCAGTACATTCCTCTCTTACCTCTTAATTTTATTTTTTAGATATTATTCCTTCATATTCAACTCACACCTGTGGCCTCTGCCTGTATGTATTCCTTCTAACTACCCTAATAATGAGAAAGGTCTTATCAGTTAAAAAACATTATCTTCTAATGTAGAAATACAAACAGTTTAACTTTATTAATTGCCTTATGATTTACCTTTCTTATTTACATTTTTATGAATCTCTTGAGTCTTGTATTTGAAAGTCAAATTTTCTATTCAGTTCTGATCTTTTCTTCAAGAATCATTGAAAGTTCACTATCTCATTAATTTATCTATTTTTTCCCTAAAGGATTATAGTCAGTTTTACTGGGTATATAATTAGTGGTTCCTTGACCTGGGAATTCTAGAATATGTCTGTAATATTCCTGGGAGTGTTCATTTTGGGATCTCTTTCAGGAAGTGATGGGGTGGATTCATTCAATTTCTATTTGACCCTCGGTTTCTAGAATATCATGGCAGTTTTCCTTCATACTTTCTTTATTTAATTAATTAATTAATTTTTAGTTTTCAACAGTCACTTCCACAAGATTTTGAATTCCAAATTTTCTCCCCATTTTGTTCCTCCTCCGCCCCAAGATGGCATGAATTCTGAATATCTTTTCCCCTAATCTGCCTCCATTTCTATCTCTCCCCCTTCTGTTATTCCCTTTCCTTTCTATTTTCCTGTAGGGCAGGATTGGTTTCTATACCCCATTGCCTGTGTATTTTATTAGCCTGTTGCATGTAAAAATGATTTTTAACATTTGTTTTTAAAACTTTGGGTTCCAAATTTTCTGTCTTCCTCCCTCCCCACACTTATTGAGAAGGCAAGCAATTCGATATAGGTTATACATGTTTAGTCATGCAAAATACTTCCATAGTAGTCATGTTGTGAAAAACTAGGTGTATTTCCTTTCATCCTGTCCCTTTCCCCGTTTATTCTATTCTCTCTTTTGACCCTGTCCCTCCTTAGAAGTGTTTGCTTCTGATTACCCCCTCCCCCAATCTTCCCTCCCCTATCACCCCCTGCTCTCTTATCTGCTTCTCCCCTATTTTCCTGTAGGGTAAGATAGATTTCTATACCCAAATGAGCGTGTATGTTATTATCTCCTTAAGCCAAATCAGATGAGAATAAGATTCTCTCATTCCCTATCATCTTTTCCCACTTCCCCTCCATTGTAAAAGACTTTTCTTGTCTGTTTTATGTGAGATAATTTATATCATTCCACCTCTCCCTTTCTCCTTCTCCCAGTATAATCCTCTCTTATCCATTAATTTTCTTCCTTAGATATCATACCTTCATCTTCACCTCACCCTGTGCCATCTATCTATCTATCTATCTATCTATCTATCTATCTATCTATCTATCTATCTATCTATCTATCTGTCTGTCTGTCTGTCTGTCTGTCTGTCTGTCTGTCTATCTATCTATCTATCTATCTATCTATCTATCTACACATACATACAATTTTTCCCTCCAGCTACTCTAATACTGAGAAAGGACTCATGAGCTACAAATACTATCTTTCCATGCAGAATGTAAACAGTTCAAACTTAATAACTACATATAATTTCCCTTTGCTGTTTACCTCTTCATGTTTCTCTTGAGTCTTGTATCTGAAAATCAAATTTTCTATTCATCTCTGGTCTTTTCATCCAGAATGCTTGAAAATCCTTTATTTCACTGAATGTCCATTTTTCCCCCTGAAGGATTATGCCCAGTTTTGCTGGGTAGGTGATTCTTGGTTTTAATGCTATCTCCTTTGCCCTTGGGAATATCGTATTCCAAATCATGCAGTCCCTTAATGTGGAAGCTGCTAAATCTTGTGTTATCCTGATTGTGTTTCCACAGTACTTGAATTGTTTCTTTTTGGCTGCTTGCAATATTTTCTCCTTAACCTAGGAATTAGCAATTTGGATACAATATTCCTGTGAGTTTTTCTTTCAGAATCTCTTTCAGGAGATGATCGGTGGATTCTTTTAATTTCTATTTTGCCCTCTGGTTCTAAAATATCAGGGCAATTTTCCCTGATAATTTCTTGAAAGATGATATCTAGGCTCTTTTTTTGATCATGGCTTTCAGATAGTCTAATAATTTTCAAATGATTTCACCTGTATCTACTTTCCAAGCCAGTTGTTTTTCCAACAAGATATTTCACATTGTTTTCCATTTGTTTTCTTTCTTTTGGTTTTGTTTTATAATGTCTTGAATTCTCATAAAGTCATTACTTTCAATTTACTGTATTCTAATTTTTAAGGAAGTATTTTCTTCAGTGAGCTTTTGGACCTCCCTTTCCATTTCACCAATTCTGCTTTTTAAGGCATTCTTCTCCTCAATGGCTTTTTGGACTTCTTTTGCCATTTGGGCTAAGCTATTTTTAAGGTGTTATTTTCTTCAGTATTTTTGGGGTCTCCTTTAGCAAGCTGTTGACTTGTTTTTCATGATTTTCTTGCATCACTGTCATTTCTCTTCCCTGTTTTTCCTCTATTTCTCTTACTTGCTTCTCAAAATCCCTTTTGAGCTCTTCCATGGCCTGGGACCAATTCATATTTTTCTTGGAGGCCTTGGATGTTGGAGCTTTGATTTTGTTATTTTCTGATTGTGTGTTTTGACTTTCTTTGTCACCAAAGAAAGATTCTATGGTCTGACTTTTTTTTTTGCACAGTTTGCTCATGATCTCATCTAATTACTTGAGTTATAAACTCTTTGTTAAGGTAGGGATCTGCTTCCAGTACAGAGAATTTACTGTCCTAAGATTTGAGGGTTTTGTGCAGCTGTTCTCAGAGATTCTTCTAGGTATATGTAAATTTTCAGTCCTTCCAAGGTGGTATGATAAAGGGTGAGGTGTTACTCCTTCCCTGGCCTGCGCTTTGGTCTATGAGTGACCACAAGTGCTCTTTTGTGCCATGGAATTGTGAGGAACATTCCCTCCCTACTGCCACTACAAGCTCTACCACTCCAGCACTCCTCCTTGCCCCAGGACCACCATCCAGAACTGCAACACAAATCCAAGAACAGGCAAAGCAAGAGAATCCTGCCTCAGCACCAGCAAGGAGATCCCTGCAATCCTTCCTTTATCAGCCACTCAATCCCCCCTCTTTCTATGGCCCAAGCTATAGAAGTAGCTGCCAACCCATGGCTGTGCCAGGACTGGGGCTGGGACTGAGCAGACTGAGCTTCTCTCTCACCGCAGTCAAATACTTTTCCTACTGACCTTTTAAGTTGCCTTTGGCATTTGTGGGTTGACAAGTCTGGAAACTGCCACAGCTGCCTGGGATTCAGTTCTCTGAGGTCTGCCCCAGGTTTACCGAGGCCTATTTTGCCTGTGCACCCATGCTGAACTATGTTCCTCTCCCAGCCTAGTGCAATAGACCTTTCCAATAAACCATCCAGATTGTCTTAGGCTGGAAATTTGTTGTACTCTATCTTTTCGTGGGTTCTGCTGCTTTAGAATTTGTTTAGAACTATTTTTACAGGTATTTTGAGAGGTTTGGGGGAGAGCACAGGTAAGTCACTGCTTTCACTCTGTCATTTTGGCTCACCCCCCCCACTTGATACTTTCTTGAAAGATCATGTCTAGGCTCTTTATTTTTTATCATGGTTTTCAGGCAGGCTTTCAGGTCTCTTTCCTTCATCTATTTTCCAGGTCAGTTGTTTTTCCAATGTGACATTTCACATTGTCTTCTAATTTTTTTTCATTCTTTTAGTTTTGTTTTATTGCTTCTTGATTTCTCATAGAGTCATTAGCTTCCATTTGCTCCCTTCTAATATTTAAGGAAGTATTTTCTGCAGTGAGCTTTTGGACTTCCTTTTCCATTTGTCCAGTTTTTCTTTTTAAGGCATTCTTCTTCTCATTGGCTTTTTGGAACTCTTTTGCCATTTGGATTAGTCTATTTTTTAAGGTGTCATTTTCTTCATTATTTTTTGTCTATCCTTCACCCTGCTGTTTACTCTTTTCTCAATATTATCTTGCATCACACTCATTTCTCTTCACAATTTTTGCTTTCACTCTCTTACTTGATTTTCAAAATCTTTTTTTGAGCTCTTTCATGATGTGAGACCAATTCATATTTTTCTTGGAGGCTTTTGATAGAGGAGCTTTGACTTTGCTATCTTCTTCTCAGCGTGTGTTTTGATCTTCCTTTTCACCATAATAACTTTCTATAGTCAGAGTTTCTTCTTCCATTGTTTGCTCATTTCCCCAGCCCATTACTTGACTTCTAACTGTCTGTTATAGTAGGGCTCTGCTTCCAGGGTGGAGGGCAAACTGTCCCAAGCTTCAGGGGTTTTGTGCAGCTGTTTTCAGAGATACTTCTAGGGACCTGTAAGTTTTCAGTTCTTCCAAAGTGGTATGATCTATGTAGAGTTGTTTACTCCTCTCCTGACCTGTGCTCTGGCTTGTGAGTGAGCATAAGAAGCATTCTTTTCTGCCCTGGAGCTTTGAGGAGGGTTCCCTCTCCACTGCTGCCCCAAGCTCTATTATGCTAGTGACCCTCCTTGCCCCAGGACTGCAACCCTGACCCAAGTATGGACAAAGAAACAGAGTCTTTCCCTTGTGCTATCAAAGAGACCCCTGTAATCTTATGACCAGTTGTTCAATCTTCTTACCATCTGTGAGCTGAAAGCTCCAGAATTACCCAGCACCACTGCCACCATTGATTCAGTCACTTTCAATGTCTACTCCTGATTTGTTGTGGTTGGGGAGGTGCTGATACAGTCTTGCACTAGCCTGCACTCTGCTTTGAATCACTTTTTAAAGGTATTTGGAGGAATTTGAGGGAAGCTCAAATGAGTCTCTGCCTTTATTCTGCCATCCTGGCTCTACCTGCCCATTTCAGTGATATATTAAATAGATACAAAGAAGAGAATATCAGGAAGTTCTGTTTGCTTTTTGATAAAGCAAACTATTCTCAATAGCAATTCATAATTGTATATGAAATCATGTTTTCTAATCTTTGTTTTAATAAATGTTCATTTATATTGATGTTAAGAATATAATTATACTAGTTAAAGAATATCTCACTGTATAAGGAATTTGAAAATTACTCTGATGTAAAAACAAAAGGTGATCTTAAAATCTTATTTTTCATTGTGTTGGTAATATTCAGCTGCATAGTTTACATAAAGAATATTAATTTAATGACTTTGTCCAGTCCATCCTGATTTTATGGGATGTGTTTGGGGCATGGTATAGTAGGAGGGATTTAACAACTGTACAGACTGAGTTAGAATCCCAATTTATCAATTCTAAGTAGTATAGGACATTTCTGATCAAGGTCAGACCTAAGGAAGGAGGATTGGGTGGGTTAGTCAAGTTATGATCCTTTTTGACCACAAGACAGTCATTTTATAACATAACTTGCTATTAATTGATTGTATTTTAAATTTTACTTCATGAGAATTTTTGTTATAAAAACATGGACATTTTATTGAATCAAAATGTAACAAAACCTTTGATTTTTATTAAAACTATCCATAAAAATGACCCAAACTCCCTCAGAGTGTAACCTTCATGGGAGCAAGAACTGTCATTTCCCTTTCTCTGTATCACTAATGTTTAGTGCTATGCTTGGCACATACTATACAGTTAATAAATATTTATCAACTCACTTGCTCCTATTATCACTTTAGTTATATATGTAGAGTTCATTAAGATATTTTATTTGAGTTTGGTCTGCATTCCTGACAGCATATTGTTTGCTTTTAATTGTTAATAAATTTCTACAGTCATATCTACCATATAAATTAAACCTACTAGAGAATGTACAATGCAGAGCTGCACCTTTCCCCCATAACCTTCTCAGAGCTCCAGTTCCCATAAATGATAATTTATCTGGCATGTGCACAAGGAAGAATTGTTACTTTGTTTGAATCCATGCTATGTCATGATATAAGTAGATGCATAAAATAACCTGGCTTTTTTATGGTTTATATTATTTTTAAAAGGGATGAGTATTATGTGATATGTGTAAAATATTCCTAAATTATATATGCTGAATTTACAGTGATTTTTATCTATGTAGTTGTAAAGTAGTCTAAAAATGTGACCGAAATAAAGAAATTGTGAATTACATGACTCGAAAACAAGCTTGTGCTGTGACATATTTGAAATGGGTCTGTTCTTTCCAGTGAGTTTCATGAAGAAAAGGACCTTTAGTTGATTTATTCTGTGCATGTCTTGAATTTCTCTATTATGTTCCTTCTATATTTTATTTCTAACCACTTAAAGAAGGCTTGATTTTATATCAATTGTATTCCAAAATATGAAAAATCAAAGCTATCTCTTCTCAAAGAATTTCTGCACAACAAATGCAGTATTACTTCCTGTTCTTGAAGTCTCAGAAAAATTTGATTTTCTTAGTATCATCTGAAGCAAATCATAACAGTCTCTGAAGTCCTTTTGTGACTTGAAACTGGAACACAAGAGATACTTTAAAGATATATGTTCAAAATATTTTCAGCTGAAGAATCTGGTTAAAATCAATGGTAAGTCCAAGATGAGGAATTAAAAAAAAAAAAAACTAAAAATATGATTGTTCCCCCCCACACAAATCAGTGTATTCGTGTTAACCAGAGTTGTTATAGCCTAACCTTTTATATTGTGAAATATCCCCAAATTTGAAGCCTTGCTGGCAAGACTAATACACTCTATAAATTTCTCTGCAATGTTCTTCCTTTTGAGATGGATCTGCATCCTTCATGGTACCTTCAGGACATTGTCAGTTTGCAATACTTACCAACTCTCACTCTTTTCTAAGCCATATGAAATCTAACATCTGACTTCATCATTCAAATAAAACTGAACCATCCAAAACTGTAAATAATCTCTTAATTGTCAAATCTCATGAACTTTTACTCTCCTTCCTTCTTGAGCTCTTTGCAGCATCTGAAAATGATGACCAAATTCTCTTGGTTACTCTTCCTCTCTAAGTTATTATGATTCTTCTTAACCTAACCACATGACCTCTCCTCAATCTTCTTTTTCCTTCTTCTTCAAGCCTGTCATGCCTGTTAACTGTGAGTGACTGTCTTTGGCATTCTTCACTCATTTGGCTCCAAATGACTCAATAATTAGCTCTTTGTGCCTCATTCCTCAACCTATTTATCTAGCCCTCATCACTCTTCTGAGTTCAAGTCATGCATCTTCAGTTGCCTATTGTATATGTCAAACTGGATATCCCAGAGGCACCTCAAAGTTGATGAGCCCAAAAGAGAACTCATTGTCTTTGCTTTCAAAACCATCTCTTTTCCAACTGGTTTCCCTGCCACAGTTCTATCTTGTCTCCAACCTCCACATGGCTACTTAAGTGGTTTTCCTAAAGGATATGTCTGATGTCAAATCAAAAATCTCCAGCGACATCATATTACCTCAAAGATCCAATTCAAAGTACTCTATTTTACATTTTTTTTTCAAAATCTGGTACTTTTCTACGATTCCAATCTTCTTAAATTATACTTTCTTCTACATTCTCTACAATTAAACCATTATGATTTACTTGCTGTTCCTCCCACACATATATTACATCTCTTATGTCTTCAACTTATGACTTCCTATTCTCTGTGCCTGAAATGCTTTTCCTTCCAAATTATCATTATTAGAATAGCTGGCTTCCTCTAAGACTCAGGTCTAATGCTTCTTCTACAAAGAGTCTTTTCTTGATTTTTCAAGCTTCTAGTGAATTCCCTATACTATTACCAATTATTTTGTATTCATCTTATATGTTCAAATTTAAGTATGACATTTATATATCTAAGTTATTTATTTGCAGGAATGATTTTTCCTTGTTTTTGCTGCACTTATTAAATAAAATGACTAGCACAGAGTAAGTTCATACTTTATTGAAAAAAAAACTTGAATCTATTTGAAATGATCTCCCTCTTCTATTCTTCTCATTCCAAAATCCCTTGATATCATTTATCACTTTCTAATGCTTTCTGATAGTGCATATCAAATCCAACCATTCTAAGTACACATATGATTACATCACTACCCTTATTCTCTAGCATATTTTGTGGTCAATTGATCACTGTCTCTAATCCTTCATCATTACCTTCAAATATGCTCATCTCCTCAATCTTTCATAAGTTTTAATATGTTCTATACTCTCTTCAAGCTATTATCCTCTATCTTGCCTCCCTCTTGTTATCTTCTCTATTTCTCTATCTCTATCTCTCTGCCCTTCCACTACCAAAGTTCTTAAAAGAACTCTCTATATTTACTATATTTTACCTTCAAAAGGGTAGCTAGATAGTTCAATGGATCATGAAACCTGGACAAGTCATTTAATCTTCATGTGCTTCACAAACTCTTCATACTTATCTGAGTCATACATTTGTTGTAATCAATGCTAGAATAAAGGATTGTCATAATAGAATGGAAGTTTCCTATGTTGGTTAAATCACATATTCTTTTTGTGTTTGTATAATTATGTACTTTCCTTTATTTTCAACACAATAATACACAAATACATATTGTATTGAAAATAGTAGCTAATGGATATATATACATCCTATATACATATACATATATACATATTATATACATACATACATATATATATACATGCACACACACACACACACACACACATATATACATCCTAACTGAATTAATTGGTTCACATTTTTTTTCTTCACCTCCTTGACCTTTTATTGCAAATGCTAAAAAAACCCTGTCTTTCAATGAATGACCAAATTATTGAATAAAAAAAAATTAAGAGGCTATGCTGTGGATCAGACCAAATACAAAACGTATTTTCAATTAGCTTTTTAATTATCAATAGTAGCATTAGGAAATCAACATTGCTAAGCATGCAAGGAAAAGGTGATTTCTACTATTCTGAGATTCATCTTTTAATTTTTTTCTATAATTGTAAATAATGGCAAGTGTAATTTAACAGAGCAACAAGGAATTATCTTGATTAAGAAATACAATTTTATTTTGACATCCCAAGTCAGTGTAGTATGAGAGAAAAAGTGTAAAATTTAGAGTCAGTTCCAAATCCTGGCTCTATCATTTCCTGCCTGTGTTACTTGATGCAAGTAATTTAGTTTCTCTAGTTCAGCTTTATTATGTGTAAAATTATTGGATTGGAATAGATGACCTCTAAGTAAGTGTGTATATATCTATATCCGTATCTATCTATCTATAAATAAATACATAGATATAGATATATGTGTGTGTATATAATTCCCCTCCCCACTCTCCATATACATAGCTACATATTTATATATCCTACATAATTATGCAATGGATATTATAAATATCATATGATAATGTCAACAGTTATATAATTATTTTAATGCTGTGATAATCAATGTAATCATTAAGATTCTAATAGATCACAGTCCCAAAGGATTAAGGCACCGAGCAGTTTAATTTATCTTGGTAGCATGGTGTAACGTGTGAGGAGTGCATACTGGAGTCGAAAGAGTTGTGAGTTTACATCCTGCTTTCTTAAGGGCTATGGGATCATGGGAAAGCAATTTAAACTCTCTGAATTTATTTCCTCACATCTATAGTTCTTATTCACAGGTTTGTTGTAAGAATCAACTGTAGAAATGTTTGAAAAACACTATCTAAATTCAGTTGTTCTTAACTGGGCATTCATAGAAATATAAATAATTTAAGACTAAATGGAGTAGTTGTTAATGTGGTACTGTATATTCTTGTTGGGGAAACAGTTTTATTCATATTTAGGATATGACTAACAAGATAAAATCATGGTGATTTGATAATCATCTTGTTAATTAAATTAGTATTGTTACAGTTACCAGACCTGAAGGAAGATTATTCCTCCTTACTTGTCACAGTGAGTCTTAGAAAAGAGATGGAAGAAACAGGGACTAACTAGTAGAAGCAGTGTTTTGTTCAAACTACATAATTTGTTTTAATTTTGGTTTTGGCTCTTCCATGTCCCAAGTCAGGTATCCAGTATTGCATTACAATAAGATAGTGAATAATTTAGGAGTACGATGAGATGGATAATAATAGATCTGGATAGAAATGAATCAAAGAGTTTTGTTTGCTTTCCAACCACCCAGTATTTCTCTCTACCATGAACCTCAGAAGTTCCCTGTTATAATCCATTTGTACTTTTCTGATGTTGACATTAAGAATTCTGGGAGAGCTAATCCTTTGAAAAGATTCACATTACAAAATACATTGGAAAGGGAATCAGAGGCTTATTTTACTGAAAGGGGCCCTCCAAATTCATACAGACTTGCCTGCTAGGAAAGTGAAGACCTGAACCTTTCAAACCTAATATAAATCAATTCTGTTACTGGAGATCTCCTGAATTGTCATTATCACAATCTCCTCTAATACCTTTTTATTGTGTTTAATCAGTCTGGCAGTAAATTCTTCCATATGTCTAATTAAATTTGTAGTCATTCCAGTTCATTTCCTCTTATTAGTAGGATACTGGACATTTACAGTTTGAAGGAACCACTAAATTACCAAATCCTTCAGGGCTGTGGACATACTTTACTCATATTTTGATTTCACTAGATGAGTATCACAGTTCACTGACTAATATGGGCATGGAATAAATATTTGCTTAATTCAATCAAGTTTACTGGAGAGGTCATATAGTCTGACTCTTACATGTCATAGATGAGAAAATTAAGGCCCTATGAGGTTAAGTGGCTTGCTGTATGTCATATAATTAGATTATGATAAAGCCAGAATTAGAACCAGGGGCTGCAGACTTCCTATCTAGTATTCTTCTCATCCCACCAAAGTGCTTTTGCCTGTGTAAAGCAAAGAAAAATGTTGATAATCAGCCATTGAATGCAAAGTATTAACTTTAAAAGAAACATTAATATGTGTTAGGGATATATTTTAAAAATCACAGATTTAGAAATTAAAGAACCTTAGAGGTCATAGGATAATAAGTTTGGCATTGGAAGGAATCTTGGAATGTTTAATATCCAAGCCAAAAGGGACCTCGGAAGTCATCGATTTTGAAAATTGGCAACTGAAGCCTAGAGAAGTTAAGAAACTTGTCAAAGTCCATAAAGGTAGTAAGTATAATCAGTTAACTGAAGTCTGCATTTATTTTTGAGACTTGAACCTTGTCCTCTAATGTCAAAACTGTTAGTCTTTCCATTGGAATACACTGAATTTTACTTGAACGTTTTAATACATATCTGTTTTCTCTTTTGTAATACAAGCTAATTAATTATCATATCGACATTATTTTTTATTACTCTTATTTAGAATCTTTGTTTCCCTCACATTCATTTTGTGAATTAGGCAGAATCAACCAAAATAGAAAGCTTCTTAATACTCAGATGAGCAGACAGATTTTTTTTTCTCATCTCCTAAGAATTGTGTTCTTATTTTCAGGTCTTGGCCACAATTTAAGAAGAGCATTAATGAACTAAGGAGCATATATTGGAGGGAAATCAGGATGGAGTCCATATCAAATGAGGATTGGATGAAGGAAATATGGATTATTCATATAAATCAAATAAGAGGGGAACAATTGTAGAGATGATAGTTGACTTTAAATATTTTAAGGGCTGTCATCAGGGAGAGGGTATTGGATCCATTCTGCTTGGCTTAGAAGGCAAGAAAAAAGCAGTAAATAGAAGTTACAAAGAGACAATTAAAACTTTATGTCAGGAAAAAAAAATCCATAACAGTTAGAGCTCACTAATAGTGGAACGTTCTGTCTTAGAAGATTATCAATGGGACAGCTAGGTGGCATAGTGGATTCAGGAGGACCTGAGTTCAAATCCAGCCTCAGACACATAACACTTACCATCTGTGTGACCCTGGGCAAGTCACTTAACCCTATTGCCTACAAAAAAATAAGCCATAGTTTTTCACTCAGGGGAGTCATTCAAGCAGAAGATGGATCAGATCTTGGCTAGCATTTTGAGGCTGGAATTTTTTCTGGGTTATGGGTTATACTACAGAGCTGCAAAGTTCCCTTCAAACTCCAAAATTGTGTAAGAACTCTGCTAAATAACTCCTAATTATTGTTTTAATTTCCTCTTCCTTGGTGGCAAATTCACCTTTTTTTCATTTTTGATATTGGTAATTTCTTTCTTTTTTAAATTAAATTTACCAAAGATTTATTTGTTTTATTGTTTTTTAAAAAATGATCTTAATTTAATTTATTAGTTCAATTATTTTTTTAATTTAGATTTTATTAATCTTTGCTTTGATTTTCAGAATTTCTAATTTGACATTTAACTGGGGATTTTTAATGTGTTCTTTTTCCAATTCTTTTTAGTTGCATGCCCAATTATTGATCTCTTCTTTTTCTATTTATTCCTGAAAGCATTTAGAGATATAAAATTTCCCCAAACAACTGGTTTGGCTGCATCCCATACATTTTGGTATGTTCTCTCATTTTCATTCTCTTGGATGAAGTTACTGCTTGTTTCTATGATTTTTTGTTTCACCCACTCATTCTTTAGGATTGGGTTATTTAGTTTTCAATTGATATTTAGTCTATCTTTCCATGGTTCTTTATTACATGTAATTTTTATTGCATCATGATCTGAAAAGGATACATTCAATATTTCTGCCTTTATGCATTGTATTGTGAGGTTTTTATGTCCTAGTAAACAGGTATAGTGCATATGTATGTATATGTAATCTATGTATAGATTACATATATAGCTACAGAACTAATTAAAATATCTAGAAATGAATCATTCCTCAGTTAACATATAGGCAAAGCATGTAAGCATTCCCTAGCATTCATCAGTAAATGATCTCGAATTTGTACTTGTGTGCTATGTGTTTCTGTCATACTTCTTGAGGGTGAAAGCCAAACCCAAAACACAATAAATGTACTTCCATGACATTTATGTATTAAGTTCCAGATGGCTTGATCTCAAAGGAATAGTGAGTGTTTGGGATGTGAAAAGTGCTAAGGTTCCATTTGATGCTTCTAATTGAAAGGTATGATCCTCCAGGCTAGAAGAATTCTTTCTCTTCTGTCTGACTGATATGAAGATCCAAGCACCAGTGTATCCATGAGAGAGCAACATGAAAAATCTTTGGCAGAAATGTGATTTAAAATTGGATCACTGGAGGTGGAGCCAAGATGGTGGGGTGAAAGCAGGGACTTGCCGAAGTTCTCCCTCAAATCCCTTCAAATATCTCTAAAAAGTAACTCTGAATAAATTCTACAGTGGCAGAGCCCACAAAGAGACAGAGTGAAACAGATTTCCAGTCCTAGACAAACTGGAAGGTTGACAGGAAAGGTCTGTTGCACTGGCCTGTGAGAGGAGCATCCAGAGTACATGGCACAGTTAAGACCTAGCTTAAGTAAAGGCACTTGGGCAACTGAATCACCAGCAACAGTGGCAGGTTGCAGTCTTCTCAGCCCACAGATGCCAAAGATAACTTAAAATGTTAGCAGGAGGGGTCTGTCAAACAGTATGAGACAGAAGCTCAGTCCAACCCAGGGCTGCAGGTCATGCCAATACAGCCTCAATGCCAGTAAACCAGATACAGGCTTTGGGAATGACTGAATCAGTAGCAGTAGCTGTGATAGCAGTGGTAGCAGCTGCAGTGGTTGCTTCTGGAACTATTAGCCCACAGACTGAATATTTGAAAGTCACCTATTTCAACTTCGGGTACCAATATGGCAAAGAAGTAAGTCACTTTGACCTTTCCTTATTGACCTTGAAAAAGCCAGAGAATATTGTCCCAGGAAAAATCCTGAAATAGTATAGTCAACAGAAAGACTAGATATAGCAGTGTTTTAGCTCTTGAGGGTAGGGAGATTAATAGGAAAGATCCCTCTTGCTGTGGCTGAAGGGGTGGGGCAGTACAGCAAGGAAGGTATCCCATTTAGCCAGTGGCAAGCCCCACCTCACCAAACCAGTAAACAGGTCCCTAGCCCCCAGCACAAGAAACCTAGGACAGTGTCACCTTTGCCACAGAATCAGAGATAAACTTTAAAAGCTAGAAAAAAAAGCAAACAACACCAGCAAGAAGTTAAATAGAAACACAATTACTATAGAAACGTTTCTTGGTGACAGGGAAGATCAAAACACAAATTCAGGGGAGAATAACATTATCAATATACCCACATCTGAAAACTCAGAGGGGAATATGAACTAGTCTCAAGCCCAAAAAGCCTTCTTGGAAGAGCTGAAGAAGGATTTTAAAAGTAAAACAAGGGAGCTAGAAAAAAAATTGAACAATTCATTTAAAAACAAAAAAAAAGTAAACTAAAGAAAACAACTCCATAAAAAGTAAAATGAGCCAAATGGAAAAGGAGATACAAAAGCTAACTTAAAAAAAATTCATTAAAATTAGAATTGGGAAACTGGAAGATAATAACTCTATGAGACATCAAGAATCAATAAAACAAAATCAAAAGAAGGAAAAAAATAGAATATGTAAAATTCCTCATTGGAAAAACAACTGACCTAGAAAATAGATTCAGGAGAAATAACTTTAGAATTATAGGTCTACCTGAAAGCAATGATGAAAAAAAGAGCCTGGACAGCATCATTCAGGAGATCATTGAAGAAAATTACCATGAGGCCCTAGAAGCAGAGGGCAAAATAGTCATCAAAAGAATTCACAGATCACATCCTGAAAGAGATCCCAAATTGAAAACATCAAAGAGTAATGTAGCAAATTCCAGAATTATCAGGTCAAAGAGAAAATCCTGAAAGCAACCAGAAAGAAAACATTCAAATATCATGGAACTACAGTTAGGATTAAACAGTACCTTGCAGCTTCTACAATAAAGGTCGGAGGGCTTGGAATATAATATTCTGTAAGGCAAAGGAGCTTTGATTACTTGAAGTAAGTATCAACCACCCAGCAAAATTGACCATAAATATGAACTCTCCACCCTCTCCCCTTTAGGCAATGCTGTTTCAATATTAAGAAACCTATCGGCATAATTGATATATCAACAACAAAACTAAAAGAAACCACCTGACCATCTCAATAGATGCAGAAAAATATTTTTGACAAAATGCAACACCCATTCCTATTAAAAACACTGGAGAGCATGGGAATAAATGGAGTCCTCCTTAAAATAATAAGTAGCATCTACCTAAAACCTTCAGCAAGTATCATATGTAATGGGGAAAAGATAGAAGCATTTTCAATAAGATCAGTGGTGAAACAAAAATATCCATTATCACCACTGTTGTTCAATATCATAGTGGAAGCATTAGCTTTAGCAATAAGAGAAGAAAAATAAATTGAAGATATGAGAATAGGCAAAGAAGAAACATAGTTATCACTCTTTGCAGATGATATGATGATATCTTAGAGAATCAAGTAAAAAACTACTTGGAATAATAAACAACTTTAGCAAAGTTGCAGGCTATAAGATAAGCCCACATAAATCATTGACATTTCTATATATTACCAACAAAGCCCAACAGCAAAAGACAGAAAGAGACATTACATTTAAAGTTACTATAGACATTATAAAATATTTAGGAGTCTGCCTACCAAAACAAACAAGGAACTATATGAACACAATTACAAAATACTTTCTATACAAATGAAATCAGATCTAAATAACTGGAAAAATATCAGTTGCTCTTGGGTAAGCTGAGCTAATATGATAAAAATGGCAATTCTACCTAAACTAATTTACTTATTCAGTGCCATACCAAAGAAAACACCAAAAAAATTATTTTATAGAACTAGAAAAAATAATAAAATTCATTTGGAATAAGAAATGGTCTAGAATATCAAGGGAACTAATGAAAAGAAATGCAGGGGAAGGTGGCCTAGTTGTTCGATATCTTAAATTGTATTATAAAGCAGCAATCATGAAAGCTACTTGGTGCTGGCTAAGAAAAAGAGTGGTGGATCAGTGGAATAGGTATGAAAGGAACAGTAGTCAATGACTATAGTAATCTACTATTTGATAAACCCAAAGACCCCAGCTTCTGGGATAAGAACTCACTATTTGACAAAAACTTCTGGGAAAAGTGGAAAAGAGTATAACAGAAACTAGGCATAGACCAAAATCTCACACCATATACCAAAATAAAGTCAAAATGGTTTCATGATTTAGATCTAAATGCTGATACTATAAGCAAACTGGAGAGAAAGGAATAAATTACCTATCAGATATATGGAGAACAGAAGAATTCATTACCAAACAGGAGATAGAGAACATTATGAAATGCAAAATGGATAATTTTGATTGCATTAAATTGAAAAGTTTTTGCACAAACAAAGCCAATGTAACCAAGATTAGGAGGGTAGCTAAAACTAGGAAAGAATTTTTATAACCAGTGTTTTTGATAAGGGCCTCATCTCTAAAATATATAAAGAATGAAGTCAAATTTATAAGAATACACATCATTCCCCAATTGATAAATAGTCAAAGGATATGAACAGGCAGTTCTCAGATGCAGAAATTAAAGCCGTTTATAGTCATATGAAAAATAAATTACTATTGATTAGAGAAATGCAAATCAAAAGAACTCTGAGGTACCACATCACACCTATCAGATTGGCTAACATACTAAAATGGGAAAATGATAAATATTGGAGAAGATGTGGGAAAATTGGAACACTAATGCATTGTTGGTGGAATTGTGAAATTATCCAACCATTTTGGAGAGCAATTTGGAACTGTGCCCAAAGGGCTATAAAAATGTGCATACCCTTGGACCCAGCAATAGCACTTCTAGGTCTGTATCCCAAAAAGATCGTGAAAATGGGAAAAGAACCCACATGTACAAAAATATTTTAGGAGCTCTTTTTGTGGAACAAAGAATTGAAAATTGAGGAGATGCCATCAATTGAGGAACGGCTGAACAAGTTGTAGTACATGAATGCAATGGAATATTATTGTGCTGTTAGAAATGATGCACAGGCTGACTTCAGAAAGACCTGGAAAGACATGTTTGGACTGATCCTGAATGAAATGAGCAGAACCAGGAGAACATTGTACACAGTAGCAGCCATGTTGTGTTATGCCTAACTTTGATAGACTTAACTTTTCTCAGCAACATAAAGATCTAAGGCATCTCATGCTGGAAAATGCTATCCACATCTAGAGAAAAAAAACTGTGGAGTTTGAATGCAGATTGAAGTATGCTATTTGCTCATTATTCTTCTGTTTTGTTTTGTTTCTTCTTTCTTGTGGTTCTAATTCTTACAACATGACTAATGTGAAAATATGTTTAATACGAATGTATATGTAGAGTCTATATCAGATTGCATGTCATATTGTAGAGAGGGGAGGTGAGGAAAGGGGAAAAATTTGAAAGTCAAAAGCTTATAGAAGTTAATGTTGAAAACTAAAAATAAATTAATAAAAACAATAAAAAATAAAATTGGATCACTTTTGTCTATAAGGAGAAAAGTTTTTTTTTCCCCCTCATGTTACTTGCTAGCTTTTTACATTATAGCTGACCTTAATGATTTAGGGGTACAACTTAGACAATGAACTTGTTTTTGACTTTGTGGATAGTCTTTTTTTTTTCTTCTAAACTTATGATTTTACTTTGTGTATCATGGCCTTGGCACGAATTCAAGATCCTCAATGGCTTCAGAAACAGCTGGCTGTCATCTATTCTGATACTAATTATTGTTTTGAGAATGACCTCAGAAAAACTTAATATTACTTCATAATGGGTTAGGAGAATAAGGGTAGTATGAACTTCGAATTACAGAAAGGTAATATGAAATATAGGAAAAATCCAGTTGAACTTATGAAATATAAAGTAGGATGTTATAAGACATTAAGCTTCAAAAATATGATAATGTTAAAATATAAAGAAATATATTCATAATTATAAGTCATTAGCCTTCCTTCTTTTCTCTATCTTGACTTGTTTGTGAACCAATTTAATTCTGCATTGTCTACTTCTCTTGCATCCTCAGCTCCTTGTGATATAACTGATCATGCATAGCCAAGGTTCAGCTTTGGATCTTTCCCACCAGTCACCACCTTTACTCCTACATATGTACTACTGAATGAAGGTGGAAAAAAGAACACAAACATAATCATTATGACTGGATCCACTACAAATTTATGTAAAAAAAAGAAACAAACAAAATTCAAATGGGTCCTTATTGTTATTAGCAATCCTACTACACTTTCCTAATCAACTCACTATCCAGCTCTCCACAGTGCCTATTTCAAACCTTTCTATTCCTCCTAAAATCTTCTGTGGTTTCCCTTTTCTCATCCTTTCAGCTGAGAATCGTGCTTCATATTTCACAGAAAAACATTTATATTCTTTGTGAGCCCCTTTTTCTCCCTTCTTCTCTGCCCCCTATCAATCAGATGCCTTCTTCCACTACATCTTCTTTCACCCATCTCACATGTTGAAGTGGCTTTACTCCTTATAAGAATAACCCCTCTACCTTGTCAAGCAATCTGATCCCATCTCCTCCAATACATACCTTGTCATCATCATTCTATCATTTGTTCTTTATCTCTCCAAGTCTCATTCATTACTGCTTACAAATATGCCCATGTCTTCTCCATCTTGAAAAAACCCTCACCTGATCCTTTTATCCCCAGTATCATCTTATATCTCTTTTGCTTTTGTAACTAAACTTCTCTAAAAGATTGTCTATAATAGCTGTCTACAAAGTTGCCTACACTTTTCTCTTCTCTTTTCCTAAGTCCTTATAATCCAGCTTCTGGTCTTATCATTCCATCTAAACAGCTCTCTCAAAAGTTATGAACAATTTTTAAGTTGTTAAACCCAATGTTCTTTACTTTTTTAAAAAACACTGTATATTAAATTTCAAGTACTCTTCTTTGCTCCACCTTTTTTCCCAACACATTGAAAAGGCAAGAAATTTAATACCCAGTATAGATGTGAAGTCATGCAAAATTTATTCCGTATTAGTCATGTTGCAATACAAACATATATGTGTGTATATGTGTGTGTGTGTGTGTGTGTGTGTGTGTGTATATATATATATACACACACATATATGTGTGTATGTGTGTATGTATGTATATGGAGAGAAAGAGAAAGAGATAGACAGACAGAGAGACAGAGAGACAGAGATATGATTCAATCTGCACCAAATCTGTCAGTTCTCACCTGCAGGTGGAGAACAATGAACTATTTGGTTGACTCTCTAAGGTTCTCTAAGTATACCATAATATCATTTGCTAAAAGAGCCAGTTTTGTTTCCTAACACCCTATACTACTACTTCAATTTATTTTTTTGGTCTTATTACCATAGCTAGAATTTCTAATGAAATGTTGATTAAAAGTCATGAAAATTAACATCCTTCTTTCCCCATTGGTCATATTAGAAAGGTGTATAATTCATAGCTGTTACAAATAATGCTTATTCTTGGTTCTAGGTAAATATTATTTAGCATTTTAAGGAAAGCTCTATTCATTCCTATGCTTTATAGTGTTTTTAGTAGGAATGAGTGTTGCATTTTATATTTTTTTTCTGCTTCTATTAATATAATCATATTATTTTGTATTTTTGTTGTTGATAAGGTTAATTTTCCTAACAGTTTTCCTAATATTGAACTAAACCCAGTATAAAATCCAGCCTTGCCATAATGTATGGTCATTGTCAAATATTACTGCTAAAAACATAAATAGAATTTTAAAAGGTAAGATATAATAATCCTCAAGAGAATATTGAGTGGGAAAATAAAGGAATATACCTATTTCTCTGTTGCACTTGGCACCTTTACAAAAATTGAGCATCTATTAGGACATAAAAACAAATGCAGAAAAGCACAAATATGAAATGCACCATTTTCAACCACAGTGAAATAAAAATTACATTCAATAAAAATCCTTTTATGAGAAGATCGAATTTATTGGAAACTAAATTATCTAATTTCAAAGAATGAGTTGGTGAAAGAACAAATCATAGAAATAATAAATAATTTAATTAAAGACAATGTAAAGAATGAGATAACATACCAAAATTTGCATGATATGGCCAAAGTAATACATAAGGGAAAATTTACATCTTTAAATTCATACATAAAAAAAAGGAGGGAAAAAGAGTGGATCACCAATTTGGACATGCAAGAAAAAAAATTGTAGAGAAGAAACAAGAAATTTAAAATCCTCAATTTAGAACCATAATAGAAATCAGCAAAATTAAAAGAAATATTAATAAAATTGAAGGTTTAAAAAAAGAACTTGTAATTAAAAACAGGAGCTGGTTTTCTGAAATAAAATATAAACCATTGGCTAATTTGATTCTTAAAAAGCAAAAAGTAAATAAAATTATCCGTACCAAAAAAGCAAAAGAATGAATGCACAACCAAGAGAGATCAAATTAAAGCAATTATTAGGAGCCATTTTGCTGAACTTCATGCCAATAAATGTGACAGTATAAATGTAACATATGAATATTTACAAAAACACAAATTACCCAGATTAACAGAAGAGGAAATAAAATGCTTAAATAATCCCTATTAAAAAACAAAGTTGAGTGGGAGCCAAGATGGCGGAGTAAAAAGGTAGTCGCTCTCACCCACCCCTATCAACCTCTGAAAACCCAGAAAATATCACCCTAGGGGGAAAAAAAAAACCCTGGGACACCTGAACTAGAAGAAAGACAGGGAACAGCAGTGCAGCAGCCCACCAAACCAGTCTCCCTGTGCCTCAGCAAAAATGAGGGAAGCAGCACTACAAAGGGCTCCAGGCAGATAAGCACCCTGCAGTATTCATCTGAAAGGAGCTGAAGAAAGCAACCTGGAGTCTTCCTAAAGTCCCAGCCTTACTAACTCCAACACCGGGTAAGCTGTCAGAACCCTACAGCCTGCAACTGTCAACCAGGAGGAGATCCGGAAGCCCAGGTGGTAGAGCAGGCAAACACCAACACCTGGACCTCTGCATGCCTCAGTGAGGGTGGCGAACCAGTAGAAACCAGCTCAGAAAACCAACAGGTGCCTTGGCAGTCTACCACAAAGGAATTTCCCAGTGCATTAGCAGAAATGAGGGAGGCAGCATTGCAAGAGGCCCCACGTAGATAAACACAATGCAGCACCCATCTAAATAGAGCTGAAGAAAGCTAAAGGAAAGGAAAAGCAGGCAACCTAGAATTGCCTGAAAGTTCCAGCCTTGCTGATTCCAGCCCAACACCAGGTAAGCTGCCAAAACCCTACACCCTCCAATTGCCAACATAAGAGACCCCAGCACATAAAGCCAGTGACCCAGACCTAGGCTCCCAACAGAAGAAGCTTGGGTCAGTGCCCTCTGTTCCCCAGAAGGAGAGCTCAATCTCTTTAAAGGCCAGGGAATAAAGAAACCATGAGTATTAAAGAAATGTGCCATAGATTCATATTATGAGAAAAGTGGAGATCAAGACAGAAATTCTGAAGAGGACAACATTGTCAACAAACCCACATCTGCAACATCAAAAGTGAATATGAACTGGTCTGAAGCCCAAAAAGCCTTCTTAGAAGAGCTCAGGAAGGATTTTAAAAGTCAAATGAGAGAGGTAGAAGTGTCCTTAAAAAACACAATTGGCCTATTGGGGAAAAAGTACACTGAAGAAAACAAGTCCCTAAAAAACACAGTTGGCAAACCTGAAAAAAAGTACACTGAAGAAAACAAATCCCTTAAAAACACAATTGGCCAATTGAAGAAGTAAGTATAAAAACTAACATAAGAAAACAATCTGTTAAAAACTAGAATTGGACAAATGGAAACAAATGACTCTATGAGAGATCAAGAATCAGAAACAAAAACAGAACAGAACAGAAAAAAAAAATGAAAAAACAGACGAAAACATAAAGTACCTCATCGGTAAAACAACCGACCTGGAAAATCGATCCAGGAAAGACAATTTAAAAATCATTGTATTACCTGAAAATCATGGTGAACAAAAAGGGCCTGGACAGTATCTTTCTGGAAATCACCCTGGAAGTCCTAGAACCAGAAGGTAAAATAACCATAGAAAGAATACACAGCTCTCCACCTGAAAGACATCCCAAATTGAAAATGCCAAGGAATATAATAGCAAATTTCCAAAATTACTAAATGAAAAAGAAAGTGTTGCAAGCAGCCAGAAAGAAACAATTTAAATATCATGGAACCATGTCAGGATTACACAGGACCTTGCAGCTTCTACATTAAAAGACCACAGGGCATGGAACATGATATTCCATAATGCAAAGGAGCTTGGATTACAGCCAAGAATGAACTACCCTGCAAAAATTAGCATGACTTTTCAGGGGAGGAGATGGATATTCAATAAAATAGGGGACTTCCAAACCTTCCTCATAAAAAGACCAGAGCTCAAAAAAAGGTTTGATCTTCAAGTACAAGATTCAAGAAGACATGAAAAGGTAAATGGGACAGAAAGATACAAAATGTTGTTAATAAGGGCAGACTGTTTACATCCCTACAAGGGAAGATGACCCTTGCAACTCTTGAGAAATGTATTTTTATTACGCCATGTTAAAGGAGTATACATAAAGGGGGTGGATATTATTGACTTTGATGTAATGATAAAAAAAAATCTAATCAAGTGGGTCAAATGGATCCAAGTAAGAGGATTAGTCTGATCTTAGAAAATGTACTGAAAAAGGAGGAGGCAGACAAGGGTAAATTACATTACAGAAAAAGACACAAAATCCTATTACAGCAGAGGGAAAGAAGGGAGGGGGGTGAGCATTGTTTGAACCTTGCTCTCATCAGATTTGGCTCAAGAAGGGAATGACATAATCAGTTAGGTGTGGAAATTTAACTTGCCCAATGGGCAGTAGGAGGGAAAAGGGGAAAGAAAAGGGAGGAGGGATGGAAGGAAGGGAAGAAGGGGTGAGGGGGATATTAGAAGGAAGGAGACACTGAAGGAGGCCGTGGTCAAAAGCAAAGTACTGGAGAGGGGGGGAAGGGAGAGAGGAGAAAGAATAGCATAAACGGGGGGAAAAGGATGGAGAAAAAGACATAGATAGTAATCATAAATGTGAAAGTTGAATTGCTATCTTTTTCTTCTCTTCTGTTGAGTTTTGTTTCCTCTTTCTGATGGTTCCTACTATAGGTTTTAATTTTTACTTACAACTTCACTAATGTGAAAAGATGTTGAATAGGAATGTAAATGTATAGCCTATATCAGATTGTGCACCGTCTTGGGGAGGGTGGTTGGGAAAAAGGGGGAGAAAAATTTTAAACTCAAAAGCACGTGGAAGTGATTCTTGATAAATCCAAATAAATTAATATTTTTTTTTTTAAAAAACTGCTAATAAAGTTGAACAAGCCATAAATGACCTTCTTAAAAAAATGCCCCAAATTAGAATTTAATAGCAAATTCTATGAAACATTTAGTTTTTTCAATTTTTAAAACATTTTTATTTAAAGTT
Organism: Phascolarctos cinereus; assembly: GCF_003287225.1. Lineage (NCBI taxonomy): Eukaryota > Metazoa > Chordata > Mammalia > Diprotodontia > Phascolarctidae > Phascolarctos > Phascolarctos cinereus. The sequence continues at coordinate 452,662,998 of NW_027555847.1, read as the reverse complement.
CTGGGGTCCAAATTCCATCCTTCCCTTCCTATCTCCCCTCTCCCCTCCTTGAGATGGTAAGCAATCAGATATGTTGTAAGTGTGAAATTATGTAAAACATGTCCATATTAGTCATTTTGTACAAGAAAACTTGAATTTGAGAAAAAATGAAAGAAACAGAAAAATAGCCATGCTTCACTCTGTTTTCAAACTGTTTTAGTTTGTTTTTTCTCTGGAGGCAGATGGTTTGCTTCATCATTAGTCCTTTGGGATTGTCTTGGATCATCGCATTGCTGAGAATAGCTAAGACATTCACAGTTATTCATTGAACAATATTGCTCTTGCTGTGTACAATATTCTCCTGATTTTGTTCACTTCATTTGCATCAGTTTATGTCTTTCCAGGTTTTTCTGAAATGATCCTGCTTGTCATTTCTTATATTACAATAATATTCCATTATAATCATACACCACACCTTCTTTGGCCATTCCCCAATTGATGGACATCTCTTTGATTTCAGATTCTTGGCCATCTCAAAAAGAACTGCTATAAACTTTTTTTTGTACTAATAAGTTCTTTTCCCTTTTTTCAGATGTTTTGGGGATATAGACCAAGCAGTGATATCGCTTGATCAAAGGGTATGCACTGTATTATATCCCTTTGATCATAGTTCCAAATTGTTCTGCAGAGTGGTTGAAACAGTTCACAACTCCACCGACGTGCCTCCAACATTTTTTGTTGTTGTTGTTGCTTCAAATTTTATTTTAATTAATCCAATTCAGTAGACAATTAACATTTTCCACCAACTCAGGGTGCAGAAACTTTCTCAGGCTTCACAAGTTTTTGAGCTGCCTTTATAGGAATCTTAGCAGCAGATGCAGCTATCTTCTTAGTTGCTTTTTAAGCCTTTTTTGCTTCCTTGTCAGGCCTGATGCCTTGTTCTTGTTAGGCCTTTCAGACTTCAGCTTTCTGCTTCCTCTTGGCCATTATGTGAGCAAGAGAAGCCCCAGGGATGGCCCTCTGGAATTTAACACCCTGAGTTCTTTTTTTTTGAATCACTTATGACTTTCCCTTCTTGTGCTTTCTTTTATACAAGACAGTCCAATTGATGTGCTGAGGGTTCCTTTTTGAAAGGAATATAGACTCACATTTTGCATTAAAAATTAGAAAACTTTCAGTTGGTGTGCACACAGTGCCACCAGTGACCCAACAGATTTTTTATCCACTGAAGTTGCACAGCACAACCTTCACGACTATAAATGGCAGGAAGATGGTGAAGAGAAGAGCTTTTTTTTTCTTTTTTTTTGATAGGAAGCCACTGGAGCTTATTGATCATGACAAGGTCAGAGGGGTTTTGGGGATCCCGATAAGCCCCAAGGCTTCTTTTCTTTTCTTTCTTTCTTTCCTTCTTTCTTATTTTTTTAGGCAATTGGGGTTAAGTGACATGCCTAGGGTCACTCAGCTAGTATGTGTCTGAGATCCAATTTGAACTCAGGGCCTCCTGACTCCAAAGCAGATGCTGTGCTATATCCACTATGCCAACTAGCTGCCTCCCAAACCATTTTTTAAAGGTAGGACAATGGTGATGCCACTTTGGAGCTTTTTATTTTAAAAAACAAAGGATAAAATAAGAGCACATACTACCACCCCTACACCAATTAAAGTAACTCCACCCATACAAGTGAAAGAAAGAAAGAAAGATACAGATTCCATCTTGCAACAAGAAATAAAGTAGGGAGCTCCCAAAGAACAGACTTTTTTAAGGTGGAAAAGGGAAGGGCCACCACTCCTATCCAGTCAATGCCTCAATCAGCCTACCTTAAGTCTCTCTCCCCACTCAAATCCATAATCCATTTAGTCACTAAAGTGATTTAGTTACAAGAGCAATTCCAACCATGTCACTTCCTAGAGAAATGCCAGTGGCTTCTTATCACCTCCAAGTTCAAAAACAAAATCCCCTGTTTGACTTTCATAGGTCTTCCAAATTTAACTTTGTCCTACCTTTCCAGCCTTCTTATACCTTATTCCCTATCATGTACTTGTGGACCACATTACACTGACTCTCTTGATGTTCTACAAACAAGACACTCCCTATGTTTCCCATATCTGGCCATTTTATCTGGCTGTCACTCATGCCTGGAATGTTCACTTCTCATCTCTGCCTACTGCCTTCATTGGATTCCCTTAAGTTTTCACTAACATCTCATATTGTACAGGAAGCCTTTATAAACCCTTCTTAATTCTAGTGTCTTTTCTTTGCTAAATGTTTCTCATTAATCCTGTATTTATCTAGTTTGCTTATATTTGTTATCTCCTCCATCTGATTGTAAGCTCCTTGAGGGCAGAGTTTGATTTTTTATCTTTTTTTTTTTTTGTATGCCTAGAGTGATGTAGGAAGTGTTCAGGGAAGACTAGTATCACTGTTGTGAGGGCCGCCTTGCCTTTTTCAGGTCTGCTTTCCATATTTGGTTGTTTAGCTGATTCATCCAACCTGTGGCTCCAAGAAGCTGTAGCATGTGAGTGGCCAGTAAACTGTTTTGGCAGATAGACTCAATAAGATTGAAGGCAACCAAGGGGTCTCACCTTCCTCTGTGAATTAAGGGGGTGTGTACTCTAAACAGATATCCCCCAGCAGAATGGGTGGATAAGAACAACTTGCTCCAATAGCAATGAAGACAGCTGAAGTAGGGGCTGTGGAGTATTTAGAGGTTGGTTAGACATAAGAAATACTGGGATCATCCACTGAATCCTAGGACATCACCAATGATCTTGACTTTTGTCTTGCCACTCTACTTTGATGACTGGAAGAAAGAGTGAGGACTAGAACTTCACATGATGCTGCCTCATTTAAATTCAATTAAGTCACAAATCAAAACACATCATCTATAGCTTTTTGTCGATTTTACTTAACTTCAAAGGCCTGTGGTGGCAGGCAAGTGACAAAGCAGCATGTAGTAATACACTTGGAGCTGTATTCACAACCATGTGTACAGGTAGCCCAGGTCCTGTAATCTTCTTAGTGGACTAAAGTAGCAGTGGGATTTAGCAACCACCTGGGTGTCTGAGCAGCCTTTTTGGAGGACCATACTGTGCACCTCTTGGTGTGAAAAAGTGTCTACAAGAGGTGCCCCCAAAATTGCCTGCTTCACCCAACCCTCCACTTGCTTACTACAGCAGGTAAGGATCCCACCCTGAGAGTGAAAAACAAAAAAGTACAAAAACTTTTGCAAAGATGATTCCATACAACATGGGTACTTAGAATGTATGGTGGGTTGTTGTCCTTTTTTTCTTGAAGAGTACAAAAATGATATCAGTATGCTAGGGTCAAGTTACAGTGTGTCTGACTGTGGCTGACCAGACCAATATGAGTCAGAATGTTCTACCTCAGGTCAGGCACAAACAGTCCATATGAACATTTGGGGTGGATTCTCTAAATTTGCTCATTTTTCATTTCTTTTGAGCTATTTCAATTCTGCTTTGCTCATGGAACACAGCACCTTCTCTGATGTGGACCATGTGCCAGTGTCTCCCATGCCATGTTGAGTGGTACTGTGCCAGTGTCTCCCATGTCACACAATCAATTCCAAAGTTCTTTAGACAGACATTGAGAGTGTCCTTGCATCACTTCTTCTGACCACCACATGAATCATGAATACTTGCCCTGTATGAGTTTTCCATAAAATAATCTTTTTGTAAAACATATATTTTGTATTCGAAAAACATGGCCAGCCCATTGGAGTTGCACACTCTGAAGTATAATTTGAATGCTTGGCAGTTTAGTTGGAGAAAGGATTTCAGTGTCTGGTATCTTATCCTGCCAGGTGATCTTTAGAATCTTCTTAGTACAATTCAAATGGAAATGATTCAGTTTCCTAGCATGGCACTGTTATACTGTTCAGGTTTCACAGGCATACAATGAGTTCAGCATAATTGCTCTGTAGAGCTTCAGTTTGGTAGTCAAATACCCCTTTGCTCCCATTCCTCTGGAGACTCCCAAACATTTAGCTAGCTCTGGCAATGAGTTATCACACTCATTATCAATGTGTACATCTCTAGAAAATACACTACCATGGTAAGTGAACTTATCCACAGTATTCAAAACTTCCCCATTTTATGTATCCAATGGTTCCACATATAGATAGTATGGTGATGGCTGCTGGAGCACCTGTGTTTTCTCAGTGTTAATTGTTAGGCTAAAATTGGTGCAAGCAGCAGAGCATCAATTCATACTTTGGTGCATATCAGCTTCAGAGGTTGCATTGAGTGCACAATCATCTGCAAACAGAAAATCATGCACCAACATTCTCTCCACTTTGGTCTAGGCTTGCAGCCTTTTTAAGTTGAATAATTTACCATCAGTGCAGTAGCTGACTTTGATGCCATGTTCATCCTCACTGAAAGCATTTGACGATATAGTTGCAAATATCATGTTAAAAAGCATGGAGGCAAGCAGACTTGTTTTACTCCATTGGTGACTGGGAAAGCAACAGAGCACTCTCCATTATTCAGAATCTGGGCAACTATGTCATAATTAAATTAATGTACAATGCTGATGAACTTCTTTGGGTAGCCAAATTTTGACATAATTTTCCATAAGACCTCGTGACTAACAGTATCAAAAGCCTTGGTCAGATCTACAAATGTTGTATACAGACCTCTGTTCTGTTCCTGGCATGTTTCCTCAAGTTGTTGGCCAGCAAACAGCATGTTGGCCATTTCTCAGCCCTTTCTGAAGTCACACTGGCTCTCAGGTAGATCACCATCTTCCAGGTGAAGGATCAGCCTATTAAGAAGAACTCTGGCAAAAATATTGCCACCAATGACTAAGAAAGAGACCCTCCTGTGATTGTCACAGGGAAATCCATTTCCTTTACCTTTATAGAGATGGACTATGGAGGCATCCTTGAAATCCTGGGAGATAACCTTCTCTTGTCATACAACCTGGAAAATTTCAGTCACCTTTAGTATGAGCAATGGACCCATATCTTGTAAATCTCAGCTGAAATGGAATCAGCACCAGGTGCTTTGCCATGTGAAAGGAGTCCAATGCACCTCTTCTTTAGTTAGAACTTCAGTTAGGAAGGGATCAACTTCAACCTGAGGTAAACAATCAGTGGCCTCAGTATTAGTTGATGATGGTCAGTTGAGAACACTATGGAAGTGTTCAGCCCACCTTTCTAGGATAATGTCCTTATCACTAATCAATGTGACTCCATCAACACTGATTAGTTGAGATGCAGCATAGGTCTTTGGCCCATAAATAGCCTTCAGGTCATCATAAAAGCACTTTGGATTGTTACTGTCAACATACAACTGAATCTTATCTGCCTTCTTACTGAGCCAAGAATCCTGCATCTTTCCAAGCTTTGTTTATATTTTACTTTAAATGAAATTAAGCGCTGCCTTCTTAAAGATGGATGAATCATCCTGCTGGCAAACCTCATAGAGTTCTTGTTTTTTTCATTTAGCAGCTTCTAAATTTCTCCATCATTTTCATCAAACCAGTCTTGATGTTTGCAAGTGCTCTGACCCAGATGAGCAAATGTAGCTCTATACACCAAATTTCTGAAAGCTGCCCATATTGTTTTGCTCCACTGTTGCTAACTGTGTGTTGGCTCAACTTTCTCTCCAAGTTAGCAACAAACTGTTTCCATTCAGAGAAGGGTTCTAATCCATTTAAATTATTTCTTCTGGTATTATGACATTTTAACATTAATTCTGCCTTGGGAATGTCACTTTTGTCGAATGAGAATATTTAGCTTGGAGAAGATAGGTCTATAATCAGTCCAGCACTCTGCACCACACACTGCCTTTGTAACTCTCATATCATGTCTGTCTCTTCTTACCATCACATAGTCTATTAAATGCCAATGTTTACTAAGAGGGTGCATCCATGAAGTTTTATTGCATTTAGGTAAGTGGAAGACGGTGTTGGTGATGAGAAGGTCATGAGATGCACAAGTCTTCATTAGTAAGTTACCATTGCTATTGCTATTTCCAACTCCATTCCTCCCTAGGACTCCCTGCCAAGTCTGGTAGTCTGAGCCTACTCTAGCATTAAAGTCACCCAGAATTATAAGCTTTTACTCTTTCGACACGTTGATGATAAGGGTGCCCAGTTCTTCATAAAATTTTTCTTTGACATCATCAGGGTTTGTCATGGTGGGAGCATAGGCACTGATGGTGGTGGTGTGACATTTTTCTGCAAGTGGCAATCACATTGTCATAAGCCTGTCATTCACTCCTTTCGGTAGGCATACAAGCTTGTTGACTAGATTAGTTTTGATTGCAAAATCTACAAAAGCTTCATGGTGCTCCCCTTCACTGTGGCCACTCCAGAAAAATGTGTATCCAGCTCTAACTTCAGTAAGCTGGCCTTCATTTACCAGCCTTATTTCAGGGCTGCTACCTACTGAATTCTTTTGCAACAAGAGCTGTTTGTCTTTCAAGTCTACAGGATTTTGTGTTGTCTTTAAGTGTGTTCACATTTCATGTGCCAATGGTGAATGGAATCATCTTTGCAGATGTTTCTGTGTATTTGTGTGTGTGTGTTTTGACTCCAGAATGGGATTTCCCCCCCACACACACCATCATAATAAGGCTCAGTTGGGTAAGGAGACAATATTAGGGCACCTTTTCTAGCCCCTTTCTTACTCCAGGAGGTGAGCAGCGCAATTCTTAAAAGACTGCTCAGACAGCCAGGTGGCTGTGGAAACCCACTGCTGCTTCCAGGGGGAAATGATAGACAACATGAAATCCCTTACACTGGAAAGATGAATAGCTCTTATTGAGAGAGAATTCAACAGGTATTGTATCCAAATAGAAACCCTGTGTGAAACAAGGCTGGCAAATGAAGGGAAGCTTATCAAAGCCAGAGCTGAATATACATTTTTGAGTAGTTACACTGAAAGAGAACACTGTGAAGCTGGCATAAGCTTTGGAATCAAAACTCATCCAGTCAACCAGCTTGTATGCCAAACAAAATAAATAGCATGAATTCCCCTTTCAAGAAAGGACCATGACAACATCAACAACGCATGTGTTCCCACCATGAAAACCCTGATGATGTCAAAGAAAAATTGTATGAAGACATGTAAAAATGTAAACAGTTTTAAGTTATTGAATCCCTTATGAATTATCTTTCCTGTTTAACTTTTTATGTTTCTCTTGGGTCCTAGTTTGTTCATTAATTTAAAAATTTCTTACTTTCAGTTTTATTAATCTCTTTTTTTGATTTTGAGGATTTCCAATTTGTTGTTTAATTAAGGATTTTTAATTTGCTCTTTTTCTAGTTTTTTTAGATGCTGTCCAATTCATTAATCTGCTCCTTTTCTAGTTTATTGATATGAGCATTTAGTGATATAAAATTTACTATAAATACTGCTTAGACTGTATCCCATAAATTTGGGCATGTTTCCTCATTATTATAATTCTCTTTAATGAAATTCTTGATTGTTTCTCTGATTTGTTCTTTGACCCCTCATTCTTTAAGATTACATTATTTAATTTCCAAAAGAAAATTTAATCTGTTTCCACAGTTCTTTATGTAATTTTTATCGTATAATCATCTGAAAAGGATGCATTTAATATTTCTGCTTTTCTGCATTTGTTTGTTAGGTTTTTACATCTTAATAAATTGTAACATTATAAGTAGGTGTCATGTGCTCTTGCAAAAGTATATCCCTTTCTATTTCCATTCAATTTTCTCCTAAGGCCTATCATATCTAACTTTTCTAAAATTCTATTCCTTTCCTTTTCATCTTCTTTAAATTATTTTTGTTTAGATTTATCTAGTTCTGAGAGGGGAAATTTGAAGTCACCCATTAGCAAAATTTTCCTGTCTATTTTCTCCTGTAACTCATTTAACTTTTCTTTTAAGAGTTTGGATGCTCTGCTATTTGATGTATATATGTTTTGTATTGTTATTACTTTGTTGTCTATTGCACCTTTTAGCAAAATTCAGTTTCCCTGCTTATCACTTTTAATTAGAACCATTTTTGCTTCATCTGAGATCATGATTGTTTCACCTTTTTTTTACTTCTGCTGAAGTAGAATAGTTTCTGCTCCAACCCCTTTACCTTTATTCTTTGTGTATCTCTCTGCTTCCAGTGTTTGTTTCTCCTGAACAATATGTTGTAGAATTATTTTTTTGTTTATCCATTTCCATTTTATGGGTAATTTCATCCCATTCACATTGAAACTTATGATTACTAACCATGTATTACTAATCATGTAACCACCTCCATCCTGCTTTTCCCTCAGTTAACTTTTCTTTCTCTCTGCTTTTATCCTGTCCTTCCTCAAAAGTATTTTGCTTTTTACCACCATCTCCCACAATCCTCCTGCTCTTCTGTTAGTTCCCTTTAATATTATTCTCCTCTCCTTACTTCTCTATAGCTAAAATAGATTTTTGTACTCATCTCAATATGGATGTTGTTATCTCTTTGAGTCAATTTTATTGAGAGTTAGGTTCATGCATTGTGCCTCACCTCTATCATTCCCCCCTCCATCTTAAAACTTTCATAAGTCTTTTATGTGAGATTATTTCCCTTTTTCTATTTCTCCCAATGTATCCTTTTTTTTGATCTTCAATTTTTTTATATTATCCTACTTACACCCCATGCACTTTTCTAATTGCCCTAAAATTATAATTATTGGGAGTTACGGATATCTTCACATGTAGAAATGTAAACAGTTTTAAGTTATTGAATCCCTTATGAATTATCTTTCCTGTTTAACTTTTTATGTTTCTCTTGGGTCCTGTTTTTGAAAGTAACTTTTTTTTATTTATCTCTAATCTTTTCATCATGAATGCTTAAAAGTTCTCTATTTCATTAAATATCCATTTTACCACCTTAAGGATTATACTCCACTTTGCTGGGTAGGTGATTCTTGGTTGTAACCCTAGCTCCTTTGCCCCATAATATCACATCCTAAGCTCTTTGGTCCTTCAATGAAGCAGCTTCTAAGTCTTGTGTAAGCCTGACTGTAGCTTTATGATATTTAAATAGTTTCTTTCTGGTTTCTTGCAATACTTTTTCCCTTGACCTGAGATCACTGGCATTTGGCTATAATATTTCTTGGATTTTTCATTTTGGAATCTCTTTCAAGAGGTGATTTGCAGATTCTTTCAATTTCTATTTTAACTTCAGATTCTAGGATATCAGGGCAAGTTTTCTTGACAGTTTCTTGATTATGTCTAGATACTTTCTGTGATTATGATTTTCATATAATCCAATAATTTTACATTGATTTCTCCTCAAACTATTTTCTAGGTTAGTTGTTTTTCCTATTATATATTTCACATTTTCTTATATTTTTCATTCTTTTGATTTTGTTTTATTGTTTCTTGATGTCTCATGGAGTCATTAGTTTCTATTTGCCCAATTCTATTTTTAAGGCATTATTTTCTTCAATGAACTGTTATACCCCCCTCCACTGACCAATTTGGCCAATTCTTCCTTTGAAGGAGTTCTGTTCTTCATTGAATTTTTGTGACTTTTTTCTCCCATTTAGTCAATTTTGCTTTTATATGAGTTTTTTTTTCTTCAGCTAATTTCTGTACATAATTTTTCATTATGTTCTCTGTCACTATAGTAACTTTTCTATAGTCAGGAATTTTTTTTTGGGGGGATGTTGTTTTTTTTTTTTATTTTCCCAGTTTATTTCTCTTAGCTTTTAACTCTATGTTAAAGGGTGCTCTGCTCTCTGGGTGGAGGAGGCACTGTCCTGAGCTTCATGTTGTTTGCACAGCTGGTTCTCAGATCTGTAAGCTTTCAGTTGTTCTAAGATGGTATGATCTGAGGACAGGTGTTGTCACTGCTCTTCTGGCCTGTGCTTTGGTCTGTGGGTGACCAAGGGTAATATTTTCTGTCATGGAACTTTGCCCCATTTCCATGCAGCTACATGATATAGTGTGCTAGTGCTTCTCCTTGCCCTGGGATTGTGACTGGAATCACATATGGGCAACACAATAGAGAACTGTTTCCAGTGTCCAAAAAGACTCCAATATAATCTCTGTCTGACCAATTTCCTGACCCTACCTTACTGTCTGTGCACTGAGATCTCCATAATCCACAGCTGCTGCTGATTCAGTTACCCCCAAGGCCTTTGCTGGGGAATGCACTAGGCTTTCTTGGCCTCTGTTGCTCTGCATTCCACTCTCATCCCAGTGAGTCAGACCTTTTTTTCCTTAGCTTCTAAGGTGTCTTGGGCAGTAAAATTGTTTCACTCCATACTTTTGTTGGATGTGCAGCTCCAAAATTTCTCTTGAGGCATTATTTTAACATCATTTGGAAGGGAATTTGGGAGAGCTGAAGTGAGTCCCTGCCTTTACCAGCTTAGCTTCACCTCCCTCTTTAATATTAATATCAACAGCTGTACATATTGGGAGGTGAAAGGAACTGGCCACTAGTATTATTTATCTAACATCATTTTCCTTTTAGAAGTGATTTGAGAGTTGCAAACAAATATTGACAATGTTTCAAAACTCATCAATATATGAGAAATTTAGGACAGACACATTAGCCCCTATCCACACTTTGGAACCTCTCAAACACAAATGTAATTTCATTCAACTTTTTGTTTATTATTTGGTGTGAAATGAATGGATGACTGAAAAAATAACAAACATGGAATTGTTTACTACTTTATTTCCCCCCATCTTTGATTTCTTAACCTTATTTTCTTTTCTTTAGACATGACAAAAACTTCCCTGAACTTAGTTACAACTTGAATTTCCTCAGCTACATATAATGCTGAGCAGGATCCAGAATCATATTTTGCCCATCTTTTGCTGATTATCCTATTAATAATAATGATACCTTGTATTTATACAGCACCTTTCTTTAAATGTTTTACTGACATTTTCTCATTAATCCCTGAAGATTTCCAGTGAGGGAGAAAAGGTACATTTCCAATTTAATTGCATAAATATATGGCACAAATCTTTATTCCATGAAGACTGAGAAAATAATTTTTAAAATAGTTTCATTAGAATTAAATTTTGCATCTGGTCATGGAATTGCACTAAAAGCACCTATGTAAAAATGGACGTTGCCTGATCTATGTGGGAATTGATTTTGTTTTTTCATTGTCTTTCTGAAGCCTACTGTCCCATTTAGAAGATCTAAAACACACAAAACATGTTTTGTGTTTTCATCACTGACAGAGAAATCATAGTGGATATATAACAAAATAAAGGTTTCAGGTCTTGCTTCAGCTTAGGCTAAGCAATGTCAGTTGTCAGGGTTATCAAAAAATTAGTTTCATAATATAAGGTAATTGGAATAGGGACTTATTTTCAAGGATTTGGAGGTTAACAGTTTGTATTTTTTCAAGGGAACTAAATGTCTGAGAAAGGTTAGATTCATGCTGATATTTCTCTTCTAACTTGCATTCTTCTATTTAGCCCCTCTCTTTACCTATACTGTTCTGGTACTAGGGATTGATTTGGAGATTTGGAGTCAGGATGATCTGGGATTCAAATCCCATATTTGACAATAGTTATGTTATCTCTGACAAGCAATTTTAATTTTTTCACCCTGAGCTTCAATACTAAAAAACTGGGAATACTAATCCAATAGTATCTCTCTCAGGAGGTTATTTTTTGATTCAATATGATTCATATAAAGCAATGTGGAAACTTAAAAGCACTATCTACATTTCACTTTGCCATTTGTAAGATAACCTGCCTCTCTATAGTTTGATTCCCCACTGCTGATATCCCTAGCTCTTAGATCATCACAAGTGTTTTCTCCAGTTTTAAAGCCTCTACCATGTATGTTCAACTGAATTTGATTACACACTTTAACATCTCAATTGACTGCCAATCAAAAGAAACTACTTCACTATTGAAGCTCATTAAACCCCTAGACTACTTTTCACATTAAAGATACCCTTTGTCCCTGTGACCTCATCATTTCATTGGCAGTTTCCTCTCAGAACCTCCCTTATGAAGAGGAGGGCCAGATCAATTATGTTTTCATTACTCTTCACCGTGAATACCTGACTCATCTCAAGGGTTACTCTACCACCTCACCTGTAGGATTCTTTTTTCCCATCCTTCACTCTGCAGCTTCTTTAATATATTCTATTTCCTCATTAGAATGTAAGCTCCTTGATGACAAGGACTGTCTTACTTTTTCCTGGTATTTGTATCCCTAAGACTTAGCACAATGCCTAGCACTTAATATATACTTGTAGACATGACCTGAATCAAAATTTTCTTTGCATGTAGTAGGGACTTAGTGAATTATTTGTTGAATAGAACTGAAACATATAGAATAATTACATAGAACACCTTTAAATAAAAGGTTTGTTTCACATTTCAGCTTATCCAACCTTTTATTTTCCACTAAAACCTAGTAATACATAGTATTAATTCTTTAAAGGATATTTCTTTTCAGTGTCACAGTGCAACAGTTGTTAAAGTCATCTGTATTTTGGCCATCTATATCTATATTTATATCAAATCTATTTTTATGTCTCTACAATATATCTATACTTACACCTATTTTTGTTTGTTTTTACATTTTTATTGTTGTTCAGTCATTTCAGTCATGTCCAACTCTTTGTGACCTTCTTGGCAAAGATATTGAAGTGGTTTGCCATTTCCTTCTCCAGCTCATTTTGCAGATGAGGAAATTGAATCAAACAAGATTAAGTGACTTTCCTAGGATCACACAGCTACTAAGTGTCTTAGGTCATATTTGAACTCAAGAAGATGAGTCTTCCTAATTCCAAGCATTGGGCTTTCCCCACTGTACCACCCACCCATACTCATACTCATACCCATACCCAAAATCTATGACTATGTGCTTATCTGACTCTATATTTATATGTATAGATATTATATATATATACATTTATATAAAATTAATTTATTATATTTATAAATTATCAATTATGATATATGTATAAACATGTGTCATGGTTAAATTAGTATATTAAGTGCATTTGAAAATTATGGATTGGTATAGAACATTGTACACAGTAACAGCCACATTGTGCAATGACTAATTTTTATAAACTTGGCTCTTCTCAGTAATACAAGGATCTAAGACAACTCCAAAAGACTTATGATGGAAAATACTGTACATATATAGAGAAAGAACTACGCAGTCTGAGAACATATAAACACATACTGTTTGCTCTTTTTTGTTGTTGTTTCTTCTTTCTCATGGTTCCTCCCATTGGCTCTATTTCTTCTTTACAACATAACTAATGTGAAAATATGAATGTTTAGGTAGAGCTTATATCACATTGCATACTGTCTTGGGGAGTGTGGAGGGAAAAGAGGGGGGAGGAGAGAAAGGAGGGAGCGGAGAAATTTAAACTCAAAGTGGAATGTGAATATTGCAAATTAAAAATTAATTAATTAATTAAAAGAAGAAATAGGCTGAAAAATGAGCAAACAACAAGATCAAAAAGACCCTGACCATAAAAGCCTAATGTGGTGACAGGAAAGACCAAGACACACAAACAGAAGAAGATAATACCATGAACATTGCTACAAGCAAAACCCCAAAGAATAAGGCAAATTGGGCACAAATCCAATAAGAAGTCCTGGAAAAAATAAAGAAAGAGAGTGGTAGAGGAAAAACTTGGCAAATAAATGAGAGTGATGTAAGAAAATATAAAAACAGAACTAAAAGCTTAGTAAAAGAGGCACAAAAAGTGAAGAAAATAACATCATATGAAGTAGAATTGGCCAAATGGGGGAAAAAAGATTTAAAAAATCATGGGAGAAAAGAATTCCTTAAAAATTAGAATTGAGCAAGCAGAGCCTGATTATTTTATGAGCCAACAAGAAACAGTAAAATAAAGCCAAAAGAATGAAAAAATACAAGAAAAAATGAAATATGTCTCTGGAAAAACAACTGACCTAGAAAATAGATCAAGGACAGAAACATTAAGGATTGTTGGAATATTTGAAAATCATGATAAAAGAGTCTAAATAGATATCATTTTATGGAATCATTAGCTTTCACTTACTAATTCCAATTGTTAAAAAAATTATTTTCTTCAGTGAGCTTTTGTACCTCTTTTCCATTTGGCCAATTCTTTTTAAGGAGTTATTTTCATCAGTTAGGTTTTGTACCTCTTTTTCCATTGGAACATTTCTATTTGTTTTTTTGTTAAGGTGTCATTTTTTTCAATATTTTTTGTGCCAATTTTACCAAGCTATTCATTATCTTTTCATAATTTTCCTACATCACTCTCATTTTCCTTAATATTTCCTCTATAACTGTTATTTGATTTTAAAGCAATTTGTTTTAGCTTTTCCAGGAATTCTTGTTGAACATGTGTCCAAATCCTGTTTTATTTTTTCCTTTGAGGCTTTGCTTACAGTTGTTTTGACATCATTGTCTTCTAAGTTTATGTCTTGATCTTCTCTAACACTATAGCATATTTTAATTGTCTGATTCTTTTCTTCTTTATTTGTTCATTTTCATGCCTAATTCTCAACTTTTAATTTTATGTTAAAGTTGGGCTTTTTTGGGGGAAAGCATATTTTCTTTCTTTCTTTCTCTCTTTCTTTCTTTCTTTCTTGGGCAATTGAGGTTAAGTGACATGCCCAGGGTCACACAGCTAGCAAATGTCAAGTGTTTGGTCTGAGGTCAGATTTGAACTCAGGTACTCCCGACTTCAGGGCTGGTGCTCTATCCACTGTGCTACCTAGCTGCCCCTGGGAAGTGTATTTTCGCAAGCTTCAGACTTTATAAGGAATACTATTTTTTTAAATTAACTTTGTAAATTTATTTGTTTGTTTGTTTTTAGTTTTCAACATTCACTTCCATAAGATTTTGAGTTTTAAATCTTCTCCCCATGTTGTCCCTTCCCCCACCTCAAGATGGCATGCATTCTGAATACCCCTTCCCCTAATCTGCCCTCCTTTCTATCTCTCATTTCTCTTATCCCTTACCCTTCTATTTTATTTTAGGGCAGGGTAGATGTTTATACTCCATTTTCTATATTTCTCATTTTCCTGTTGCATGTGAAAACAATTTTTTTTAATATGTGTTTTTAAAACTTTGGGTTACAAATTTTCTCCCTTCCTCCCTCTCCACCCAGCCTCACTGAAAATACGAGCAACTCAATACAGCTTATACATGTGTAATCATGCAAAACACTTCCACTGTAGTCATGTTGTGAAAAACTAACTCTATTTCCCTTAATCCTATCCTGCCCCCCATTTATTCTATTCTATCTTTTTACCCTGTCCTTCCTCAGAAGTGTTTGTTTCTGATTACCACCTCCCCCAATATGACCTCCCCTCTATCATTCCCCTGCTCTCTTGTCCCCTTCCCCCAATTTTCCTGTAGTGTAAGATAGATTTTCATACCCAATTGAGTGTGTATGTTATTCCCTCCTGAAGCCAAATCCTATGAGAATAAGATTCACTCATTCTCTCTCACCTTCCCCCCTTTTCTTGTCTGTTTGATGTAAGATAATTTACCCCATTCTATCTCTTCTTTTCTCCTTCTCCCAATATAATCCTCTCTCACCCCTTAATTTTATTCTACAGATATCACCCCTTCATATTCAACTCACTCTGTGCCCTTTATCTATCTATCTATCTATCTATCTATCTATCTATCTAACTAACTAACTAATACAATTTTTTCCCCTCCAACTACCCGAATACTGACAAGGGTCTCATGAGTTATAAATATCATCTTTTCATGCAAGAATGTAAACAGTTCAACCTTAAGAAGTCTCTTATGATTTCTCTTTCCTGTTTGTCTTTTCATGTTTCATTTGAGTCTCGTATTTGAAAGTCAAATTTTCTATTCAGCTCTGGTCTTTTCATCAAGAATGCTTGAAAGTCCTCTATTTTACTAAATGTCCATTTTTTCCCCTGAAGGATTATACTTAGTTTTGCTGGGTAGGTGATTCTTGGTTGTAATCCTATCTCCTTTAAGCAATACTGTTTTAGAGATGGTTTTGAGGATTTGGAAGTTTTAGTCTTTACATTGTGTTGTGTTCAAGGGAGTAGTATGGTCATTGTTTTCCTGGCCTGCATTCTCATCCTTAATCTGGAAGATACCCTGACCTGTTCCTACTAGAACAGGGCCCTTGTTCTCTCTATCACCACCCAGACTATTTAATTTAAAAAAGGGTGCCAGAAGTCATCTAGATTACATTCCCTTTACCCTTTAATTAGAAATAAACTCTCCCAGTTGTGTGGGGATCAGCCCAAGATTGAGGAGAGTGTCAGCCCTGTCCTTCACAAGGACTGGGATTTGAATAAGAAATTAAAAGAGAAAAAAACCCTATTAATAACTACCCCAGTAATAATTGATTATTAATAATCAAAAGAGGATCTCTGGGGCCTGTATATAAAACTGTTATTAAATAAGAAAATAATAATTTTTTCAGATCAAGTGAGATAACAATGGTAAACCTTTCTACAAACCTTAAAGTGTCATATCAATATTATTTGCTACTACTACTGCTACTCCTCTTACTCCTTTTCATCCTCTTCCTCCTTCTACTACTACTACTACAATAAGAAGAAATAGTTAATGGTAACACCTATTTATTCCCCTTGGATCTGTCAAATTTAACAAAAATTGTTTCCTCTATGGAATGAACCTATGAAACTACTAAAATCTAAGAGCAGAACAAAAAGATACCCAAGAACCAACATACAAATGAATTCAACCTGCTACGTGATGATAGAAGTGTTAAACAGAATGATGAGTCGTGAACAATTTACTTTTAAAAAGGGAGGGATTCATGATAATGATTTAGGATCCAATCATTGTAATCAGAAATTGTAGAAAAGTTTTATAATTAAGGATCTGGGGCTTATTTGTCAAAGATAATCACACAATTAAATGTTTGAAACTGCAACACCTAATGACCGATTGAAAAAAAAATGACGTCTTCAAAATACTTAAAAAAATGTGATCAAGTGAGTATCATTATACATCAAAAGCTCTCTGCCCTTTAAAAACTAACATGATAGATTGCAGTACTAAAAGACATAAACTCTAAGACATTCCTGAGAATTTAGCATATAAACTATAACTGGAACTTGCATGTTACTTAGATAGGAATTTTGCCACAAGTGACTGGATGCAACATTCATCACTAACAATTGAAAAAGCTTATTTTTTCCTTGAAGTTAACATATGAAAAATATCATTATCTTCAAACTACAAGACATGAAAAGCTTTAAAAAAAACACTACAGGATTTTAGGAAACAAAACAATGTGGAAACAGGATTATATACGTATTATACTCTATCTGCTGCTGGAACTTCCCTTAGTGCCTTGGCCAATCTCACGTTGGAAAATCTCAATGCTTCTCCAGCCCCCTTTTTTCCCACAAGTGAGTTCTTCCAAGGACCTCCATTTTGGAGATTGGTCTAGGTCATCTTAGCTTGAGTCACCTCTTGTTTCTGCTTCTAACTCTCTTCCTCTACTAGAAAGTAACCACTTTGAGGGGAGGGGCTGCTTTTCTTTTTGCTTGTAACTGCATCTCCAAATCTTAGCATAAGTCTTGGCACACATGAAGGGGTTAATGATTGATTGCCACCTTGTTTGTTGCCTTCTCGACCTACAGTTGTCCATAGATGCTTTCGCTGAGTGTAAAGAAGATGAACTGACATCACAAATATAAAAAAGCATCCATTTGTACAACTGTATATTGAACATTAGTTAAAAAAAATATGACATGATGATTTGTCCTCAAACCATTCCTGCATGAATGTCATAAAAAAGATGACAACCAAATAACAGTTTTGTTGATGATGATCTATTTAATATATGGATTTAAGGTTTGTAATGATCTTTACACTTGTCACCTTATTTGAACCTCATGATAGTACTTTCATGTAGGTAATACAGGTATGACCATCTCCATTTTACAATAAAGGAAACTGAGGCTCAGTGATTTACCTAGGCTTAAACAGACACTAAGTTTTGAAAGTAGTATTTGAACCTAGGTTTTCTTGCTAACTAGCCTAGCATTCTGTCCAGAAACACAAGCTATATGGGCATGGTTTGAGTTACTTATTTGTTGTTGGAAAGTAATTTACATATAAGTTTATAGAGGCAGTGAATAAGAATTATAAGGGAGGCCCTATTTAGATTTATTGCAATGCTTCTATCCAAATAATAATCTCATAGTTTGAAAAGAACACTGGGTCTAAAGTCAAAGGAAATTGGTTCCAATTCCACTATTTCTGTTACCATTAAATCTTTTATAATTACAGAATGTATGTATCTTTTATTCTGATTTGGTTTTCTTAATGTTATTTTTTTAATTATTGTATTTGTATTTGTCATTTTTATAAAGTAAATATGTTACCATTTCTTCATATGAATCATTTTTTCAGCTATCCCTAAGGGTTTAGATTGTTTCAGGTTTGCTATTACAGATATGTCTGCTACGGATTTCTTTTTGTGTATACTTTTAAAAAAAATGTAACCTTAGGCCACAGTCTTATTAATGAGACCAATGGTGTCATCCACTTTTTAATGATTAATGTTTATTGCCATTTTTCTTTTCAAAAAGACCTCAGCACTTCATTGCTTAATTAATAGCGTAATAGTGTACTTGTTCATCCATTGTCCCACTAACACTGAATTTTGTTATTTTACTAATTTTTACTAATTCGATTTTACTAATCGAATATATGTATGGTGATACCTTAGAGTTGTTTCATTTTGCTCTTCTATGATTAAAAGAATTTTGAAGCAATTTAAGGTTACTATTGACAAATTGGAACACTTCTGATTCACATCATTTAACTTATACATTGTGGAATAGATCTTATTCTTGTAAACTTGTATAAAATTGAGATATTATCATTGAAAGTTATTATCAGTGTTACATGATCATAAAAGGAAAAATGCCAAAATTTGTGTAATGAAATTTTCTGCTGTGGAAATCTTGTGTGCAAAGATAAAATTAATGATATTTGGAGAACTCAGGGACAAATAACTCATTTCAATATTACATTCACTCATTATTTTACCCTAGTCAGAATCACAATGTTTTCTAAATATGTGGTAACCATTTTAGTGATAGGAAAAGTGGGACTTAAATGATCTTCCAAGGTCACATAATAGATCAGTGATATACTTTGAAGAAAATATATTTTTCTGAGTTTCTCACTACTGCATCCATATTTTTTTTTAAATAATGAAGTATGGAAAGAGGAAGAATCAAATATTGGCAGTGTAAAACTATCCCCCAAAAAAACTAATGGGAAAATGGAGAAGAATCTTAGGAAAATGAACTTATTGTCACAAAGTCTAAGTGTTTCTCAGAAAGAGCATAGTCTGATTTTTAATACTTTTTGCCATAAAACTGTAGCTTCCTTTAAAGAAACTACTACTATATTGATATTAAAGCAATATAGTAGCACAACATTATTCAGTTCACTCTCTGACTCTTTTGTACCCTGGAAAGTTTACACCGTCTTTACTTAGTGAAAAATAATAAGCAATAACTCTCAAGACAAGACTTACTTTATATGGCCTTTGCAGTGAAAAGAATTTGCCATCTCTTTGATCATCATCAGCAAGTATTTTCCCACAACTCCAATGCATGCCTTCAGTTACAGTAGTTGGTCAAATACAAAAAACATACTCAAATATCATTGAAGATAGCATAAACACATCTTCAGTTTCTAAATTAGGTACAAATGTTTAAGTCATTTTGATGAGTGTGATACTGGAGGTCTAGCAGAGTTGGGATAATAATTCCATGTCCTCTGGGTAATTTTGTGTGCTTAAAAAAACCCCCAAAACTTGTGTATATTCATTCATTCAACAAATATTAGTTGCACTGTATTACATCTAACAGTGTTCTAGGCACCAAGGTATTTATAAGACTCACATTTGAAAATCCTGCTGAAATTTCAGAGGTACTTTTATAGAGGAGAGTGATTGATGGAGGTGGTGGTTGTTGTGTGCTCCCCTGCACAGTCAATTTTTCCTGAAAGCACCCCATCCCTCAATGTCCATTTTAAAATACCATAGAAGAACTAGGTATAGTACTCTCTTTTTCTCTAAATTCTTTGTTTTTGATTTCTTTTCTGCCTTGACCCTTTAGTCACTCAATGCCTTGCCCTCTACTCTTGTTCCATTAAAATGACTTCAACAAAAGTATTTTCCTTTCCCTTAAAGATCTTCTGGGTTTCTAATCTTTTTCATAACTCTTTTCCTCCAACCTGACTAAATTCATCTTTTCCTTTATGTTCTAGATCAAAATTTATCTGCCAGAAGCCTTTTATTCTGACTAAGGTCTCAAGGCTGTGATCATTCCTTTGCTTTGTTTTCCCTAAGTAGTTCTTCCTTGGTAGGTTCTAAGTCCTCAAAAATAAAATTCACATCTTTGACTTACTTTTTATTTCCACATGTGGAATATAACAATCCTGTGCAAAGTAGAAAGGGAAAGGAAGGGAAGGGAGACTTTTTTTTTGCCAATTTATTGAAATTTGAGGACATTTTTCCTAATTATTCATTAGTTTTGATAATTAAGATTATTTGAGCATTTACCTTTCTGTTTTGTATACTTCTAAGAGAGAGGTGTCATAATACTATCATTATAAGCTAGCTGTTCACATTTTTTAATCTCTAAATATGTTTCAAAATGTGAAGTATTAAATCTGAACAAAAATACTTAGTTGGTGGTGGCCTACAAGTTAGAGCTAGTATTCCAGAAGTATTTCAGTTGATTTTTCCAGTACGAGAATAGTGCAGTGCAATTAGTCTGAGACATTTAATTGAGGGTTTAATAATGTCATTATGTGAGTTTACTCTGGCTACTGTTTGCAATGGTTGTTCACAGGTTTTAATGTTGACTTTATACGTAAAACATTTCTATGAGACGCAATGAGATAATTTGTACAAATATAACATTTGCAGAGAATCCTAAAATTAAATATGATCATTGCTAAAAGATGCAATGCAGAAGCATAAAATATGTATGAAATTATGTAAATATGCTGGAAAAAGTCTTCCAGCTAAACGTGTCTACTAGTGTTCTGAAGGCTTGCCAAACTCTAAATAAAAGCCTCATTGAGTAGAATGTTTAGACATCTGGATACTTTTCCTTTAAATTCCAGGAAAATATGCTGCATCTAGTTTGAACTATAGCTACCTAAGTCTCTATTTCCACTACAGTCAAAATAGTTATTCTTTGTAATTTCCTGTTTGTCATACTACTTCTCTTCAACCAGCTGATCAAAGATACAATATTTTTTTCAACTGTTTTTCCTGCCTAATTTTCTTGTTAGTGTTTTAACAGGCTTGCTATTGCAGGCTAACTTTTCCTTTCAATCTTTGGTTTCCATTCTGCTGCCAGAGCTGTGCAATTTAATAAAAATGAATTGAACACTGCAAAAAATATTAACAAAGTTCAAGTAGTTCACCAAATTTAATGTTGAAAATTATTTCTCCAGTCATGTTCATGTCACAGGAAATTCCTTGAATACTGAATATATCTTGGGCAATTTCAACTAGCAATATAACTAGGAAGTAGGCCTTATACCATTATGTGGCAATTGACTCTCAAAATATCATATATTGCTCTGTGAAAGACTGAATTTGTTTAGTTTAGTTCTGTCAGATAAGCTGCATTTGGTTTCTTTATTATTTCATTGAAAATCTTTTAATCTGAGCCCCAGCTTAGTCAACATTTACTTAATCACATATTAATAAAATACAGACAGTTGGGGTGGTGTTCATGACATGGATTTGCACAGTTAATACAGCTTCTGCACAGAAAAAAATGGAATTCATACAAGTTGAGCATATGTTAAATGGGAAAATGATGTGTCTTCATAAACATGCTCCATCTACTCTAATGGAATTCTTAACTCTTTCACAAATGGTAAGAAGGCAGCCCATCATAGAAGTGCCAAAGGGTCATGGCTGTGGAAAAGGAAAACATTCATTTGTTCTTCCGTAGAAAAATACAAAACAAAATGTTCTAGTGACAAATAGGAAATGTGGAGTATCCTCAAGGCTTGCCTTATCTCATAATTACACAGTGTGGGATCTTACTTCTCAGGGAGAAACACTACATTATCCCATTTGCATTCAAAGTGTGGTTAAAGAAAAGTTACTACAGAAGAAAACTGATTATTTGGTAGGATTTTTTTTTTGCTTATATGTTTGTACAAACCTGGGATCTTTGAGGTGTTTGTTATTATGATCATAAAGTGGTTCCAAATAAAAAAAAATCTTTAAAGATCTTCAGCACAGTTCTCTGACCTGTGCGTCTGAGGTAGGCTGCTGTAATAATTAGTTTCACCTTCCCCTGTAGGAGGTGTCTTATCTATGTACCTCTGGAGGAAATATTATTGTTCCCTGTGGTCTTAGAAGGGAGGACCAGGCTGAGAAACCAGGCTGTGTTGTGTAGCAACAAAAATACCACTATAAAATGGTCAGGTAAGTAAGCAAAATCAGGTTCTTTTCAAAATGCTTAAAAGAATTCTGATATGCACAGAGCAGCACAACTCTGAATTGTAAAGGGGGAATTAAAATAAAATGAACAATGCTAGTTTGGAGATTACATTTACATTCTCACATATAGCATAAGGATATAGGTGAGCTGTCAACTCAAAGCAATATTAAACTCAAAGACACAGAAAACAGCAAAATTTGAACAAAAAATACCTCTCTGTTGTCCTACAAACTGGCCTATTCATTGTTCTGTGAACTCAGAATTCCATGTCTTGTCTTTCTGTTTGAATACTCCATCCTTCTTACTTGGAATGTTTTCTGACCTCACCTGTTCCTCCCAAAATCCTTAGCATCCTTCAAGTTTTAGCTTAGTTGTTATTTCTTACATGATACTATTTTTTATCCTTTTAGTTGTTAATTCTTTTTTCTTGCCTCACTTCTTTATATTCACTCAAACATGGATATATTGTACATTCCCTCATCTCACCCCACACCACCTAGTAGAAAGCAGCAGACTATTTGTATCTGTTGTATCTAGTCCATTATAGGTGCTTACTGAATATTTGTAGAATTATAAACAATAAATCACTCACTGTTTTTAATATAACTTTTTGAAGGACACAATAACTATTTTGTCATGTAATCACACTTGCTTCCATTTGGTTTTAATTGTCTATAAAAGTTGTTTTTGCTTATATTCCATAAAGCAAATATGATAGTAGAGGGAGTATGGTATAGTAGAAAGAGTGCAGTGGTGGGAATAATGAAGATTTAGGTTAATTATTGAATAATATTTACTAGCTTTGTGATACTGATCAACTCACTTCTATGTACCTCTCACGTTTTATTTTGTTGGAGGGGTTCCCTCCATTTAAAAATCATAAATCCTATGTGTATTTCTGTGTGAATATCCTAGTATGTATGGCTTAGTATATACATATATGTATGTATGTGTATGTGTATGTGTACACATATATATTGTATATATACATATATATAATATGTGTATATATATATATGTGTGTGTATATATATATGTATATATGTATATACATACTAAGGATAGATTAGAAGGAAGATGTCTAGCAGAAAATGTAAAATGATTCATAAAGTTGTTGTTACTACAAATATATATTTTCAACAGTAACTACAATGTGATCCCTATCTTTTGAATCTGACATAACAATCCTAATGGTGCTAATAAAACAAATGGAAATGACAACATAAAAAACAAATATGGGGAAATCAGCTGTAGTAGACTAAATGTACACTGAGGAAACCAACACACAGAAGACGCTCCAAAATGTGAGGGTTTTGAAGCATTGATTCTCAATATATTTGAAGCAATTGAAGATTCCAATGCTTCCTTGAATAAGGCTTCAGTTACTATGTACATTTCAAAGATGTTATTGATGAGTATATGAGAAGAGAATGGAACAGGTGCCACAAGTTATATAACACTGTGGAGCACAACTTTATCATCATACAATTACTAAAAGGAGGGAACGTAACATCTCACTGTTCATTGGCCTAAAATAATTTTAAAAAGCTATTTTAAAGATTTTTATGTTATTTACGCTCTCCTCAAAAAAGTGGCATATGAGAGTCTTTGAAACATACAACAGAGAAAATTTCTTAATCATTGACAAGAAGGGACACATAAAAAGATGTATGCTTGCCACACATCTTTTTTCTTGTTTTACAATTGTCATAAAGGACATCTAGCACACCATCTTGTTGAAGAGAAATTCCTTATTTATGATAATGTTCTATGGATATTCCTGTCCTGTATTGTGTTTATTGTTACATTGAAGAACATTGCAAAGTCTACTGGATGATATTCGTATCACCTAAAAAAAGAGTTTGGTCCAACTATACACAAAGGAAGAAATGAATAGATGAATAGTGAAGAATATTTACTGGGTAGATTGTGATATGAAGGCAGCTAGATATCATATAGGTTTTTATACATTATATCTTGGAAACATGATGCATATTTTATATGGGGTCCAGAATTGATTAAGAGGAGAAAAGAGGTCAAGGTTGCCTTTGGGACCTTGCACATTTGTTTTAATTACCCTGAGTTCCTTCCTAAAACAAATTCCTGTGTTTTTAACAAATTTTTCACACCCTTGTGTGGCTGTGAGTCATAAGACACTTCTGTCACCCTTGATTTGATATTGAGTATAACTTGATGTCAGAGAGTTCACTCATAATAATCACAAGCAGCCTCTGCATGTCACAAAAGTTTCATGTGAGAAGTAGTTTAAAAATAAGATGTTATTTTTTTCTTTTGTTGTTGTTGTTATTGCTATTATTTCAGCCTTTTCTATCATATTCCCAAAGGTTTATTCCATCCTTCATGTCAATGGTATTAGAATGGGAAAAAATAATTAGTCTTCATAAAGATATGACTAAAGATTATATTCTAGTTATATGGCAACATTGAAGAATAAATATCACCTGTGTGCTCATGACACTAAGAGAAAATGAGTCAAGTCTCCTATAAAGAGGTTGATTTCACTGTTGCATACCTATGGGAGGACTTAGAAGAGAGTTGTACAAGTCTATCAATCATGGATAATTTGCAATCTACATCATGTTATGGAATAACACATCAGTGTGCTCATTTTCATTCATGGGTTATAGGAAAGGGGCCTTCCAATAGAGCAAGTTAAAAAGTCATAATTAGGGTGTTCTAGTGTGTTGGTATTCCAGAGCATGGATTATATGTTAGGTATTGCAGACAAAATATGTTCTATATTTGAAGAGCAAGAAGAAATCTTTGGTAATGACCTTCAGGACCCATGCCAGTAAATGTTGAAAAGAGGACTCATCAGGCAATGATGTCTCCCTTGGCTATAAAAGTGGTGAGAATAATGCTATGTAAGAAATGGGCTAAGTTTTGAGCCTCCTTCCTTATATATTAAGGTAGTCTAGGGGACAGAGTGCTTTCAGGGTACTAGCAAAAATACTTGTAGTATCTTCCTCTATGTCTTTGAAATAAATGCCCCTTTGCAAAACTAACTTCTGTTAAGCGGTAAAACACAACTGGTGGGCCAATCAAAGTCTCTAACAAATGGAGACAAAAACCAGTAAAGGATTAGACTAATAGCACTAGAGGAAGAGAAACATTCCAAATACCTAAGAATACTCTGGAGACCAAAGTGACTGAGAAAGCAAGCATGGCTGTGATATGGAGAGGGTCAGTGCCCTGTACATAATACAGGTAATTCTGATGAAACATTATGGAAATCAAACACGCAGAAGTGTCAGTTGATGCTAGTTTATTTCTTTCTTTTGTGATTGCTGTTATTGCTATTATTTCAGGCTTTTCTATCATATTTTCAAAGGCTTGTTCCATCTTTGGTGTCTATGGTACTAGAATGGAAAAAAAATGTCTTCATAACGATATTGAACACAAAAAGAGTAACCATTTGCCATTACAAAGTTGCATTACTCATGATTTAGTAAAATGAAATCCCAGGGTTAAGAGTACAGATGGTCCATAACCAGTATACTAGGTGTTTTGACACACTGGAAGCAAATCCTCACACTAATTCCTCTGAACTAACACAATAACAAAAGTGGATAGAATTGATCCTTGAATGTTTATTCCCATAGACAAAATCTTTATCAGTGTTTGGAAAACAATGTGATGCACATAATTAAATTATGAGACCAAACTGAAGAGGATCTCAGGGTCTTTCAATTTATGTATTTATTTTTCAGAAGTTTGTGAAGCACTAACCAGAAATCATGGTTTTATCATGATCAAAAGTCAAAAATTGTAAGTTCAAGAAGAAAAGGGGAAAATAAAATAAAACAACAACAAGACTTTAAAAAAAGACCCCTATAAAGGGTAGGGAATGTGCAGCCTAGAGGCCACATGTGGCCCTCCAGGTCCTGAAACACAACCCTTTGACTGAATCCAAACTTTGCAGAACAAATTCCCTTAATAAAAGGATTTGTTTTGTAAAGCTTAGACTCAGTCAAAAGGCCACACCCAAGGACCAGAAGGCCACATGTGGCCTTGAAGCCACAGTATCCTCATCCCTCCTTTATACTATCTATCTATCTATCTATCTATCTATCTATCTATCTATCTATCTATTTACCTATCTATCTATCTATCTATTTACCTATCTATCTTATTCCATTTTTTGCTCGTAAGCAAAAACTGTCTGGGTGTGAATGATCCAGCAGGAACAGATGTATTTATTTAGATTTTGAATAGAGTGTACAGTAAAAAACAAAACAAAAAAATCCTCTTCCAATCACCCTCATAGCAGACTCAACCAAGAACAATTTGAGCTCATGGAAAGATAGAATGCTTTTTCCTGGAATCATGTAAGACTCTCCCTCTCCTTCTGGCATAGTCTAAGATGAGTTACCTCCAAGCAATGGAGAAATTGTAAGATAATGTACCAATCAGGCAAAGATATGATAGAAAAGGTTATTTAGATATAGACATCATTTCCCCACCCTCAACTTGACTACCATTCTGAAAGAGTTAATTTAGGTCCCACAGGAAAGCACTTCCCTAGCTGTGATCTGCTTTTCCTCATTCCGCTTTAGTAGAAGCCCTGTGTCCACTGATAATAATATACATCTCAGAAACCGTTGTGGTGAATAAGCATCTCTCTGAATTACCCAAATTAGCTTCAGCAGGTAGCAAAACACTTTACCTACACATTCTTTAAGGCCAGCTCTCTCCTTGTATGTGATTTCTCATAGGCAAAGGGGATTTCTCAGATTTTGTGTGCCAGAACCTAGAGGAAAATGAAAAGCTATGGCATTTAAACCTCACAAAACATGTCATTAAGAATGTATAAATGGACGCGAGGCCACTTAAGGCTTCGGCCACTCGCCTTCAGCTGTAGACTACTATATCAGATATTCCTAGTTCCATCTCAGCACTTTCTTCTTGTTAAATGCCATTATTAAATATCACCGAATCTATTGTATTAGTTGATCTTTGGTATGTGTAAATATGAAATAAGCAGGAAGGTGGTAGTTGCACTCCTCAGAACATTTATCAATCTTATTGCCTTCTCTATTTTTCCAATTTTCCAGTAAGTGCCCTATAATAATATCTTATATTTGCATAGACCTTCTTTTCTGAGGAGAGCAAAGTACTTGTCAGGTGACATCTCATCTGTCCTTATGCTATTCCATGAGGTTTTAAAGGAGGGAAAGAACTTATTATTTGTTAGATTTAAAACAAAACAAAACAAAACAAAACAAAACCTGGGTCCTCTGTAAGTCTTGATATTTTCTATTATTTTGAGACCAAGTTTCTAAAACCAAAGAGCCAATTAAAAGCTATGATTTGCATTATTTAATTGAAGAAAAAAAAGTTTTGCTTGAATTTTCCATTTATTTTGATAAAATATTCAAAGAATTTCCTCAGTTTTCCTTGAATTACTAAATTTATTACTATACAAAGATCCTTAGAAAGGATATCTACTAGATTGGATGGATACTCCTTCATATTCAGTTGTTTGGGTGTAAGTAAAAATTCTGAAATTTCCAAATATATAATGAGTAAGCATATTAATTAAGTAAATATTATGTTCCAGGTATTGTGGTGGGCACCAGGGATACAAAGGAAGAAAATTAGTAATACGTTGATATTCTAATTACGTGTGTAAAAGGGAGGTGGATTCAACTAAATAGAAATGATTTGCAATTTGGCATGAAGAGAAAATCTTCAAATAATGTTTTGTAATTTAAAGGACAGATTTTAGTATTAAATAGTTCTTTATGGGGCTGGGCCTGGTCATGAATTTCAATTATATACCACATTCAAAAAATGTATATTTATTAAGCATCTGTTATGTGATGAAAACTCTACTGGGCATACAGGGACTAGAGAGGGGACAGAAACATGTATAAAAATACCCTTGAGAAACTTAAAGTACAATGGAGATAATAACTCAATATTGAAATTATATAAAAACATAATACTACCACCAAAAATGCCATCTGTCAGTATCACATTGAATTCCTAATGAATGAGTGGTGAAAATAAGGAAGAGGAAATTGCTCTGGATTGTAGTTGCCTTAACAGACTTCATGACAGAGAAGGGATTTTATAAAAGACTTTAAAAAATTAGTCCTTTTTATTTTAAATTCAATAATCATCAATAATCACAAGCATTTCTAAGTCAAAGAGAATAAAGAGAATTGTAAAAGAAAGTATGAACCTCTGTCATGTAGGGTTTTAACAGACACATACATAGAAACATAAATATGTAGGTCTAGAAAGACATATTCTTTAAAAGATACACATATGTGTGTATATACACTAATATTTCCATCATCTATTATATATCTGCTTCATAAAGCATTAACAAATTGTTTTATTTCTTTTTTCACCTACATCTTTATTCTTTTCCCTCAACAGCCAGGTAGCACAACAGATAGAGTGTGGGACTTGGAGTAAGGAAGACCTGAGTTCAAATACTACCACAGATACTTGTTAGCTTTATGATAGCAGACAAGTTATATAACCTATCTGTGCCTCAGTTTTCTCTTCTATAAAATGGAGGAAATAATAATACTTATCTCACAGGTTTATTGTGAGAATTATCATATGTAAAATACTTCCAAACCTTAAATACTATTCTTTCTATTTTTATTAATATTATTATTATGCACCTTTTTAAAATACATCTTTGATGCTCACTATTCACCAAAAATCTACCAAACTCTTCTCCATAGTTGAAAAGGAATAAGTTGGGAAAAAACTGCAAAGATGAGAAGAAGCCGATTTATGGAAGAGTTTAAAAGTCAGAGGATTTTGTATATGATCCTATGGATAACAAGAATCCACCAGAGTTTGTTGAATGAGGAGAAGATGTAGTGATGTTTATGCATGTGTAGTACACTTTGAGAGTTGGGACAGCTAGGTCTCTTCAATTTCTAGTGTATTTATTTTTATTTACTTCCTTTGGGAGTCCTCCAAATGAAGTTTGCTTTATTCCAACTGAACGTATAAAATAGCCTCATAGTAGTTTAATTGACATGACACTGTGTAAATTAATTTAGGTACTATCACTATATTTGTGGTATTAGGACAACAAAATAGGACCAATCAAGATCTTTCAATTTGTGCGTTTATTTAGTTCTATTAAAAAAGTATTTGGTAGTTTTATTCATGTAAGTTCTAATTGTGTCTTGGTGGGTGGGTGGACTCCCAATTACTTTACAGTTTCATAGGAAATTCAAGTGGCATATTTCATGAAATTTTGAAACTAATTGGGAGTCCACCCACCAAGACACAATTTAAACTTATTTTAGAATTGGAATTTGTTATTTTGAATGGAATTCTTTTTTGTAACTCATTCTGCTGTTTCATTTATAACACACAGAAAGGCTCATGGTGTGTGGTCTTATCTTACATTTTTATTCTAAAGTTATTAATTGTTGCAATTGATTTACTTAAATATTTAGGGCTTTAAAGTAAACCACCTTATAATATGTAGATGGTAATAATTTACTTAAATATTTAGGGCTTTAAAGTAAACCACCTTATAATATGTAGATGGTAATAATTGTGTTTCCTATCGGTCGATGATTATTCCCAAAAACACTTCTTGTGGCAATGGATACCTTTCCATAATGCCTGAACTCCTCATATTACATGAGAGATTTCTGCAGTCCACACATTACAGATGATGTTAGGCATTCCATTTTCAATGTATACTGTGCCTCACTCTGAGGAAAGATGCATTGATTCTTGTGCTTCCTAGTATTCTTAGCATAAAGGAGAGTGATATTTTTTCTAAAGTTATGAATCTATTAATTTTATAGCAGCTATAATTTAATCTTTATTAGATTTGTTAACATATTCTTTCATATCTCATATTTTACTAATGTGGAGCTATTGTTATTCCTTTTTAAATACAACCTAATCACAGTAGACAATCTTTTCAAAGCTTCCCTTTTTTTTGCTAAAATTTTATCCAAAATGTATTAGAGCTATTTGTCTATCAGTTTTGTTTCTTTGATTTATATCAATCTTCATTTTAGGAAGTAGTTACATGTTTATTTAATATAATTAATTTATTACATTGTTTTTTCTCCATTTTTCCAAACTATTTTGTCATACTAAAAGTTATTGCCAATTTAATATTTTATAGAACTCATTTATGGTTTGTTCATTTTTGTAAGTGCTCATGCACAACTTTTAAGTTATTACTTTTGTTGGCACATAATTGAGCAAAACAGTTTGTGTTTGTTGACTGACTGACTAATTACACTCTTTGTATGATTTTCAATGTTCCTTTTCTCAGTTTAGGTTAGAGTGAGGTTTATGAGATGACTACACTTTTATGCCTACTTTTTATACTTATTCGTTCAGTTTATGAGGAATAGTAAATTCCTCTCTTTTCCTTATTTTTTTTCTATTGTATCTTATTTTTCCTCCCTTTTCTTTGTCCTCTAAAGGAAAAGAAAAGAAAAGGAAAAAAAAAGCACAAGCCTTTTACCAAAGAACTAAGTTTCTCATTAATATATCCATTTTTTTATTGTTGAAGAAAGTAGTATTTTTAATGGACAAAGGTCCCTTTTTCCTCCTATTTGGATGTAGGATACCTGGCCTCTTCAAAGTATTTAAATGTAGAATTCACCAATTTACATTTTATGTTTTTTTTCCATTTTCTATGTTTCAAAAATTATATTCAGTTCTAATTTTCTCACATATAGTAATTCATTGTTCTCTGTTCCAATAAAGATTAATTTTTTTCTTCTATGGAATTATACTCAGTTTTGAATTATTATTCTTTGCTTTAAACCTTTTTATTTGTTCTTTTGTTGTGTGATATTTCAAAATATTTCCCTTTATTTTATTTGCTGCTAGGGGTCATGTGGCCTTGACAGGCTCATTTTTTTTTGCTTTCTTTCTTGATGCTGAAATTATATTTCCTTTAATCTCATCTTGTTTATTACATTTCTTACTCTTCAATGAAGGATATCTTTTGGGATGAGCCTAATGGTCTTTCTATTTTCATTTTGTAGTCTTGAAAAAATTATTTATAATTGTATTTTATTATTACTTGACATATTAACCATACTATTTGTTTGGTTCTAGTTTTCAGGGAGTTCAAATTTTTTTATTTCTTATTTTTTTTTTTGCTTTCTAGTTTAGTTTTTTTATAGTTGATATATCAATTTTTTCTGCTTTTTTTATTCTTCTAATCTCTTGTTACCTCATTGATTCAAGAGCAGTTTCCTTTATTCTGTTTTTCTTAATGTCAAGTTCTTGATTAAGTTTGTTTAATGTTTTGCTGCAACCTGTTCATTTTCATCTCAAATATTCTAATGCTATCTTCTTTCTCTTGCTTATGCTCTTCTTTTCTTCTATCTGTAATTGTAGTTCATTTGAATGGTCCATTTTATTTAATGTTCTAGATATGATGAATTTGTAGCTATTTCTCTCTTCTGGTATTTAAACCTAGAGCTCTTTCAATGTACTTTCTTTTTTTAAACTTTTATTCCTTATTTTTTTTCTGTTTTTCCTATCTACAACTTTAGTTCTCAGATTAAGACTTTGTATCAGGCCAAAGTCTGCATCCTACTCAGTGTAGAATGGAAGTAGGCTAGATGTGTCTCCTTCTGCGATTATAGATTAGGACTAGGAAGCAGGGTCAAATATTGACTTTGCTACAAACTGTAAGTAACTGCCTTGTGGTATCTGGGCGCTATATTTCTAAAGGCCATGTTGGCCCTGCCTTCTTGCATAACTCTCATTTAGTGAGAGCAGCATTGTTGTATAGATCTTTCCATTGCCACAGATTGCAGCCTCCATTTATCATCTTTATGTTTCCCTAAGATGTCATGTCAGATTTTTTGGTTTTTATTTTATTTATTTATTTATTTATTTTGTAAAATTACTCACAGCAAATCCAGGCCTTCAGGACTCAGCACTAATTCAAAGGTATTAGTCTATTCTCCTAAGGCATCATGAAATTATTTTTTTGCAAAGTCTTCTATTTTCCTCTTCAGTCAACTACCTACAAATATGCATCTTAATGTGTTGGCCCGTGAAGAAGCCAAAAACAGAATTGACGATGGGTTTAGAATGATTTCCTTGGACACCCCAGATTACTGGGTTGGCCTTAGATATTTTTTCCTATATCACCAAACACTGGGAAGTCTTCAGTCCTGGATCAGCTCTTCTGTCAAGTTACATCTCCTTCTGCTTCCTTCATACATTGATGGAGCTTAGTGATATTATACTTAAATTTGGAATTTCAGTTTTTCATTGTCAATAGGTATTCCAAAGGAGAAGTGTTTCTTCCCAGAACTTTTGATCTTATTATCTTAAACTTGGAAACAGGACTTGAAAGGAATCAAGTCAACTCAAGTCAACAGGCATTTATTAAACAATTTCTATATGCCAGGGGTTTGAATATCTCTCTAATACTATGTAATTTCACATAATACAAATTTTACACATTCCTATCAACTCAGCCTTCTTATCATCTCCTTTCTATGTCCTCCTTTCCTATCACACTAGTGTCATAATAATCAAACAATGGAAAGGGTTCATCAGTTGACAATTACCAAGGATAACTTGCATGTATGAAGTGGCAGATATGAGTAAGAAATTTCATATAAATCATATTATCAAAAGGCAACCAGACATTTTCACTTACCTAATATACTTGGTTTCATGTCTTCATTCAGCAGAAATTTAATTACATATAACACAATATTCAAGCTTTCCTTGTTGGCAATGAAAGTCTCTGAAACTTAACTGTATAAGTTTTGGGAATTGTAATTCTAGTTAGCATTATTTTCTTCTGGCACTGAGAAGAACATTGTCTGAGGAGTGAAAGTCAAGAAACATAGTGTTGGGAGGAAGTAGAGATAAAATGACAAACTTAAATCAAAGTTTTGGTTTGGAGAGAGACAAGTGTAGAGGCAGCAGCACAATGATGTTTGTAGAAAAAGAAAGAGAAACATCTTTTTTTCAGTGTGAGCTCTAGTGCTAGAATATGTAGGTTTGGCCCATTATCTACGGAGTCCACTCTTTAAGGAATAATAATTAAGAAATAAATAAAATAAAAACTCTAATGGGATTGGTGGAAATGACTAAAGTTGCCAACTGTTGTTCCTTCAGATTACTGAAAGGACAGTAAATATTTAATGCCCTCCTCTCATTTTTCCATTTTTATAACTAGAAGACATTTCTAAAAATTTACTTTATTTCTTTAAAAATTTCTAATTTTCATTTGTTTCATATGAAATCAAAATTCATATGGTCATAATTATTTTGGAATTCATTTCTGTTAATTAATTGAACACAGAGGGATTGTGGTGGAGGAAGCCAATGAAAAATTCTGAATACCCAGAACAGGATAGGAATTTACATCTTAATCCAAAATGGTAAGATACACAACACACACACAGCTGGGGAAACCAGCTGAATGAGATCAAGTCTTATAGTTTTGCCTTTATTAATAACTATTTTAAGCTTTTAAATAGCACAGATAAATGACCAAGTGAGTCAGAGTCATTTATGATGTGGTATGAGCACATGAATAAGCAATCAATTAATCAATCAATAAACATTTATTAAGCATGAACTATGTGTCAGATGCTGTGGTAAGTGTAGGAGATACAAAAAGAGTTAAAATATAGTCCTTGACCTCAAGGAAATATGTAACAGAGGGAAGGCACTGGAATTTAAAGGGGTTGGAGAAGGCCTTCTGTGGAAGGTGGCATTTTAGTTGAAACTTAAAAGAAGTCAGAGAAGTCATCAATTGGAATTAGGAGGGAAAATATTTCAGGCATGGAGGACAAAGAAAATGCCTGGAAACAAATGATAGAGTATCATGTTCAGGGGACAATCAGGAGGCCAATGTCCCTGAATTGAAAAGTATTTGTCAAGGAGTATGGTGTAAAGTACTGGAAAGGGAGAAATTGAGGGAGGAGGGGAGAGAAATTGTAGGCCAGGTATTGAATTCTTTGAGGAAGGAAGAAAAGTGGCCTGGGGGTTTACAGACAACAGCTACTGAGATTTTGATTAGATATAAATAGCATGAACCTCAAGGCAGAGAGTTAGAGTGATGGAAGAAGGGGAAGAATTTGAAAGTGGCAATGGGGAAAAGATTATTCCAACTCTACTATAAGATTCAGATGACTCAGATTGTTGTTCAGTGAAGCTGGCTGCATTTGGAGGGAGTGGAGGAAGAGAGGCATGGTCCAAGGAAAAGTGAAGCATCCACAGGCCACATAGTGGGAGGAAGAATATATAGTCTGGGAAAGATGCACACAGTCTAATACAAATCCCCAGAATTCCAAAGATCATTGGCTGCTAGGCGTTATGGTGGATAGAATGGTGAATCTGGAAGAAACATGTGAATTTGAATCCTACCACAAGTATGTCTTATTTATGTGACCCTGGAGAAGTTACCTTAACTTCCTGAGGCTCACTTGCCTCAACTATAAAATGATGAAGGTGGATTTGATGATCACTCCAGTTCTAATATTTGATCATATGATCCAGCTCCATCACCTATATAGCAAACTTGGCTCAAAACACTATCTTCTTCATCTTGAATAGTTTCGAAAGAATGATTAATAAATTGAGTGAATCAATCTTATTAAATGATTTCAGTAACCTTTATATTTTATAGATCAAGAATAAAGCAGAATAAAAATTCAGGAACTTAAAATAATTAGGCACACAGTTCTTGCCTCTATGATAATGAACTTTGTATTTCAGATTTTTGTTTTGCAATTTGTGAATAGAACAATGGTAGCATGGAATAGTGGAAATTTTTTTGGTTTTGGAAACAGGAGAATTAAACTTGAATTACTTCTAAAAACTTAACTGTGTGAGTCAGGATAAGTCACTTAAAGATTTTGAACCCCACTTTCCTAATATAGAAAATGAGAATAATAATTCCTGTTTTATGTATCTCAAAGGTTCATTGAGGCAAAATGTTTTGTAAATTTTAATGTGACTCATACATATCCCATATTATTATGAAGTGCTCATTATCACTTACATAATCCTGGGACATTGTTTCTGTTATCGTACCTCAATTGCCCATAGAAGAAATATCACTGTTGCCCTTTCTTTTTTGAAAAAAAAAATGGGACCATACTTTGACTTGATTTTTACTTCTGCACCTACCATTTGTTAGACTTCACACAGCAGCCAGTATCAGGTGTTCATATTCCTGTACTTATGAATTGGCAGGCAAAGAAAACAGCATAAGTCCGTTTTCCACTAAGTAGTGCTATTCAGACAATAGAAAAGGTTTCAAATTGATCTGGAAGCATGGTTGAATATTGAATCTTTTCCATGTTGAAACATGGGATATGTATCACCTGTCTCAAGACATGAGAACTCATCAACTTATGAATGTGAAAGTAGAATAGATTCAATCAAATATACTAGAAAGAATTTTTTTTAAAAAATATCAATACCAAAAGACATACTCAATAAAAATATCATCTCTTGTCTTTGCCTCAAAATTATTTATTTTATTATTGAAGTGACTATATCACATGTTCTGATGTGAATTTCTATTGTTCTTTATAAATTTTAACTTTCTATTATGACAGCATAAAATTTAAAGAAAATGTTTATCTTCACACTATTGTAGAATTTGGAATTATATTTCATAATACTTAATGACTTAAGGGCTCATCTGGGTTAACTGCTAGATTTAATAATTGTCACTTATACAAAATCACAGAATTATTGATGGTAGATGCAGTCTCTGTTTTTGAGGTTCTAATATTCTTTTCTTTGCACTGTATCCTTGTATTTTTTACTCAGACAACCCAGAGCCATAGCCACGACCCTTTATAAGTTAAAATCTTCTCCGTGTCATTCCTCCACGGTTAATCCATTTCATCAGTGAATCAATTTATTCAAGCAATCAACCATCAAATATTTATCAAGTCCATTATGTACTATGCACTGTACTAGGTACTAGAAATAAAAAAGACAAATTAAATAGGTCTTGAAGAGCTTACATTCAAGGAGTACATTCTTCAAGCGTTCAGAGAAAAATGACAAAGAGTTTACTCAGAAAAAATAGAAATGCATGGGAGCAGCAGAGTTGTAACTAGGAATTATGATATCTGGTACAAACTCTGTTGAATATAAGCAGAGTTTGAGGTACTTTGGGACTATTTAGGAAACAGGAGAAAAGCACAAGATTTTTGCATATCAAATACTCTGTAAATCTGTGATTCATTAGCATGGTGCACTGACAAGACAAAAAATCCTTCATTTTGATATCACAGAATATTTCCTCATCCTTATCCATCTTTAAGATCAGTTAGGTGGCACAGTGGATAGAGCACCTCACCTGGAGTTAGAAAGACCTGAGTTTAAATCTGGCCTCAGACACTAACTATAACTCTTGACAAGTCACTTAATCCTGATTGTCTCAGTTTCCTCATTTGTAAAATGATCTAGAAAAGGAAATGCCAAACCACTCCAGGATCTTTGCCTAGAAATCCCCAAATAGGGTTTGTGAGAGTCAGACATGACTAAAATGTCTGACAAACAACAGCATCCATTTCA
Source organism: Phascolarctos cinereus (assembly GCF_003287225.1). Lineage (NCBI taxonomy): Eukaryota > Metazoa > Chordata > Mammalia > Diprotodontia > Phascolarctidae > Phascolarctos > Phascolarctos cinereus. Next base: position 452,626,028 of record NW_027555847.1, on the reverse strand, counting down.
GGCCTAAGTTTCTGGAGTCCTGTTCTGCCCTTCCTTTTCATTGTGATTTCTCGATCTTTGCTTCTCTCAGTAACAGATTTTCTTTTGCCCTAGACCTCTTCCTCTTCTGCTACTTTTATTTCCTTGCGCTTGCCTCTCTGCTCGCCCCTTCCCCCCAAAATATCAAATTCCTGGTGCTAGTAGTCGGTAAACTTTCTTTTATGCTCCTGGTATGCTATGACTGCATAGGTGTTGGAGTGTAACAATATCCAAACTTCTGCTTCCTGAACCTTTCTCTATCACCATCACTCAGCAACCTCTTCTCCTTTGATGTCCATCTATCAATAGGTAACTATATTTACTGTCTATTATCCAAGAGTTTTCTTTATTCCATTCTAAAGATGGAAGCAATTAGCTTACAAATACCCTTTGTATCTTATTTCTTTCCCTTAAATTTGGGGACATAAACCAACATTTTGTGGCCTCTAACACTTTGACCTCCTCCAGAAGATTACCCTTTAAATTATCTGCTTTCACTAATTGTGCATCATTCTATCCACACCTTCAGTCAAATGCTTTTCCTCACTCTGTTTTCTAATTCATACAAAACTTTTTTAAGTATAAATTCTATTGCTATATTTTATGCTTACTTTAACAAAATCCCCCATGTATCCTTTCTTTTCTACCATGGTTCCCTTGTTATTCAATTTTTTCAGTCAAGTCTGATTCTTTGTGATGCCATTGGGGATTTTCTTGGCAAAGTTAGTGGAGTGGCTTGTCATTCCCTTCTCCAGCTCATTTTACAGATGAGGAAACTAAGACAAACTGCTTTATGTGACTTGCCCAGGGTCATACAAGTAGTGTCTCAGGACAGATTTGAACTCAGGAAGATGAGTTTTCTTGACTTTCTATCTACTTTGACACCTATTTGCCCTCCTCTAAGGTAGAAGAGTGAAAAAAGTACTGCACCAAAATAGTCCTTTTATATCTCCCAACTTGATCCTCTATCACACTCATTACTGTAACTTTTCAAAACTTTTTCATCCTTCTTTAAACATCATATGGCTCGCCCTCTCCTTACTGTTCAGTAGAAAACCTTCTATCATGTTTCACTGAAAAAAATGAAGCTATTTGTGAAAAGTACTCTCTTCTTTCTTTCTCATCTCACATTTTAGAAGCCTTATGCTGTATCTCCTCCTTGACCCCTCACTCACATGAAGAGGTAGCCCTTCATCTTGCCAAGATAACAGGTCTACACATACAAGTGATATCATTCCATTCCATCTTCTACATCATGACCTTTTTCTCAACCTCACTCTCACTAATATTTGATCTCTTTGGGTCTGACTGTCTACTTCCCTGATGCCTACAAAAACATCCATTCTTCCTTCTTTCTTAAGAACAAAACAAAACAAAATAAACAAAATTTGAAACCCTGAATGAATTTCCCAATTTCTGATAGCTATTATCTCATATCTCTCCCTTTTGTATCTAAACCTTTTGAAAAGGCCCCATATAACTGATGCCAACATTTTCTTTCTCACTATTCTTCTCTATCTGTGACCGCTCTATCCAACATCACCAATTACCAATCACTTAATCACCTAATTTCATGACCCCTTCTCACTCTTCCCCTTTGACTTTTCTGCAGCTTTTGATGCAATTAATCACTCTCTTCTCCTGTTACTCTTTTCTCTCCAGGATTTTGTGGCACTAATCTCTCATAGTTCTCCTATACTCGTGCAATTTTTCATTCACTCTTTTGCTCGATTTTGATTCAGATCATAATCACTAATGGTGGATTTGCCTCTAGGCTCTATCTTTAGCAATCTTCTCTTCTGGTTCATACTATTTATTTTGATGATCTTATCAAATTTCATGGATTAAATTATCATGTGTATGTAGATAATTTACTGATTAACTTTACTAACCCTAACCCCTCTCTTGACATCTAGTTTGATGTTGTCAACTGCCTATTGGACAATTTGAACTACATACCTTTGTATTTTGTGGTTATTTTAATGGGATTCCCCTTTCTATGATTGATATAATTTGTTATTGTTATTTAGGAATTCTATTGATTTTTGTATTTTTGTTGTAAGCTACTTTTTTTCTGAATTTATTAATTGCCTTAATTAGTTCTTCTGTAGGATTTTTTAAAGGATTTTTCTGACTTGCTATCATCTAACAGAAATAACTATTTTTCCTTAAACATTTTTTTTGCTTTAGATATCCTTGTCTTCTAATTTTATTTTTTAACCTGTCCTTCCTTGTATTATTCCTATTGTTAGTATTTCTAGAACAACAAATAATAGTTGGGAAAGTAGGTATCTTTGTTTTCCACTTGTATTCTCTGAGAAAGTTTCTAGTGTACCTCCCTTGCTTGTGATTTATGCTTTTGGTTTTAGATAGTGTGGTTTGTCTTTAATTTTCTTTTCTTTTTTTTTTTTTGGTGGCCAATCGAGTTTAAGTGATTTGCCCAGAGTCACACAGCTAGTAAGTGTCATGTGTCTGAGACAGGATTTGAACTCATGTCGGTCCTGACTCCAAGGTCAGAGCTCTATCCACTGCAACACCTAGCTGTCCCTGTCTTTAATTTTCAAAGAGGTCCAGAGGCATCACAAGTTGCATCTTGACTTGCATGTGAATTGGGTTTAAGTGAGGCAGAGTTATACAAAGTCATCAGACTTATGCTCTCCCTTCTAGTTTTCAAAATGTAGTGGCAGGGCAAAATTCAACATGACTGATGATGGCCCAGAATGCAGTTGATGACTTTGTCATCTTTGATGCCTGACTAAGATCTAAACACTCCACATCATACCTTCAGTTGTCTTCCTAGGTGGTAGAATGAATTGTTCTCATCTGCTCATTCTGTTGGGGAAAGTCTTCATGTACTAGAGGTAGACAGCTCTATAAGTCCCTGATGGGTTTGAGGTCCGTCAGTTACTTTCACCCTAGTTTAACCTATCTGCTGAGATGGCTTTACTGGGGTGTGGACAGTATGTATGCTACACCTTCTTGAAATCACAGGTGAGAGTTGGGTAATAGGTGGACACCAAAGGTGGATGAGCAGTACTGAAAAGGGCTCAGTAAGCCCTCACATCAAAGGCTGTAGTTCTCCCTGAATACCCCTCTGATTTTAGGTAGACTTTTTGTGACATAAAAAGATTACAACATTCTAGTCAAATGGATAGCGTATTGGACCTGGAGTCAGGAAAATTTGAATCCAAATCTGTCTTCAGACACTTACTGGTTGTGTGACTCTGGGTAGGTCACTTAACCCTTAATTGCTTTAGTTTCCTCATCTATAAAATGAGCTGCAGAAGAAAATGTCAAACCACTCTAATATTTTTGCCAAGAAAAATTCAAATAAGGTCAGAAAGGGTGGGAAGCAACTGAAACCATTGAACAACATAGTTTAATGGTGAACTTTATCAAAGACTTATTTAGCAATTATGATACTTTTTTCTTTTATATATTTTTTAAAATTATATTAGGCAATAGTTTGCCTTCTTTCATCATTCCCTGTTTTAGGTGTTAAAACTATGTTTCATTAAGTACATCAACGCTTTAGTTTTGTAAATTATTTAAGTAGTATTGGTAATGATTATTCTTTAAAATTTTATATAATTCTTATTCATCATTACATGGAGATTTATTTTCCTCTACCTTTAATACTCCTATTTCCTGTCTTTGGATTAGATTTTTTTAAGATCCCTATTCAATTTTCTGTTAGTTTTAGTATTTTCTATATTTAGAGATATCCTATTTATTTTGTGTTTTTATTTTAGTATAAAATACATAATAATAAAATAATAATAATAATAATAATAATAAAAATAATAATAAAATACACTACATACTTCTTTTTACTTCTTTTGATTTTATAGTGACCTTTCCTTCTTCATTTGTCTTTTATTGATTTTTCTACTCTCTTCTTTCTAAAGTGCTTGGGTAATATATTCCTCTATTCCCTTTGCTTTGTCAGGTTTATTAACATATTACTGTACATCAGTAAAAAGAGATTTAGTTTTTCTTCTTCTGGTAGTTCCATCACTGGTAATTCTATCTCCTTTTCATGGATTGGATAACTTAAGACCTCTATTGGGAATTCAGTTATTTTAAGTATTATATAGCTTTCAATATAGATCTAGCATCATAATACTTAATACTAACATATAATACATTAATAGGCATTGCATACTAATTAAATAAAAATTAACATGTATTAATTTAATGAGATCATAATACAAAGTAAGTATATGATATTTAAAATATCATATTATATATGATATTTAATAGTTAAATTTTCTTATTTGCTAATTTATTTCTTTTTCTGAATTCAACTCTGGTTATATGAAGTTTTTTAAATCAGTTTCTTTGTCTTTTTAAAGAGCCAGTTTGGAGTTTAGCTTATTATTTCTATATTATTTGAGTTTTCAGTTTCCTAATTTTCCTTTATTTTTCAATGTCATTTTTTGGACTTGCATTGTTAGTTATTTCTATGATATGTTCTTTAACTGGTCATTTAGAATTTCATTACTGAGTCTCTATTTGGATTTGTCTTGAATTTCTGATCTATGAAGAAATTATCATTTTTCTTGTATTATTTTCTTGTATTTGTGTAGTATTTCTGTCTTTTTCATTTTCTTGCAACATACCTGTGTCACAAAATATGTCAATTTTTGAAAAAGTACTACATGATATTAATGAAATAAGCACATTCTTTAATATTCCCATTAAAAATCATTGACTTTCTTGGTTTGCATATGTGCAGAAATTTATTAAATGCTATATGTTTGTTTAACTTTCTGTCAGATTTGTGCAACTCTGAGAGACAGACAGACAGAGAGAGAAATTGAAGTCTCCTAGTATTATTACTTGTTACTAGTTATATCTTCTTGACATTTAGGAATATTGACATTATAAGTTTAGATACTAAAGCATTTCAAATATTTAAATTCAAGATTGATATTGGTTTGTGCACCATCTTTCCTTTAAACATGTTGTATTCTTGTTAATCTCTTCATACTGTGAATTTTGTTTTTGCTTTGTCTAAAATGATTCTGACTCCTTCTTTCTAGAGATCCACTTAATTCATGGTAAATTTGGTTCCAGAGTTTCATTTTAATTTTATAGTCATTCTTCCATTTTAGATGCATTTATTATAATCAATTGGTTATATAGTTTTGATTTCTTTCCTAATCTATATTTCTTTAATTTTGTTGGAATGTTTAATACAATTTACATTTAAAATGATCAAAGTTCATTTTATAATATCCTCAATTTGTTTCTATATACTATTCTCTTCTGAATTATGAATTTCTTTGACTAAGTTAATACAGTATTTTCTTTTTATAATGAGTTTTCCATTAATTTATTTCATGACAAACAAATTTACACCAGTTCTCATTCCTTCACACTTAGAACTACCCTCCTCTTTTTCAGCCCTTTTACTAGTTCTGAGCTTTAAGTAAGCATATTGATCTTGTTTTGTTTTTCCTTTTTATTTATATAATTCTTCCAAAATTCTCCTTTTCCCTCAAATATCTATTATTAGGGTTGGGTTTTTTTTTGCAGATTTTATAGACTTTCATTTCTAGATAGGATTTATTTGCCTTGTTTTCTTCATTAATCATTTCTATTTCAGTCTCCTATTTTGTTCTAGGATTCATGGACTTTTCAAGTATTTATTTCTTCTTTTAACTCAGTATTTAATTCTTTTATTTTTTTGGTGAGGAAATTGAGGTTAATTGATTTGCTCAGGGTCACACAGCTAGTAAGTGTCAAGTCTCTGGTCTAAGACCATATTTGAATTAACTTGAATTAACAGTGCTCTATCCACTGCACCACCTAGCTACCTCTCAGTATTTAATTCTTCATGGAATTCTAGCTCACCAAATATGAGAAAGAAGCAGTACACTTTACCTAGATTTCCACTTGAATTTTAGCTTTGGTGGGTAATGTACAATAAATTTGGTAAAAGACAATGAAAAAAATCCTAGTGAGTAATAACCTTAATTTTAAAAGATGTGTATAATTCCATCTGACATAATTAAACAAAGAAAAATTGATTGTTTTGACATGAAAAAGAATTTTGTAAGCTGATCCCGGCATGAATCAACCATGGGGGAAACCTTTTTTGTAACATATTAGTTCTACAGTTTCTGAAAAGGGAAAAGTAGAAAACTTGCAAGAATGAAGAAAAAAATTTAAAAATAATTAAAAATTTGAGAAATATTTCTTTGAAGAAAATGGAAGACACATAAATTATTTGGTCTGAAGAAGATAATGCTTAATGTAAATTATTTTAACTTAAACTTCTTAAACAAAAGCCTTTGATGTTCTCTAAATAGGCTTATCTCTCTGCTCCTAACTTCAAAAGTTCTGCCATGTGTGCTTGTTTTTTCACCATTCACAGACATGGAGGTTCATGTCATGATCCATCAGTAGGTTGTGTATAATTAATAATGTTGGAAAATATGTTAAATAGATTACTACAGTGTAATTTTCCTCCATAAAATTGACAGAGATGAAATGATCTCTGTATCTGGGATCTTTAAAGGATAATCTATCAAGAATTTCTGGGCCTGATTTCTTGATCCTGAATATCCATCATAGACACTATCCTTTTATATAAATTAATGCACACAACTCAGTCACTTATTTGATGCTTTTTTAACAACATATTATTGGTTGAATTTTTGTGAACTTAAACCACAGAATATATCATCATCATCATTACCATCATCATCATCATCATCATCATCATCATCATCATCATCATCATCTCTATAATCTAGTTCTCAGAAGGGTTGAAAATTGGCATTTCCAGAACTCTCAGTGTGAGTTATTTGCACCAATGGAATCATAGGTCTGGAGAAAAAAAACAATAGAAAGACATTAAAAAGGAATGGCATGATTGCATATGTTTAATAAGAAGATTAATCTGCTTGTTTTGTGTACTAGAGCTTAAGGAGCAGAAGTTTGAAGTAAAGAGTATATGTATGAGGTTATTGTAATAACATAGGATCCAAAGTAATGAGTCCCTGAGCTAGCAAAGTCTCAATGAAAATGGAAAGAAGGAAACACACGTGTGAAATGTTGCAAATGGAGAATCTACAGAATGTGCTGCCTAATTAGATATGTGGAGTAAACCAGAAGGAGGAGCAAAAGAAGATTTATATGTCATCTCAATGACTAAGGAAAGTTGCATAGTTAACAATTCAGTTATGAAAATTATGGGAGCTAGAAAGAGAAATGTGATTGAGATGGAAAAATTCATATTTGATTTTATGATGTTTGAGAGTCTTCAGTTTTTTAATCTCATAATCTGTGGCTGCCATAATCATGCTTATTTTCTAAATTTCTTATGGTATCCACTGTTCTCCTAAATATCTTCTAGGATGGAAACATTTTATACAATGTAATTTAGGGCAAAGGAGAAGAATACTGACTACTGAAGGGGTGGGAAGTGGTTGATCAGGAAAGTACCCCTTGTATAAATTGATATTTGAATTGAGCCTAGAGATTCCAAGAGGTAGAGAAAAGGAAGTAGAATATTCTTGGCATGAGAGGACAGCTTGTGAAAAGGCATGGAGGTGTGAAATGGAATCTCATTAATGGAGAACAATAGGCCAGCATGGCATCTGAATGCTTGAAATGTAGTAATCTGAAATTCCAGGAAAGCTATACTGCAGTCAGATTGTCACTGGTTTCAATGTAAATAGATTTATATTTTATCTTAGTGTCAATAGGAATCCATGAAAACATATTATGCAGGTGAATATGATATGGCCAATTCTGCATTAGGAGCATCAATGTTGATAGACTGGAGAAAAGAGAATTGATACCCAAGATAAATAGAGAGCTAGGAGGAAAACAGGTAGCAGGCCTCGATGAGCTCAAGAATCCAGCACAAGATATTGAATGAATTTTGTTATGATTGCTGTGATTTTTAAGAGTATAGAGAATGAGAGAGGTATCATGTAAGTGGGGAAAAAGCAAATAGTTCACTATTTTCAGAAAAAAAGATTATAGAACCACCAATTTTAGGCCAGCAACTTTGACTTCAATTTCTGGATAAACTCTAGAACCTAAAATTATGGGTAGTGAACATCTACAAAATGAAGAGGTAAACAAGTCAACAAGCATTTATTATGTGCTTACTAAAAAGACAGGAAGGGTACTAAGCACTGGGGAAAAAATACAAATAGAAAAACATGCCAGTCCCTGCCTTCAAGGTGCTTACATTCTCATTGGGGAAGACAACACATAAAAGTAAGCTGAAAGGAGGAATGGGAAAAGGGGGAGTGAAGGGGGGCTTAAAGAAAAGAGGAGAATTGTAGAGAAAATCTGTAGTCAGGAGTACAGCTTGGAGAAAAATGAAGACACGAATGAATGATCTGGTCTTTCTCCATAAAAATATAGTTTCTGGGAAAAACCAGGCAATTAGAGGAAAAAGTAGTTTTAAAAAGCAGGAAAATTGCTCATATAAAAAATGACTCTGTATAGCACTTTAAGGTCTATAGAGCACTTCAAAATCAGCTGACTTTATCCTCTCAACATTCTTAAGAGCTAGAAATTATTATTATCCCTATTTTATAGGTGGTAAAACTGATGAGAGGCTAATGACTTGTGAGAATTCAACCAGGTAATAAGTTTCTGAGGCCAGATTGAAACTTGTCTTTTTGAACCCATGTCTAGGACTATGTCCACTGCTTTACCTAATTACATCTTATAGTCGTATCAGACTATCTCCTTTTTCCAGAGGTTATTGAAATGAGAGTTGATGTGCTGTGAAGAATAGAGAGTTATCCTTGAATGGAAACCTGGGATCAAGTTCTGCCTCTATCACAGCTGTATGGAGACCCTGGGCAAATCATTTAACCTCTCCATCTCAGGCAATACTTTTCAACTATAAATTACAAATAAGGTATTGATTTGCATTGGTAAAAGGAGTTTCTTTATTGGGGAGTTCGCCATACCTTTGTAATCATTGGTGAAGTGTTTATTAAACAACCTATTGTGTTCCAAGCAATGTAGGAGGGACTGTGGATGTATATATATACAAAATAAATTAGAATGATAGATTAGAGGAGTGATTAATATATTATTTCCAGAAATGTAGCAAAATATAAAAGACAAGACTTCTTATGAATGCTGTTCTTTAACTCTGGCATGTGGAACACTTATTAGACCTTTATCTCTTAGTCCCAGAGGACAAAATAAGAGCAATGAGTGGAAACTGCAAAGAAACAAAATTATATTTGATGTCAGTAAAAACTTAACCATTAGCATTATTCAAAAACTTATGGGTTGCTTTGATATGCAGTGGGTTCTTTTTCATTGTACGACTTTAAGCAAAGCACTCCATCTCCCAAGATCAATTGCCCTGCTTCCAGTTCAATACCTACAATAAACATGGAAGAAAGAAATCTTTATGGAGAAGGAGTTTGCTATCCTAGTTTCCACCACCAACTGCTGAAACAACTACCACCCACAGATAATTAAGGTCAAAAGCCCTGGGAACAGCAGTGTCTTCCAGACCACTTACCCTGCTTTCCAGGTTGCTTCCAGAGCAATCATCTAAGGAAGCAAATTCTATGGACATGGAGCCACCATCTCTGTCACCACCAATTGTGTGGTTTGTCCTTTGTTCTACAAGAGGACAATGATATCAGGAAGATGATGCCATGATTTGCAAGTGAATTAGATTTAAATGAGGGAAGGCTGTGCAAAGTCACCAGCCTCATTATCTCTTCCAGAGCTATATGGGTCCAGTGGCAAGACATAGATCAGGACAACTGGAGATGGCCCAGGATAAAGTGGGAGACCTAGGTCTTTTTAAGCTGAGGTCTTTCTCAGTTCTCATTTTGACTGGGGCAACACCCATTCAGTAACTAAGGCTGTTCAAGAAGTGATCCAAGGGATGGCCCCTTTAATCACCAAAGCAAAACACAAAAACAAAACAAACAAAGAAACAAAAAAAAAATGCCTGGGAAGTGAAGACCTTCAGGGTTTTTTCTGGCCAAAAGAGAAACGATTATTATTTACATTCACTCTGAGCCAACAGGAGCCAAAAAATTAACCATTAGGTAGTGCTTGGGCAGAGACCTATTGTTGGCCAATCAATAAAAGGCAGAGTGAATTGGGTTTAAGGCAAGGTCTTTAAAAAAAGAAATCTACCCAGTAAACCCCAAGATATGAAGGTAAGTTTCAGCCATCAAAATTTATGTTCCTTTGGGAAGGGCACTCTCAGGTGATACCCCATGTGGAGAGAAGAAAGAAGAAGAGAGGAAGGAAAGGGAGAGGAGAGAAAAGGAGAGAAGAGAAGAGAGGAGAGGAGGTGCTGACTTGCCTGACTGGAACTGGCCAGTTGTGTTCACAGTGGGGCAGCTTGAACTACTCACAGATTGTGGTTTGTCCTTCATTCTTGAAGAGGACCATGCTATCAGAAAGATGTTGCCATGACTTGCAAGTGAATTGGATTTAAGTGAGCAAAGTCACGAGCCTCACCATCTTCTCCAGAGCCATTTGGGTCTAGTGGCTAGATATAGATCAGGACAACTGGAGATGGCCCCCAATACCAATAACAATTGCTGCGAAACTGCCACTGACAGTGCAGGCAACCAGCCTGCAATTAAGCAACCAGGTTTCCTGAGGAAGAAACAGGAGTCAACATCCCCCAAGTGCTTCAAACCTTTGGTACTACCTCAATAACCATCTACTTGTTAACCCTGTAGAGATAGCTGAAGAACCATGAGAAATAGCAGCTCCTCTCAGACCACTTACCCAGGTTCCAGTCCAGCCCTCACAACTATTGTCCAGAAAAACAACGTTTATAGGTATATGACTTAACAACTTCCTCTGCTGGTGCCATATCCTCTGATTGCACAGAATTCATAATTGCTATAGAACCAGAACACACAATTCTCAACACCAATGTCTTTGGCATCATGAAACACTTCAGCAGATACGGTTTAATTAATTGAAATATATGATTCTTTTGCATTGCCACGATACCAATGATTTCCTAATCTTATTTCCCACCAGCTACACTGCTTGAATTTAACTCCACCATTATTACACACCCCTGCCATGCCTGCCCCCTTACCACTGAAATCTAGGAAAAGCTCATCAACCACAAATTCATAATCATGGAGATCACATCAGATTTGGTACTCAGACTTCATCAGTACCCTCAGTCGCCTCTACCTATTGAAGGTCGGAGAAAATTCCCTTCCGAAAGGCTCCATTTAAAGAGGGCTCAGAAGCCTAGCCAACCAAGCACTTCCCACCAATCATATGTTTAGATTCTACTCTACTGCCCCCATACTGTGTATCTTCTCTTCTTGTGTGTTGTCTTCTTCCATTGCATTATAAGCTCCTTGAGGGCAGATACAGTCTTTCTCTTTCTTATTTTTATCCCCAGTACTTAGTATAGTGCATGATATATGTGCATAGTAATGAATGATTATTTTATTGTACTGTATACCTTACAGACCACTGAGCTTTTACATCTGATTTGCAGTAGAAACATCCCATGTGTCTCATTTACTCCTATTATTACCCGGAACTTGGCTGCAAGGACTGTTACTTTTTTATTTGCATCACCACTGATTAGCACCTGCTTTGCATATAATAAGGACTTAACTAATGTCCTTTCATTCATTGATTTATTTATGAACTTGTTGTGAATTTCATAGGGGACATTCTAGTTCAGGTAGGGATTTGACTCAATGACCTTCAAGGTTACTTCTGAGATTCTGTAATTCTTCAATTGAGAATTGCTGCTGAATGAAATATTAAAGTCTCTTTCCTTTTGCTTAGAAATTACTTAGTGGCATGTTAGCCATATTCAAAGAATGCAGTGGATTCTTTTTACCTCACTCAGAGAGACATAGCCCTCAACTCCTCCTCTGAGCAGATCATAAAGGTAGACACTCTCACCTAGTGAGTGTCATTTAATGCTTTCTAGAATAGAGGGGTCGAATTCAATTAGAAAAGGATTCTTGTGGGGCCATATTGACTTAGAAAACCTCAAATAGACGTTATTTATGATGTTTTGTATTTTTATTTATTTTGTTACAATTTAGTTTGGCTTCAGCCACCATGAATTTTGCCAACTTCACTTTGATACCTCTGCTCTAAAACAAGGAAGCCAATCCTTTATTGTAGGGAGAAATCCTAATTTCTCATGGCTAGGAAAGCATGTAAATAATTCCCTAGTGTTATCACATTGGGTAATGGCAATAATAATGATAAGAATAAGAGTAGCTAGAATTTATGTAGCACTTTATTATTTACAAAGCAATTTAAATATGCTGAATCATTTGATAAAGGTTTGATTTGCAATAACAGAGACAAATTACTTGAAACAATTGGTATTAATCACCTTCCAAAGTAAAGCTACACTTAAACCACAAGGATTCTAATCCAAGTTTTCCTCAGTGTAAACACAGACGTTATATTATCAAAGTTTATATTGTGTAGAGATTGTGAGTGAAATCATAAAAGAATCAAAAAGTTTACCTTTGTTTGAAAAAAGGGCACTATTGATTTAATTAATATTTTCAGAGGAAAAAAAAGTATATTTGTGGCATGGAGTATGAGAGGAAGTCTGTCCAATGCTACAGAATTGATTGCAAGTAGATATCTGGAGTAGAAGGCCAGATGAAATATAAAACATGAACTAAGTTCTGAAAACATATAGATATAGTAAGCTCTATGTATTGGCTCTAGGTTATTCACCAGTTAGGACAGCATGGCTCCAAAGCAGAGTTTCCAAAGCTAAGCGGATTAAGTCACACAGGACATAGTTTGAGGAAGGCACAGACACAGAAAATGACAAAAAGATTGCCAAGGTTGAATGGGGCATAATATTTGAATTAGACATATAGAGATAGACAGTCATCAGAGAACCCCTTAAGAACAGGGATTGTTTTTATTTTTTTTCTGGGTGGTGGTAGCGGTGAGCTGCTTTCTTTGTATCCTTAGCACTCACCACAGTGCCTGGCTAGTAGGAGCTTAATAAATGTTTATTTATGGGTGGTAGAGTAAAAGTAGGGACTCGCTTGAACTCTCCTCCAAACCCCTCGAAATACCTATAAAAATTACTCTAAACAAATACTGGAGCAGCAGAACCCACAAAAATGCAGGGTGGAACAAATTTCCAGCCTAAGACAACCTGGATGGCTGATGGGAAAGGTCTGTTGCTGAGAGAGAAGCACAGTTTAGCATGGGCTACACAGGTAAAGAGTAGGCCCCAGCAAACCTGGTACAAGCCTCAGGAGACTGAATCATGGGCAGCTGTGGTAGTTTCCAGACAACTTAGAAGGTCAGTGGGAAAGGTCTGTTGTAACTGGGTGAGAGAGAGGTACATTCCAATCGTGGCCCTACCATAGCCCCTGGGCAGCAGCCCAGCTGCAGTGGTGGCTTCTGGAGCTCTCAGCCCACAGATGGTGGGGGTATCAAGCAGCTGATCAGAGGGGGATTGCAGTGATCTCTTTGCTAGTGCTGAGGCAGGATTCTCTTGCTTTGCCTATGCTTGGACCTGGGTCACAGCTCTGGGTGGCGGTTGTGGGGTGAGGAGGTACACTGGGGTGGTAGAGTTGTGGTGGTGGTGATGTGGGAATCCTTCTCACAGTTCCAAGGTAGAAAAGAGTGCTTGTGGGCCACTCATAGACCAGAGCACAGGCCAGGAAAGGAGTAAAAATCTCTCCTTAGATCATACTACCTTTGAAGAACTGAAAATGTATAGGTTCCTAGAAGTATCTCTTAAAACAGACTGCACAAATCCCTTGAGGCTTGGGACAGTACACCCTCCACACTTAAAGCAGAGCCCTATCTTAACAAAGAGTATCAAGTCCAAGACTGGAAACATGAGCAAACAATGGGGAAAAAAAAAAAAAAACCTCAGACTATAGAATCTTACTTTGGTGACAAAGAAGATCAAAGAATACAACCAGAAGAGGACAACAAAGTCAAAGCTCCTACATCCAAAGCCTCCAAGAACAATATGATTTGGTGGCAGACCATGGATGAGCTCACAAAGCATTTTGAAAATTAAATTTAAAAAGTAGAGGAAAAAATGGGAAGAGAAATGAGACTAATGCAAGAAAATCATGAAAAACTAGTCAACAGCTTGCTAAAAGAAATTCAAAAAATACTGAAGACAATAATGCTTTAAAAAATAGACTATGGCAAATGAGGTCCAAAAAGCCAATGAGGAGAAGAATGCCTTAAGAAGCAGAATTGGCCAGATATAAAAGGAAGTCCAAAAGCTCACTGAAGAAAATAATTTCTTAAAAATTGGAATGGAGCAAATGGAAGCTAATGATTCTTTGATTAATTAAGCAAATGTTAAAACAAAACACAAAGAATGAAAAAAAAATAGAAGACAATGTGAAATATTTCATTGGTAAAACAACTGACCTGTAAAATAGATCCAGGAGAGATAATTTAAAAATTATTGGACTACCTGAAAACCCTGATCAAAAAAAGAGCTTAGATGTCATATTTCAAGAAATTATCAAGGAAAACTGCCCTGATACTCTAGAACCAGAGGGTAAAAGGGAAATTGAAAGAATCCACCTATTACCTCCTGAAACAGATCCCAAAAGGAAAACTCCTAGGAATATTATAGCCAAATTCCAGAGTTCCTAGGTCAAGGAGAAATTATTACAAGCAGCCAGAGATAAACAATTCAAGTATTGTGGAAACACAACCAGGATAACACAAGATTTAGCAGCTTCTACATTAAGGGATCTGAGGGCTTAGAATATGGTATTCCAGAGGTTAAAGGAGCTAGGATTAAAACCAAGGATCACTTACCCAGCAAAACTAAGTATAATCCTTCAGGGGGAAAATGGATATTCATTGAAATAGAGTACTTTCAAGCATTCTTGATGAAAAGACCAGAGCTGAATAGAAAATTTGACTTTCAAATATAAGACAAGAGAAGCATGATAAGGTAAACAAGAAAGAGAAATCATAAGTGACTTATTAAAGTTGAATGTGTGTGTATGTGTGTGTATATATACACACATATATATGTGTATATGTGTGTGTGTGTGCTTATGTGTGTATGTGTCTGTATGTGTGTGTGTGTGTGTGTGTGTGTGTGTGTGTGTGTGTGTATATATGTAGACAGAGAGCACAGAGTGAGTTGAATATGAAAGGATGCTATCCACAAAATAAAATTGAAGGGTGAGAGAGGATTATACTGGGAGAAGAAAAAAGGGAGAGGTAGAATGGGATACATTTTCCCTCATAAAAGAGGCAAGAAAAAGCTTCTACAGTGGAGGGGAAGAGGGGGGAGGTGATAGGGAATAAATGAATCTTATGCTCATTGGATTTAGCTTAAGGGGGGAATAACATACACACTCAATTTGGTATGGAAATCTATCTTAGCATGCAGGAAAATATGGGGTAAGGGGATAAGAGAGGGAGGGATGATAGAAGGGAAGGCAGATTGGAAGCCAACACTTTTGAGAATGGAAAAGGTTAAAGGAAAGAATGGAATAAACAGAGGAGGGCGGGATAGGATGGAGGGAAATATAGTTATTGTTTCTCACAATGACTGTTATGGAAGTGTTTTGCATGATTACACATTATAACCTATATCAAATTGCTGCCCTTCTCAATGAGGATGGGTGAGGAAGGAGGAAGGGAGAGAATTTGGAACTCAAAGTTTTAAAAAATGAATGTTAAAAATCTTTTTTACATGCAACTGGAAAATTAGATATACAGGCAAAGGGATATAGAAATCTATCCTGTCCTACAGGAAAATAGAAGGGGAAGGGGATAAGAGAAGGTGGGGGTGATAAAAGGGAGGGTAGATTGGGGTAATGGGTATTCTGGGTTCACACCATCTTGAAGTTGGGGGAGGGGAGAGATAGGGAGAAAATTTGGAATTCAAACTCTTGTAGAAGTGAATGTTTAAAACTAAAAATTAATAAATTAATAAAAAATAATAAATGATTGATTTGTTGAGTTGGTGAAATCTGAGAAATAATTCCCTTTATCCCTTTTCTTATATTGGTGAAGAACCTGAGACCTAGAGGAGCAAGTAGGCTTTACCAATATTAAATAGATAACCTTGAGTAGAAATGCAACTCAAAGCATTTATCTACTTCCCATTCATTTGCTCTTTCATAGGATCATAGATCTTGAGCTAAGTGACACACTCTGGTTTAACAGTTTCATTTTATATACGAGAAAACAAAACTTCAGAAAGCTTAAGGGGCCTACCAAAACTCAAACAGGTGCTAAATATCAGAAACAAAGTTTGAGCTTGGGTTCCCTGTCTCCAGGTCTAGTGTTCTGTATGTGGTGCTAATGCTGCTTCCCTTGTCACACTGCCAAGTTGGCCTTAAACAACTGAGCAGGCTATTGTGTACTTCCTTCTTCCTTTGACCCTTCTAGTTACCTGGTCAAATCCCCAGTATTTTGCATCTTGGGTTTTCAATGAGCCTGTCTTTTCTGAAGAACCTCCTTTTTGATTGCACGTGACATTATTTTGTTTGTTTGTTTGTTTGTTTGTTTGTTTTCAGAAACCTGTAGGATCAGAAAGAAGAAGAAGAAGAAGAAGAAGAAGAAGAAGAAGAAGAAGAAGAAGAAGAAGAAGAAGAAGAAGAAGAAGAAAATGTTTGGGAATCAGGGTTTCACTTCCAAGATATGATGCCACTTTTTCAGAAGCATTCATAGAACCAGACATATATAACAAGGTCACAAGCTCCTTTTCTTTTTCCCATTGTTCATCTTTGTTCTTCCCAGAAAAGTTAACTTAAGCAGCCAACTCTGAAAAATCTTTGAAAATAGACAGGGGAGATAGCATGAATAGCAGAGCCAAATAATCAACCAAATAATCTATTTAACAAAAACCTTTCAACTTCTCTCTTCACCAAACCTTTTAACATCAAGTTTAATAAGTAGCATGCTGAATCGACTTAAGCTCTAGAGTCTCTTCCTGTCCTTGCCCAGAGACTGATATAGGTGTTAACACATTGATAGCCTCTGAAGAAGTAGCAGCTGCCCAGCAAAGAGCTCACAGCTGTCTGCAGTGATTGATTATCCCTGACATAACCCAGTCTATGACAGAAGGTCAAGATATTCTAACACAGGCACAATCATATACACACTCCAATGATCTGGTTTCACTCACATTACTCACAAGTGTTTTTTTTTTCTTTCCTTTCTTTTTTTCTATGTGGAGACTACTGGGGGCTCAGATAATTCACATTTCCTAGGAAGATGCATCATCATCCCTAGTTGCTATGACTGCTTCCATCTCCCATCTTTAAAACATTAAACACAGTCTGTCTCTAAGGTCTGGAATGCACTCTTTTCTCACCCCTGTTTGGTAGCATCCTTGAGCACATTATGAGTCAACTTATGTGTCATCACAAAGTGGAAGCTTTTCCTGATACCTCTAATATTTCTCTAATCGTTCTGTATACATTTATTTATATGTATCCCCCGAGTAGAATGTAAATTGCATGAGGACAGGTTTTTCATTTTGGATCTCTGTTCCCAGTAGTTAGGACAGTGCCTTGTCATTGTAGGAATGTTACAAATGCCTTTCATATTGTATTGTCATGGTTCAACACTACTACAGCACATACTGAGGAGAGAATAAGCAGAGAGTACTTGCCTCCAAGACTTTCACTCACTTTATTTCAAAGATGAGGAAACTGAGGCCCACATAAGTAAAGGGCTTGCTCAAAGTCACATAGATAGCCAATGGTAGAATTAGAACTACAACCAGGCTCCTGCTTCTCATCCCATTTATTGGTCCCTCTTTCAAAGGATCAATGATCTAGAGTTTAAAGGGACCTTAATGATCACCTAGTTTTGGTGTAATTTTTTTAAATGTCTTTCCAGAATAATGGTTTTAAATGCATAAAATAAAGGATTAAAAAGGAAATCAAATAAAATAAAAATTAGTGATAGATGCGTTAATATACATTTATATGTATGTGCAAACACACACACATAGACAAAACAGAGACAGAGAGAGGTAAAGAGAAAGTGACAGAGACAAACCCAGAGAGAGACAGAGTCAGAGAGAGAGAGAGAAGAGAGAGAGAGAGAGAGAGAAAGAGAGAAAGACAGACAGACAGACACATAGACAAAGACAGAAACAGAGACATAGGGAGAGACAGAGACAGTATGACAAAAAGGGATAGGCACAGAGACATAGAAGAGAGAAAGAGAGTGGCAGAATAACAGTGGGACACATATACATAGAAAGAGATAAAAATGGAGAGACAGAAAAGAGAGAGGGAAATAGAGAAAGAGGCAGAAAGAGAGACAAAGGGAGAGAGACAGTGATGGAGAGAGACACAGAGATATAAATCCAGACATAAAGAAAGAAGGAGAGACAGAGAGAGAAAGAGACACAGAGACAGAGACAGAATCAGAGTTAGGTTTAGTGCTATTCTAATCTTTAAGAATTTAAAACCGTTGTAAGACTTTTCAAATACTCTATACATGCACACATACAAGTTCCCAGACCTCAGGTTATGAAGTTATGACTACTTTATGAAACATTCTTATTTTACTAATAATGAATGAATGGTCCAGGTAGGTGAAACAATTTTTCGGAAGTCACCTAGGTTCTAAGAATCATAGGAAGGGATGGAAGAAGGTGGTGTCTGTTTTTAATTTATGATGGAATATGGGGGAAGGGATTAGTCCAAGACTAATTTCTGTCAGACACTTATTTAATTTTCCCAGGAATTCTTATGAAATCAAAAATTATTTCCTAAGTAATTCATATTTTGTTGTTATTGAGTTCCAGTTTTTTGAATCTCCTTTTTCTAATCTGGGCTGGGGAACCTGCAGCCTTGAGACCACATGTGGCCCTCTAGATCCTCAATGTGGCCCTTTAGCTGAATCCAAGCTTGTTCTGTGAAGTTTGGATTTGGCCAAAGGCCATCAGTGAGGACCTAGAGGGCCACATGTGGCCTTGAGGCCACAGACTCCCCACCCCTGGTTTAATCCGTTTTATTATCTTGTCTCTATTTTAACTAATAACTAATAACAAGTGTTTTTAATTGTTACTGATTTACAGGAAAGACAGTGACAGTGTTGCTGCCTTTATTGCTGCTGCTTCTGCTGTGGTCATCATTACCTTCAAGCCCAAGAGCCATGGTATCTCACATGTACCTCAGGCCTGCTCCACCCAGTGTCCACAAACCTTTTATTCTGTCCTCCTAACCTTCCTTGTGCTGGAAAACTGACTCCTGTAATTAATTTTTTAGTTTAATTATTTTAATTAGAATTCAGTTGACCTGCTTTTTAAAGTTATTTAGTGGTTGAATTGGAAAAGCTTGGCAAAATTTCTGACTTCATTCTACTATCTTCATGAGCAGTACAGTTCCAAACACAGCTATAGGTCACTTCTTCAAATTTTGTCACAGAACAATCAGACTGCTCTCATATTTCTACCATCACTGCTCTTTTCAAGTAAAGTCATTTCATATCTAGTGGATGGTTGCCAGAAGACAAGCTTCAACAACATTCAGGGAGCAAAGATGACCAAAGGATCTTCCTCTCTACACATACATGCCCATATACATAGCAGCATCAGCCTCAAAACTACAAGACTGCTATACTCAAAAAGTTATGAACCATAACTCCAAAGAGGGAGGTGATGGGCATGCTTTCTCTGTAAAGTAGAAAGAATACAACTAGAAAAGTAATAGTTTACAGAAGACTTGACCCATGATTTTGTTACCTTGACAAATTGGTTTACCTCTAAAAGGTAGAGTTTTCATTCTGTAAAATGGAGGAATTTGACTAGACTTTGATTTATGATTTTCCTTTTTTTTTTTTTTTTGCTTTGAAAACTATGTTGGTATGATAGTAATAATAAAAGCACACCAAGAGCTAAGCATTTCGTAATTGTTATCTCATTTGTTCCTCACAACAACCTGGTAGAGCAATGCCAATATTATCCCCATTTCACAGATTAGGGAACTTAAGTAAACATGTTAAGTGACTTGCACCAGTAACATAGCTAGTAAGGATCCTAGGATTTGAACTCATGTAGTCCTGACTCTAGGTATTCTATCCATGGCATCACCTAGCTGCCTATTTGTTATGCCATTTCCCTCAAACAGAACATAGATATATTTTTTTGTTATAGATTTGCTTCCAAAAAAGATTATGAGCATGCTTTTAACTTTATATATTCCTTCTCTTTCATATCTAATGTACTATATATAACAAAAAACAAAAACAAAAATAAAAATCCAATCTCTAGTTTTAAACAGAGAGGCCTTAGCCTCTGTCTAGTTGCAGGTGTAGGAACAGTGCATGCTGAAATCACTTCTGCAGATGACTACCTCTGCTTTTTTATTTGAAGGGCACATATGGCCCTATGTAGTACGACTTGACACGTGCCATTTGTGAAATGTATGCACTTTAGAATGGAGAATGGTGTGGCCTTATTCCAAATTGGGCCTTAAATGGGTTGGGCTGTTTAATCCTTCTCCCATTTCCCACAGTTAGTCTTAAGTATTTTGGAGATTAAAGTATTTACTGTGTCATAGAAGGCCCAGGTTTATTTGAGCTCTCCCAAAGCAGAATTCTGGGCAATATCAGCCTTGCTCCTGTGGGCTGTAGATTATGACTTCATCACAGATTAAGAAGAGGTTAGTGCCTGTTGGGCACTGACATTGCCAAGCATAGCATCTAGCACTGGTAAGTATTTAAATGCTTGTTGAGTGATTGATTGATTCCTGCTATGAAGCAACACACTTCCTCCTTTCCTACTAGCAACTCCAAAAATTATTTCCCTAAAGAACAAATCTGACCATGCCATCCTTACCCCTACCTACTCACTACATTCCAGTGGTTCCCTATTACATCTATGAATATATATGAATATATAAATATAACTACATATAAATATAGCTATATGTGCACATATATACACACACATATATATACACGCACACACACAGACACACACACACACATACACACATATATGAGATATTTGGCTTTCAAAGTACTTTACAACTTGACTTCATCCTACTTTTATATATTTCTTATGTCTTATCCCTTTTATAGTTCTGCACCATCCAGTGTCATGGACGTACTGTTACTTACTCACAACATCCCTCCCTTCTATGCCTTTTCACTGCCTGGCTATGACCCATACCCATAATGCTCTTCTTCATTTGATTCTCTGGCTACCTTTAAGACTCATTCAAATCCCACCTTCTGTAGCAGGCCTTTTCCCAGTACCACCTCCTAGCCTCATTCATATATTGCTAGTACCTACTGTCAGAAAATACCTTCTATTTATATTGTATGTATCTCATATGAAACAAATCAGAAAACAATTATTAAGTGATTACTACATGCCAGGTACTGTACTTATATATAGAAACAAAAAGAAAACGTCCTTGCCCTCAAGGACCTTGTATTCTACTAACTGAAGATAACAAAAAATTTACCTGAATTGGATAATGACAGATGAAGGTACCCAGCGAGGAGTCATGGAAGACAATGTCTAAGAGGAGCATCAGGAGTGCAGCCTGGGGAGGAATGAAGATGTGGGTGCCCAGGGAATGCTTAGTCTGTCAATAAACATTTTTAAAGCATTTCCTGTATTTCCAACACTGTGCTAAGTGAAAGGGTTAAAGAAGAGACAAAAGACAGTCCCTGACCTCAAGGAGCTCACTATCTAATGGGGGAGACGACAAGCAAACAAATATATAAAAACTATATACAAGAAAAATAGGAAATAGAAGGGAAGGTACATGAATTAAGAGGTATTGGAAAAGGCATTCTCTTCAGAATGGAGATTTTAGAAGCATATAGCCAATCAGAGGGAGACACCAAAGGTTTAAAGTTACTTCCAATGTGTGAAGTCCCGGGATGAGGTAAGCTCCCTGAGTGAAGGTGTTTTCATGGCATAGTAGAGAAAATCTGGAGAGTCTGAAGTGTAGCTAGGAAAGGAAATAGTTTCAGCGTGTTTTCTCTGCTATTAAAATTAAAGTATAAGAAATTGAGGGCAGAAACTACATCTTAGCCTTTCCTTAAATATTCTATGACCAGCTTAATTCATAGCAAATAATAGACACAATGAAGGCTTTTTGATTGACATTAAAAATTAACAAAATGGGGGACAGCTAGGTGATGCAGTGGATAGAGCTCTGGTGTTTGAGTCAGAAGGATCTGAGTGTGACCCTGGACAAGTCAATTAACCCCAATTGCCTCACCAAAAAAAAAAAAAGAGAGAGAGAAAGAGAAAGAAAATTAACAAAGGACTCTAGAAAGACAACTGGATTTGGAATTGGAAGATCTGAGTTCAGAGCCATGCTCTGCCACCTGTGTAACCTAAGACAAATCAGTTTATTGGATACCAGTTAATTGAATATCTGTAAAACTAGGAGATTGAATTAGATGACCTCTACAATGTCTTCTACCTCTATCTAGATCCATGATTATATGATCTTATTCTAGCGAAGTCTACTTCTAGAAACACAGCACTAATAGCAGGAGAGACCAAATTACATTTTGTAAATAGAATCATTAATTTATTTATTTATTTATTTGTTTTTAAAGAAAGGCTTTACAAGGTCTTTGGTGGGATGGTTACTGAAACAATGCATGAAAGTTTCTGCTATGCTTTGGATATTATTTTTTTATGGTTCTGCTCTCTAGATTTCCGTTTTCATTGTTGCGCCATTGGAAAGATTAAGATGACATTAGCTAGTACATTAGGAATTTAGAAGTAATCAAGCTTAATGTTGAATGAGAATTGAAAGTGGAAAGTATTCAGACGATGTCAGCTTGGGTATTACAGAAATGGTTTAATGTCTGGATATGTGTGCTTAATACATGCGTAATTGTAACATCATGGTGCACCTCTGATTAGCATCTTCTAAATACATACTCCCATCAGAAATCTCCAAGGGGCAGAGGGGAAGGGAAACTTAATTGCCTCCTGAAAGGCTGCTACCTTTCCACCTCTACGTAATACTGCCATGACGACTTTTAAAATAGCCCGAGGAAGAAGAAAATCAACCAGAAGAATTTGTTGAGACTCCTTAATGTCCATTTCAAAAGTCATAGATTACAGTTTAAAATTGAAGTCCCCTCTGCACAAAGAAGGAAAGGTTATGAGAAAATACAGTTGGACATTGTTGATGTAGAAAGCTAACCCTGATTGCATCTGTCCTGTAGCTCCCCCAAATGTACCACTTGGATATTGCTGAAAGATCCTGAAATAAAAATGGAGAGGAGCAGGAGCAACTGCCAGTCATTCCTTTTGCTAAGTCAAAGCAGTCAGGCAGGCAGGCTTCTCACCAGATCCCTGCTTTTCTCATTTAACATATTTTATGAGCTGCTTGTCAGGTGACTGCTGTGTGGTTTGCACAGCTAATCTTAGAAACATGTAAAAGTCATAGAAATCATAATTTCACAAAAGGAAATAAAGTCAATTGACCACCGATTGTTCTTTCCCCATATCCCAGTGCCTTGAATGAGTATC
Source organism: Phascolarctos cinereus (assembly GCF_003287225.1). Lineage (NCBI taxonomy): Eukaryota > Metazoa > Chordata > Mammalia > Diprotodontia > Phascolarctidae > Phascolarctos > Phascolarctos cinereus. The sequence goes on along the minus strand of NW_027555847.1, from coordinate 452,602,534 downwards.
CAAGTGTAATGATTGTGAACTCAAAGAATTTCTGTCTCAGTGCACTTTATCTTTACAGGTAATGAAGTTAGTGGGTTCAGCTTAAGTTTTTATCCTTTATTTATTTATTTATTTTTTTGGTAGCGAAGACCACTTTCAGAAAAGGGGAAAAAAGTAATTACATAGTTTAAGCACTCTAATCTATTTTTTTCTTTTTTTTTCCTTTATAATCCCTGACTATTCCAGGGAAGATATCAGTGGAACAAAAATAAACCTCTAAGAAAGCAATGTTTATAATATCACTTTAACAGTAGTTAGCTGGGAGCAGCTATGGCTAATTTTTATAAACTCATTTCCTAAGAACTTATTGCTAATGACAACAGATTAGCCTTTATATTTAATTCCTTGATCCTTCTTTCTAAATGTCAATTTGACACCCCACCCCCAATCCCTCTCCAAAGCTATTTATGTAGCAAACAAATCATCACTTTGTTTAAATTCCTCTCTCTTGAACTTGTAAGGGACATTCCTGGATTCCGTTAGCCCATTTTGGTTTTGTGGAGAGCGGACACCAAAGACACTAAGCAACCTCTGCATCTGTATTTTTTTTTGTCCTCTCTTAGTCTATATGTCACTATTGATTCTCAAGCATATTTATCTACATTTTGTTAATTATAATTTAAAATTCCATCTTAAAGGGTGTACATTTATACTATAGTAATTTTGAAGGCGAGCAGTTATTTCATTGGGTTGTCACTCTTTGCAGAAATCAAACCCTCCCTGTCACATATAAATAGATTGCTTGATATACATGCAATATCCTGTCGGTGTCATGCACTCTTTTCTTTAATCTGACTGACATGGCACATAATAAAATGTTCACTTCAATATATATATGTCTGTTGCATTTCGCCTAATTCTGGGCTTAGTTTAATATTAGTCATGAATATTTCCTACAACTGGATATGAATTTGAATATATATAAGGCACATTTTATGTTCCTGCTCAAGCACTTGCTTCTACCTTATTTTTTTATTGCTTTCCCTGTTTGTGATGAATTAAGTCATCTCAAGAAGAGAACTGAAAGCGATAGGGACCAAGCCCATTATCTTTATCTAGAAGTCAGGTAGACTGTGAGTGAGGGAAACACAACAGCTTTGTATTCCTTTCCCTAAGCATCCAAGCTGGGAGTTGGAGTGGCCTGCTGTGGAGGAGAAAAATAACTGATACAAGCATATTAAGTCTCTGTATCTCTTTCAGAAAGGAGAGAGAAAGTCAGGATTGTTTCAAATGCTCCAAATCATTTTATATTTATTATCCATACTTCTTAATCATAGGTGGAGGTTTCCATTAAGATTTTACATCATCTTGAATTTTATGAGCAACCAAAACAAAGTTAATAATAGTGAAAAGGGAGGTTTAAACTAAGCCATTGCTCAGGCCCTAAATAAATGGTTTCAATCTCTGCCAAGGTTTCTTTTGCTTTCTCCCTATTATGGTACAGTGATTCTAAAAGATACAACTTTTGTGGGTAATATGTAATCACTTTGCCCCAGCCCCACCATCCCCTTGACATTCTGACCACCTGAGAAAGGATAGCATAATAACAAGAATTTTTCTTTACCTAAGTAAGCCAACATCATGTTTTTAATTATTCTGTGCCAATGGATAAAATGCTGAATCAACTCCTTTTTTTAAACTCATAATTCCTCCTACCCTGAAATAACAAACCCTATTTAAATAAGAGTTCATATATGTTGTATAACCACATTTTTAGCAATGGTATTACTTCCTATCTGTTGAATAGTACAGAATTACATGCAGAAAGGCCCATTTAAAGTGTACTTTATATAGAGAGATGGGATTACGCTGTGGGTCAAATCATCTTCCCTGAAAACACTGTAAAATATAGAGCATTCCTTTTACCATGACATAGAAGGCATATAAAGTGGGAAATCCTCTGTCCCTTAATGGTCTCTATTGTATCCATATCTGATAAAAGCTGATAAAATCTATAATAATGTGGTGCTGTTTAATATATTTTACTATTAAAATTGTTGACCCATAAATCTTTTTGTATTTGGCACACTCATTTGGTAGAAAATTATGGCCTCCAAATTTTCCCACTGTTTGGTTCAATGCAGAAAAAAAAAAAACACTCAGTACATAATATTTATATTCAGGCAGCTTGTACTCCCAGTGGATGTAGACAATGGACACAATGAGCCACTGCTTAAAACAGATTGGATGCCAAACCTGGTTACTTCTTGCCTAATCGTATAAAAATATCTTAGTTAGGGACTTATTTGACCCAAAGAGAAAAAAAAAAACAACAAATCTAAACACAGTGTTTGTAGCTCACTGCTGCCTTATTCAACCTGATTCTGCTGTTTGGCCACTGCTTTGTGAGAACAAAGTGCAGCCACACAAACTTGGCCTATTCTTCCAGACGGCCCAATTCAAGGCACCTCCCCAGAGCATTAAAAATGTATCTTATTCCACACTGCACAACCAACACGGAGGAGATTAATTGCCAATCTTCACAGTGAAACAGAAATTACTTCCTCGTTAGACAAGGTTTTTGTAACAGTATTGTGTATTGTTCTTCTTGAGCGATCCTGACATGCTTGAGAAAATTTGTGACATAATTGTTAAAAAATCTTGGGTTCCTCTCTAGCTATTATCTTAATGCCACCAGCTTTTAATATATAATTATTTAGGTCACATATCTGCCAAGAGATTTAGCAGAGGTAAAAAGTGAAAATTTGAGAAAGGGCTGACCCCTCCAAAAACACTTCCAAAATTGGATACCTAGGGTTTCCTAGTACTAGAACCCATTAAACACATGTGCCGACTGTGCTATTCTTTCTTAAACAGTCAAATTAGATAATCCAGAGGGAATGGAAAAAAAAAGAATTTAAATTTGGTGACAGTACTTCACAAAATGAGTCTGGGTCAAGTATTCCATGAGCACTAAAGCGAGTATGGAGTATAATATAGCAACTTGTTTTTTTGAATAGCTGGGCACAGTCTAGGTAAGCCTATTGTTCCCCAAAGGCTGTTTGCGGTTACTGTTAACACACTCCTGTGCTTTTACCAGTCTTCAGTAGCTGTGACAGTGCTTGCAAATGTGATGTTCGTGACAAGTCTGTCTGCTTCTAAAGCATGTCAAGAAAGCTGAACACTATTAATAATACTAATGGAGAGATTATCTTTAGCTTCTAATTTTTTTTTGTGCTTTTGAAAATAAAAATGGGAGGTTTGTTTTAACATTCTGCCCTTTTTAGCAAGGTGGCAAGAAGCAGTTGAGCCCCCCTCTGTAAAAAGCCTCCTCTTTTTCAAATTTTCCACTTAATTAAAACACCTCCATTTACTTGGTTAGAAGTGAACTCTTCGCCAGTACCTTTTAAAGACATAAAAAAATAATAAATAATAGCAGCAAGGCTTTGTCAGGGGAAAAGGTGTTTTCGTTGCTTTGTATGGACAAAGGGACAATTATATACTTTTAAAGTCCCCATTAAAGAGGTAAAAAGTGTACCAGAGCTTCCTTATTAAAGATGTCTGTACATTGCAGATAGCATTAAAAGCTGAAGTTGTAACCAATTAGACTACATTAATGTGCAAATTTCTGTAGGAAAAAAAATGGATGCAAAATACTTAGAAATTATTTAGGATGGAATAAAAAGGCTGTGTTAAAACTAAAATGATGCTATAATGGCTTCAATGCATTTCTGTACATTTCTTCTTATGCATAAAATGCATGGTTAGCATTAACATTCAATATATTTTATTCATATATATATATATATAAAACTTTCAAGCAAAACCCTTTGTAAAACTGGGGTACAAAATTACCTTACATAGAAATGATTGAACCATCCAATTTAGGAGGAATTTACATAATTCCTCAAAAAATATATTATAGCTTACATTTTTTAAGGATCTCATAAGTCTTTGGCATATTCCTTTCCTTCACATATAGAACAAAGCTCTCCATTTCTCTTTGTTTAACATATCTTTTATATTTTTTTTCCCTGCATATTTCCTGATGCCAAAACTTGAACAAATCATCCCATAAGACAAAAGGAGGAAGGTCAAACCACTTCCCTTTCTCTGGATGGTGGCTGAACCCTGGTGTTTGTCTCTCTGCATGCACTGATGTTATATTTGCTTCTCTCTCCTTTGTCAGAGAGTTCAGCTGTGAAGTGTGTTCTCGAAAACCAAGCCTCCCTGTGTCAGATGCACTACTCTGCACTCTGTACAACTCAACACAACTTATCACACTCTGACAGCTAATATTTAAAAAAGAACACACACGTATTGGGAGGTTTGATAACTGCTATCAATCTCGATAATGGGTATCCAATCCAAAATTTTGACAGATATCTAGTTGATTGAACATCCACTACGAGCAGCTAATGCTGAAGTAAATGCATCAGTAAGGCAGCTACTTCACATCTATAATTAAAAAAAACCAAATAAATGCCATATCACAAAAAGAAAATCCTGCAAAATGTATAACACCGTTGAAAATTATACAAAATGATAAAACTTAGAGTCACTATTTTTTACTGAGACTTTTCCATCTTTTTTTCTTTTTAAAAATTGTGAGGTTCTTCCTAAAAATTTTATAATGGTTAAATTTTCAGGAGCTGTAATTCAATTTGCCACTGTACCTTGTTTTTATAGAAACTACCACAATGAATAGCGTCATACTTATAACTTTGACTTTAGTGCTTTTAAAATGCTTTCTTTTAACAGAGTTAATCAAGTTAGGGTGATATCCAAAAGCAAAATTGCAGCTCAAAGCATAATGGGTAATACTATGTAAATTGCCATGTATGCAATTGGAGTGCTATTATAGCAAGACCAGAAGGTGCCAGCAAATGACCTCTACATTTGATCTCTGGTTCATTTTAGGGAACTGGCAGTATTTCTTTCTGATTCAATATCTATGTTACTTTGAGAAGCCCAGTAAAAGGCTTAAACTACCTGTTTACCTTTACTAACTATTGCAGCCTAAGTATTTCAAATCCAAACTGTGCTAGGTAGAGATCTCAGTTACTCAATAGGTAGTCACTAAATCTGCATGATATTAAGCAAGACAACAAACTTGATTCCACACTTTAAATACAGTTGTTTTACATGTGCATTTATATTCATGGATTCTTAATTGTCATTTATTAAAGAAAATTTAGCATTGTTCTTTTATGTTGTGGCATTAGTTCTATATATAAAATGGAAAGCAACATGAAGTAGTAGAGAGAAGCAAAGCCAGCCATGGAATCAAAAAAATGGAAGTAGCTAATCCTGTCTGGGTGACGCTGAGCAAGTGAGTTTATCTCTCAGGACATTAGGGGAGCTCTTTAAGACTAAATTGCAGAACAATGTGTTTTTGTTTTTGTTTTTGTTTTTCCAGTGGTTCTTCACACTCTATGAAAAACAAGTGTCTGTTATTTTGGTGGTGGGTGGTGGTGGTGGTAGCAACTTTTGTTTTGTTTTGTTTTTTTATCCTGAATCTGTGATTCCATTGGATGTTAGGAGCTCCTCGGTTGGAACCTCTTCTCTGCAACTCACAGATCTGGACAGTTGTGTGGGTCATAAAGTGACTTTTCCATAGTCACATAGTCATATACTTATAGTAATATACAACATATTATAGGTGCATTGAAAGATGATTACTGTTATGATTGATATTTTAAGATAAATCAGACATGAGTGCTGAGATACTATTTTCCCTTCTATGTTTTGAAGAGAAACATACACTGATCTGTGCAGTCCCTATGGAATCAAGCTACTGTCTGTATAGACACTGATAGAAACATAACCAATGAACTGGATGGAATAACACCTCAGACAGGAATAGCTCATTTGTCCTTTAATGTTTTAAAAGTTTAGCATCATTAGAACTGATTTTTGCTGGTATGTTGGAACAATGCTTTCTGGCATCTTGTTAAAGAATAACTTTAGATTTACTTCCTAAAAACTGGGTGATTTCTTAAATTCTAAGTTTATCTCTCTCAGCTCTACTATCTAACATGTTTTCTTGTCTCATCTTTTTGAAATACACTTGGAATTTGTTTTGCTTACTGTGGATGAGTGTTTCTACCTGCTAATTGCTCCCTTGAAAAATAGAACAAAACTAAAAGGAATAACAAACAAAAAAAAAATCCAGACTTCACCAAGAGAAAAAAAATAATAATTCATAAATAATATAATAAATAAATACACATAAATAATACACAATCCATTTTTAAGGAAACTTGTTCAAAGTTGGTTTAGGGAATATGAAGATTTCTTCTGTCTATGGGAGTGTAATCATATTCCCTAAGAGGTCAATGAGTCTTTCACTTGTTTTTGTATTCCTGTCAAATAGTCATCATAGCCCAGTACTGAGTCCCACTCAAAACAAACCATAGATATAATTTTCCCTTAGAAGGAAATTTCTATTCAGTCCTTCATTGACATATACTTCATGTAAGCACATTTGGATTTATTTTATATCCCATTATTGGTTTAGTTCAAGACAAAATAAATTAAACAATGAATAGGTTACAGTTATTTCCCTTGAGGTAAGAACACTTGATCTTTTTTTCTCCCTCCTACATAATATCGCAATAAGCGTTTTTTGAAACTTATGTTAAGTACTAGATGCTGCTGCTTTCTCCTTTATGCCCCAAATACAGCCTATGCATAAGTCATGTTGGACATGAAGACTTTTTCATTAAACATGTTTGCACATTAAAATTACTTGGGTAAAATTTTAAACGCATTTTGGTTAACATAACCCATGTGTATTCCTGCAGCCCAGATAATCCGCCTGCATACACTCACAGAAAGACTGTAACAAAGGAACAGCAATACAAAACAGAGAAGAATTCTGCCTGATTTTCCATTGCAGTTATTTTATCAGGGACAGGGAATATTTCACAGTGGTTCACAGATGAAGGTTGCATGCATTCTCCAGCATTAAATTGTGGAAGAAAATGAAAAACCTAAATAGCATTTTGATGTATTCCAGTTAGGGTTTCCATTAAGAGAAAAAGGTGATATGTTCACACCATTTGTCAGGAAAGAAGAAATGAAGAAAATGTTGACAATTTCATTACACTCTGGTTATAGGGTGATCTGAACTTACCTATTACGAGATAAAAAAAAACTATTCAAGATATTATTAGTTGAAAACATTACTGTTTATAGTTACTTTAACTTGTGCTACAACTGTAGAGTCGATACAACAGTATAAGCTACTGATTTTAAAAGAGGGTCCATAACATTTGCAGCCTTGCTCCAAAAATTTGTACCTTTTTGAATGACAGAGTATCAAATTGAGTCCATGCTGTTGAACAGTTCTCTGATAAATCTAGTTCTGAGAAGATGTAACAGATATAATTTTTAAAAAAGCTTCTATACATATATCACTTTTCTTGACCTCTGCATTTATTCAGGAAATCTTTCCCTTGTTTTCCACTTTATTTATTTATGTATTTGTTTGTTTGTTTGCTTATCTATCTATCTATCTATCTATCTATCTATCTATCTATCTATCTATCTATCTATCTATCTATCTATCTATTTGTTTGTTTATTGAATGTAGTGTTCGCAGAATTTCTGCCAAGAATATCTCCCTAGAGGGAAGAGTTGCTGGCCATTTCATATCAAAGTGAAAGAACTAAACCTATTTCCAGGGTGCAAGAGTCTGAAGCTGTAGCTTCAATCAGTTCAATGAGAAATTCAGGGTTATACACTGAGGTTTTTATTTTTTGAGCTTTATTTTAATAATTATAACTATTTAGTATAATTTCAGAGGAGGTGTATATAACATACAACATTCATGTGAGATTTTTTTTTCAGGTCTTAAATGTGCTTAATTCAATTACAAAAGAAACGCATAATTTTCTGATGCAGGAAAAGACACTTTTAAGAAATGTGTCATATCTGGAATTGAAATGTACAAAGATGGAAAAGCAGAAGAAAATGAGAATGGTTCTTCTATTGTTTTCACAATGGGACTAATTTAATATCTTTTAAAAATCATATATACTAAAGTACTAGAGAAGGGAAAATGTTGTCCTGATATTAAAAAAGAAACTGGAACTGTGGGGAAAAGGGAATCTGTACACTATAGGGCATTGAGCCTTATTTCCATTCTTGAGGAAATTTTAAAATGTATTGTTATTGAGATGGTTAGTGAACATCTAGAAGAATGTTCAGAATGAATTATTATGTTTTCATCAAGAACGTGTCTTACCAGACTATACACGTGCGCACGCGCACGCGTGCACACACACACACACACAAACACATACTATACTTAACTGGATTTGAAACTCGTTGAATGCTCATAGTCAAAAGCTATCATTAACACTTTCATCTCACTTTGGAAGGAAGACATCGCAGCGCACCTAGGATCTATGCTTGTTAGTGCACTATTTTTTTTTTCATTGAAAGGCTGCATGTTATGTTAGAAAAAGAACAGGATAGGAAGGGCAGGGTTCAAGTGTTTCAAGTGTTACTTCTGGCACATACTGGCTGTATGACCCTAGTAAAACCATTTTATTTCACTTACACCCTAAGACCAGAAATTGCAGAGTTTTCTCATCTGGGATGCCCTATACCTAATGAAATTACAGGTCTAAACCTTAATCTACTCCTTATTCCCGTCAATAACTTGGATACATTTATACAAAGCATATATATTAAATTTGCAGGTAACAAAGAAGTGATACATTTAATTGTCATGTTCATAAAAATTCAAAACTCTCTGGATAAGTTTAATCTAATAAATAATCTACTAAATTGGAATTTAATTGGAAGAAATGTAAAGGCCAAGGGTATCTGGAGCCAACATATCCTGCTAAATTTTCAGTGTGACTACTTATATCTCAGGGTAGTTAGGTGGCTCAGAGGATACAGTGCCCATCCTGGAGTCAGGAAATCCTGAATTCAGATCCAGCCTCAGTCACTTACTAACTGAGTGATCCTGCTCAAGTCACTTAACCCAGTTTGCCTCAGTTTCCTTGTCTGTAAAATGACCTGGAGATGGAAACGGCCAACTGCTTAAGCATCTTTACCATGAAAACCCCAAAAGGGTCACAAAGAGTTAAACACAACTGAAAAAAAATGACTAAACAACAATAACAAATTTACACCTCAGAAATCATCAATTATTAAAAATCAGGATTTAAGAATTAGTTTTGTTGTTGTCCACTTTTAGGAAATTATTAATAATACAGATTGAACTTAAAAGTGTATGCATATGCTTTCTTTTTCCTGGAAAACCCAATTGCTAAATATTTACCAGCATATATATTTATAATTTTATTAACATTGGCTGAGCTCATCAGGAGTTTGGTCACAGTCTCAGATAATGAAGTTATCACCAGATTAGAGACCTAATGACTGGAGACAAATAATAATCATAATAAAAATAATAATAACAACTGGCTTTTATATTTGTTATCTCATTTAGGCCTAACAACACCCCCTCTTAAAGTTTTATATTAGGGTTCAAAAAATTGACTTTACAGCACGGAGGTATGGTTCAAGGGAAGCTTGCATAGATAAAAGGTATGGGGCTTTTATTGGCCTATAAGCTCAATGTAAGTCACTCAGATATTGTAGACCAAAAAAATAAAACCAAAACCAAAACAAAACAAATGAGCTGAGGAGATCTTGGCCTATAAGAAGATTCATACCTTCAAGAAATAAAAAGGTGATAGACCTCCAGTGTTCTAGCCTGCTCAGTTTACCTCTGGAGTTCAGTTCTTTAAACTGCATTTTAGGAAAATGATAGATAAGCTAGAAAGTGACCAAAAGAGTACAAATAAAAAGGATGAAGGACCTTAAAGCATTTCAAAAGAGGATTATTTGAAGGAAGTGGGGATGTTTAAACTAGAAAATAGAAGCATTAGAAGGGAAAGGATACCCATATTTAGTATTTAAAAGGTTCTCATGTTGACCATTCAATTTGTTTGCCCTCATTCCATACAGAAGACCTTGCAGCAATAGAGAGAAGTTACAGATTCAAGCCTGGGCTTGATGTAAATAAAAACAGTTCTATCCAAATGTTGAATGGCAGGCAGTAAGGTGGAGATGATCAAGTAAAGACTGAACAACCCATTGTTGAGCATATTATAGTAGGGATTCACTTGGGAGCATGGTTACTGAGAGCCCTTCAAATTCTGAAATTTTTTAATTAGGTTATTATCATTTGGTAAAAGAAGCAACAAAGGACTAAAAGGTGGTGACTTGATTGAAAATCAGATAGCTAGTATACAGCAGACTCATTGATTACAATCAGTTTAAGGATTTTCATGTTTCACACTGAGATATAATATTGGACTTGATCTCAGGAAAATTTCTGTTTGAATCCTTTGTCTCACCTTGACTTATTGGGTAAATAGGCATAATCTTTTAATGATCAAGTGAATTATCTGAACCTCTGTTGTGAGGCTTAAATAAGATAATGCATATAAAATGCTTCAAAATATTTAAACTTTGAAAAAATAATAAATGCCAGTTTTTACCTTTCTTTCTTTCTCTCTATCTCTCTCTCTTTCTTTCTTTCTTTGCAGGACTATGATTTCACCGATATATGGACCTTCCCAGAAAGAAGCTCCCTTTGTCGAAGTAAATCAGAAACATTCATGAAATTTAGTAGTTTGGATAGTTGCTTCAGGCAGAAAGAAGTTAAGTCATCTGGTCATTTTGATAGAGTCACTGTGAGCCAGACATAGGACCCAAACACAGATCTTTGAGTGTGATGAGCTACAATCTAACTGACATCTTCTACTTTCTACTTTTTCATCATTCTCTCTCATTCTTTTCTCTCAGTCTCAATTTTCTTCTCATTTTCTAATGAGAAACATCAATTTATCCTATACTTTCAGCTGACATGCACAAGGGCAATAGTCTACCTGCGGAGACCACAAAACTGGCTCTAAAGAAGTGGGCATTCTCTCTAATGGAGAATGGAGGTGAAGAGAGATAAAAGGTCTTCTTCCTCATGAATGAGAGAGAGAGAGAGAGAGAGAGAGAGAGAGAGAGAGAGAGAGAGAGAGGGAGAGAGAGGGAGAGAGAGAGAGAGAGGAGAGAGAGGGAGAGAGGGAGAGAGAGGGAGAGAGGGAGAGAGAAAGAGAGAGAGAGAGAGAGGGAGAGAGAGGGAGAGGGAGAGAGAGGGAGAGAGGAGAGAGAAAGAGAGAGAGAGAGAGGGAGAGAGAGAGAGAGAGGGAGAGAGAGGGAGAGAGGGAGAGAGAGAGAGAGGAAGAGAGAGGGAGAGAGGGAGAGAGAGAGGAGAGAGAGAGAGGAGAGAGAGAGAGAGAGAGAGAGAGAGAGAGAGAGAGAGAGAGAGAGAGGGAGAGAGAGAGAAATTCCAACCCTTTCCTGGATTTCTCAATGCAAAGGGGAGAGAAATCTACTGATTGAAAACATTACAAGAACATTGATTCCACAAACCTGGGCTGAGACAGATGGGATAAGCAGCTTCCTAGGGTACAAATGAGGACCTTTTAAAATAATATCTTTTGTAAGTGTATGTGTTCTCTATGTCAGGAATCATTTTTCTGTGTGGCACAATTTTTTTTCTTTAATCCAGTTGCATGTCCCATTCAGCAAATGCATATACTTTTGTACATGGTGCTATTAAGGGTCACGCCTACTATAATCTACACCCAATTTTCTTACCACCAAGACCAGAGTGTACCTATCATATAGCTATAATTTCCATGAAAGGATTGGAATGCTAAGGGCACACCCTACTCAATTTGATGAGCTCCCTCTGATCTAGTTTGGGCCTAACTCACTCCAGTCCAATGAGACTGACTTAGGACTGAAATGCAATGAAAATTCATAGATGATGCAATAACAAATAAAATGAAGTTAACACTGAAGGGGAGATTCAGTAAGGCCATGATAATAATTTAGCTTCTCATTGCCTCCACATTTGTTATGGGTAGTACTTAATTAGACAGATGTTCTGACTTACAAGGCAGTAGGGCTTCTATCAAGTCTGTGAGTATCACTTTTTCATCAATTGGGTCTTTCACGCTATAGGAGACCAAGAAACCCCACCAACATCTTGAGCCTCAGTCCTCTTGATTGGTCAAGTATTGGGGATTTTTTTTTTCTGGAGAAGAACAGGAGGAGGAAGATAGCTAAAAGAATGAGAAAAAGAACAAGAGAAGACAATGATCATTTAAAAAATGATCAGGGCTTAAAACTGTTTCTTGGTTTGGGATCTAGGGAGAACCTAGAATAATTGGCATCTTGTTAAGACTACCCTCTTTCACACATCCAGATAATAACTTATTTCCCACATTCCTTTTATCAGAAATATTATAAAAATTGCTCAGGAGTCCCTAAAAATCCACTACAGACTATGAGAACAAACCTCACTGAATAAACACGTAATTTCATTTCAAATAGAGAGACAAAAACAGAAGGGTTTTCCTGAAAGTATCTGAATAGCTAGTATGAACATACAAATCCATCAGAAATATTGACATAGCTCAATTAACATAATTCTTAATAATAATATTAACGATAAAAGTTTCTTTAGTCTCCTACTGTATGTGTGTGTGAGAGAGAGAGAGACAGAGACAGAGAGATAGACTGAGAGACAAAGAGAAAGAGAGAGAGAGGCACAGAGAGAGATAGAAACAAGGACAGAGCATTAGAGAGACAAAGTTAGAGAGATAGACAGAGACAGAGTAAGAGAGAGCATCAGAGTTAGACAGAAAGCATCAGCTTGTTCTTCCTCATAAGGACAGGTCAGAAAAAAATGAGAAGACAGAAATTCTTCCTTCTAGTGGACTGCCAGGAAAACAATCTCAGAGAAAAAAAAAATAAAAGCAATATTATTTTACTTTGCTTTGCTTAAAAAAGAGTGAAAAGAATCAAGTGATGCTCCTCAGAATATTTCTGACGTTCCTCTTTAATTCAGTTCAAAAGGCATTCATTAAGTACTTTGTGTGAGCTTCATTTGTTAAGTTCAGGTGATATAAAGACAAAAATGAAGGAGACTTTCACCTTTATTTTCCACCTTGGGAAGGCAACATGTATCCAGAGAAGAAAATTTCAAACATATACCTACTTCAGAAATTACTTTTAAAAATTAAGAAATAAAGAACTCTTCCAGAATCCTGTTATGAGACAAATATAGTCCTAATACCCAAACCAGGAAAAGATAAAATATAGAAAGAAAACTAGAGGCCAATATCATTAATGAACATTGATTTAAAATTTTTAAACAAAATCCTATAAAAACACATTACAGAGATTTATCCAAGGCAACATTGATTTTGACCAACTGGAATTAATACCAGGGACGCAAGGATGGTTCAACATTAGGAGAACAATCCACTTAATCATATTAAAAATCAAAACATCTCAAACCACATGGTTATCTCAGTAGATGCAATAAAAGTCTTTGACAAGGAAAATACTCATTTATGCTAAAAAAAAGCAGAGTATGGTAACAGTGAGTGGTTTTAATTTCATAAAAAGCATCTATCTAAATCCAAAAGCAAGAATTTTATGCCATAGGAATACATTATAACCTTTCCAATAAATACAGGAGTGAAACAAGAATCCTCACTCTCCCTACTCTTACTTGATATAGTTCTAAAAATGTGATAATGGCAATAAGATGAAAAGAATAAGGAATAAAGACAGGTAAAGAGGAGACAAAACTGTACCTGATGATTTGCTGATGATGTGATAATTTACTTGGAAAGCTGATTAAAATGACCAAAGATACTGATTGAGACAAGTAACGGAGTTAGCAAAATTGGAAGCTACAAAATAAATCCTCAAAAAATCAACAGTATTTCTATATGATTATAACAAACACAAGAAGCAATCATAGAAAAGGGAATCCCATTCCCAAGTATTTACAAAATGCATAAAATACCTGGGTATCAACCCCCCAAAGCACACAAAAATTTATACAGTTGTAATTACAAAGTACTCCTTAAAGAAATAAATAACAACCTAAATAGCTAGAAGAATATTCAGTACTCATGAATAAGACATGTTAATATAATGAAATGATAATATGATCAAAATTAATTTATAATTTAATGTTATACCAAACTACCAAGAAAATACAGAGATTAATAAAAAACTCATTAAAAAAAAAAGATCTAGAAGATGAAGAAAAATTATCATAATAACTAAGTACTCGCAGACATCAAATTATATTACAAAGCACACTCAACAAAATTATCTTTAATTAGTTGAAAATAAAGTGATATATTGATGGAAGAGACTAGACAAGAGAGATTATGAAACAATAGAACTGAATAATGCAGTATTTGACAAAGTTGAAAACATAAGTTACCTAGGGAAAAATTTTCTATATGATACAACCTGATGGGAAAACTGGAAAGCAATCTGGTAGAAATTATGTTTAAACCAACATCTTATATCAAACTCCACATTTCATGCTAAATATATATGTGACTTCAATATTAATGTTTTTGTTCAGTCATTTTTCAGTAATGTCCAATGTTTCATGACCCCATTTGGGGTTTTCTTGGCAAAGATACTGGAGCAGTTTACCATTTCTTTATCATGTTCATTTTACAAATGAGGAAACTTGGGCAAACTGGGTTAATGACTTGCCCAAGGTACGTATCTGAGGGCAGATTTGAACTCAGGAAAATGAGTCTTTCTGACCCCAGGCCTGGCACCCTTTCCACTGTACCACTGTACCACTTCTCCATTGCTGACTATACTATAAAATATATATTTTATACACACACACACACACACACACTTATACACACATACATATACATATATGTGCATGTATACGTAAATGTGTATATATATATGAATATAAATTATGTGTATATATAAACACATCATGTACCTCTCACAGCTATAGGTAAGATGTGTATTCTTATCTAAACAAGAGCTAAAGCCAATTCTAAAAGATAAAATAGATAACTTTAGTTGCTTAAACTGAAAACCTTCTACACAAACAACATGAATGAATATAATATAAAAAGGGAAGTGGTCAATTGAAAAAAAAATCTTTGCATCAAATTTTGCTGTTAAGGGCTTGATATCTAAGACATATAAACAAACACAATACATATAAACATGCACACACATATATAAACATATACTTGTATGTGTGCACATGCATGAGCATGCATACAGCATATGTATACATACATTACATGTTTATAGCATGTAGATAGGTGTATATATGTAGACATATATGTAATTATATAAAGTTATTTGTCTGCACGATGTAAACTACATATATCCATATACATATATATATGTATGTTTACACATCCTTACATATGTGTGTATGTGTATATATAAATAAATGGGTATATAACAAGTAGCCAGCCATTCAGTTCTCAAGAGAACTGCAAAGTATTCACAAAATCATGAAAAAGCTCTAAATCACTAATAATCATCAAAATACAAATCAAAACAACCTTGATATCTCACTCCATACCCTGGAAATTGGCAAAAATGACCAAAATTATCAACAGTGTTGGAAGGGTTATGGGAAGATAGGTAAACTAATACACTGTTGAAGGAACTGTGACATGGTAGAACCATTTTAGAAAGTAATTTGCCATTATTCAATTAAAGTGTTTAAAATGTCAATTCCCTTTATTTCAGGGACTCTATTACTGGGCTAATATCCCAAGGAACTTATTGAAAAGACAAAAACAAATGTATATTCCAAAATATTTGCAGCAGAAGTTTTCGTGATAGTAAAGAATTAGAAACTAAGTAGAGGATCATCAATTGGGTAATGGCTAAGCAAAGAATGGCACACGAATGTGATGGAATACTATTGAGCTATAAGAAATGATGTGTGTGTGTGTGTGTGTGTGTGTGTGTGTGTGTGTGTGTGTGTGATGAATACAAAGAAACTTGGAAAGAGCTACATGAACTAATTTAGTTCACAAAGAACTAAGCAGAACAAAGAAAACAATGAAGAGTAACTGCAGCAACATAAATTAAAAGAACAAGAAGACACACACACAAATAAATATGATAAAATTACAAAGATCAAGTGGGATTTGAATGAAGAGATATGAGGAGAAATTTCCAACCTACCCCTTTGAAGATGTAGGAGATCACGAGTGTTACACATTGAACATTTTTGGGCTTTCTCAATGTGTGATCGGTTGTAGTGATTTTTTTTTCCTTTTCTTAAATAAATGCTATCTGCTGTATTGGATATATAGGATGCTATGGTGATGTAAGAAACTGGAAAAATCAATTAAGTTATTTTTTTTAGAAAAGGCCATAAATGTGATAATCAATAGATTATCAATAGATACTAAATAAACATTACTTGATAAGGATGAGGTTCCTATATAGTAATCATTATCAAATTTACCTTTGTTATTGTTTTATGGCTCTGCCTTTTCTGGTATTTTCTTTGTTAATACTTCAGAAATGCAATTTCAGAGAACAGTGCAAATTATATAATAGGATTAAAAAGACAGGGCTAGATGCCAAAGTGATCTTCTGACTGACTCAGTAACCAAGCATCAAGCACTAATAATATCTGAGTGGAAAGACAGTACAGGTTAGTGGAATGAGTGGATGCCTTAGTGCCACATTGGTTTGAATCCTGGCTCTGGTCCTTATCTGTGTGACTTCCAAATTGGTCATTCAGTGAAACAGAGGGCTTTCAAGCATTCTTGATGAAAAGACCAGAGCTGAATAGAAAATTTGACTTTCAAATACAAGACTCAAATGGAACATGAAGAGATAAACAGGAAAGAAAAATCGTAAGAGACTTATTAAGGCTGAACTGTTTACATTCCTGCATGGAAAGATGATATTTATAACTCATGAGACCTTTGTCAGTATTAGGGTAGTGGGAGGGGAAGAAGTTATATGTATGTATGTATAGATAGATAGATAGATAGATAGATAGATAGATAGATAGATGGCACAAGGTGAGTTGAAGATGAAGGGATAATATCTGGAGAACAAAATTAAGGGGTGAGAGAGGATTATACCAGGAGAAGAAGAAAGGGAGAGGTAGAATGGGGTAAATTATTTCACACAAAACTGACAAGAAAAGGTTCTCACAGTGGAGGGGAAACAGGGGAATGTGGGAGGAAGTGAGGGAATCGTATTCTCATAGGATTTGGCTTAAGGAGGGAATAACATACACACTCAATTGGACATGGAAATATGTCTTACCCTACAGGAAAATAGGAGAGGAAGGGGACAAGAGAGCAGGGGGATGACAGAGAGAAGGGCAGATTGGGGAAAGGATAATCAGAAGGAATTCCTTCTGAAGAGGGACAGGGTCAAAATAAAGAATAGAATAAATGAGGGGGTAGGATAGGATTAAGGGAAATAGAGTTAGTTTGTCACAACATGTCTATTATGGGAAGTGTTTTACATAACTGCACATGTATGGCCTGTATTGACTTGCTTGCATTTTCAGTGAGGGTGGGAGGGGTGGGAGAAAATTTGTAACCCAAAGTTTTAAAAACACATGTTAGAAAAAAAAAATGTTTCCACATGCAACTGGGAAATAAGAAATACAGGAAATGAGGTACAAAAAATCTATCCTGCCCTACAGGAAAATAGAAGGGAAAGGGGATGGGGGGGGATAGAAGGGAGGGCAGACTAGGGGAAGGGGTATTCAGAATGCATGCCACCTTGGGGTGGGGGAGGGGTAAGATGGGGTGAAAATTTTGAATTCAAAATCTTGTGGAAGTAAATGTTGAAAACTAAAAATAACTAAATTTATATTAATTTTTTTTTAAATTTAAAAATAATAAAAAATAAGCTCACCACTATACTGCTAACTCAAAAAAAATTATCCTGAAAATATTAAACAGCAAAACATACACACAAAGTTGGATATCCTAGTTCAATCTGGATGCTTTACTGTGGTCTTTTTGTTTTTATTAATTTTTTTCATATTGAAAAAAAATCCTATGTGGAATATTGTGATGGAATCCTTTTGGTATTCCCACTTCCACATTTTTCTTTTTTGAATCCATCCTTCCTACTCCTGTGAGCATAATTTTCTTATAAATCTTGCCATGACATTCCTTTGCTTAAAATTCTTTACTGCCTCCCTGTGGCCTAGAGGAAGCATGGCCCAATGGAGAGAGAGCCATCTCAGAATTAGAAGAACTGAGTTCAAGGCTTTCCTTTGGTATATACTGGCTTTGTGATCCTAAGTGAGTCAAATCAGTAAGTATTTATTAAGTACTTAATACATTCAAGGTGAGCATTGGGAAAATAAATACAAACCAGAAGAATAAGGCTCCTTACCCTCAAAGAGCTTACATTCTAAGGGGGAAAAAGTGGGGGTGGGGTGGAAGAATGAACCTGTTAGAAGGTGAAGTATATTGAACAAATCTGGAGAGTCAGTGGAGCCAGGAAAGAAGATATGACTGGCCTTGGCACTTTCAATAAAATGTAGGTTCTTAGAAAACCCAATAAATTAGACCAAGAAACTACAGTGGCCTGGTGAACTTCCAGAGTATAAGGCCAGGGACAGAGTGAACTGCCAGGGTGAAGTGGCCACAGAGATAGAGTGGACTTCCAGTCCACGTTGCCATGTAGAGAATATCTGGAGAACCAGGAGTACATCTTAGACAAGTGCATTTCAACTCTCACTATGTTGGACAATTCTCTAAGCCTTTAATTTGAAGAAAAGATGCTGAGCTACACTGGCAGGTGGAGTTTTCTTATCTAGAAATTCTCTACACTGATGAAACTAGAGGTCTGAGTCCTATCCCCACTTCCTACAAAGTAATATTTAAATTCAAGGCCACCCACAACCTTCCACAGTGCCTGTCCAAGCATTTTCAGCTTAATAATAGTAATATCAATAATAGCTAGTATTTTTGTAAAACTTTGCAAGACTTGCAATGAACCTTCTGAATGTTATATGGTTTTATCCTCATGATAATCCTGACAAGAGTTTTATTATTCTTCCATTTTAAAGATGAGGAAACTGAAGCAGACATAAGTTAAATGATTTGCCCAATATCATTTGGCTAGTAAATATCTGATACTGGATTTGCCTCAGATCTTCCTGACTCTAATTTTTCCACCATGCCACTTACATGATCTCTACACTTTAGTCAAGCTCTCCTACCTGATTGTCCCCACTTACATAATTTTTATGTGCCCATGACTTTGTTTAGACTGCTTTCTTTAACTGGCTTGGCTTTCCTACTTTCTTCTAGTTGAATCTCTACTCCATTCTTTAAAGAGCAAATTAAGCATTACTTTCCTGACTTCCTTGATTTTTTTTACCTGAAAAGCAATATGTAGAAGATATTGTAATAATAAATAAAAATAAAATAATAATAAATTTTTATAATTATTGATAATGTTTATTATGAGAAGCAACCTAGAATCATAGATACAATGTGGACCAAGCAGCAACCAAGGGGTGAAAAAGTCAGGAAGACCTAGGTCCAAGAGCTACCTCTGGCACACATTGACTGTAGGATCTAGAAAAAAATCACTTAACATGTAAGTGGCCCAGGCAACTTTCTAAGAATCTGAGTTACACAGAAGATACTTATCTTCATTTAGTAGAAGTTCCTCACCAGGGTCTCCTTGCTTATGTCAAAAAGATATCACAGGTCTGGGATACACACACACACACACACACACACACACACGAGTGTATGTATGTATTTGTATATGAATATCTATATGTGTACATATACAGAAATACATATGTGTGTATGAATTTTTTTCTTCCTTTCTCTATGCAGGTATTTGTTCTCTTATTGGATTTTAAGCTTATTAATGGCAGGGGCTATTGAATCTTGACTGTAATTCCTAGGCACTTAACAAAAAGGACATGAATGAAAACACTTGGAAATGAATCATTCCTTCCTGTTCCAAAAATGTGAGTTGTCATTTTGCTCTAGGCTACTTTTAACAACTTGATTTCTTCTCTCTGTGAGTGCAGGTAAGCCATTGAACTTCTGTGTCCCTCCATTTTCTCCTGCTGTGCCCATTTCATGGGATTGTTGAGGGAATCAAATGACTTTTCTCTGTCTAGAACTTGAAAAGACCTCTAAGGTTATTCAATTCAACTATCTCATTTTACAGATGAAGAAACTGAGGGTCAGAAAGGGGAAGTGAATTGTTCAAAAGCACACACTTTGAAAGTAGCAGAGTCAGAATTTGCACTCACATTCTCCAACTATAAATCTAATGCTCTTCTCCGCTGTACCATGCCTTATATGTATATGAAAAATTATAAAGCCCCATGTCATTTGCCTCCTTCCCCCTCATCTACTCAATAAACTCCAGTGGCTCCTTATTGTCTCCAAGATCAAATACAAATGTTCTGTTTGATCTTCAAAGCCCTTTAGGACCTAGTTCCTGTCTATCTTTCTAATCTTCTTATGCCTTACTGCCTGCCATGTTCTCTTTGATTCAGCACCGGGAATTTTCTCTGTTTGTTCCTCAAGCCTGGAATACTCTTTCCTTATCTCTGCCTTCTGGATTCCTGTAAAACCCAACCAAAATCCCATCTTCTACAGATTTTCCCAACCTTATTTCTAATGCCTCTCCTCTTTTAATTATTTCCTATTTATCCTGTATATAGCTTATTTTTTATATGTTTATTTGTTTTCTCTCTCATTAGATTATGGGCTCCTGGAGGAATACCTTTAGCTTTTTTCTTTATCCCCAGAGCTCAGCAGCGTATCTAGTACATAGCAGGTACTTAATAGGTGTTTATTTACAAAATGTTTGACTGACAAATGTAGTGGTGGTATTGGTGGCAGTGAAAGGGCATCAGCAAAGGGCATTTTGCATTCAATACACACAGGTACACATATCCAAATAATTTACCTTGGCAGACTAACTTTTGGTTTTCAACAAAGCAGAATTATTGATTAAGGAAAATTTTTACACCATGGCAGTGCATTCTGTGGAAAAATAATGACAGTTGGAACAAGGGCAAGAAATCAGAGACCATCTCTAACTGAATGTTGCTTTTAGAAACATTAAAGCCAAAGGCATTTAGTATAGTGAAAACTGCTGGATTTTGAAAGGACCTGGATTAATATTCACCTCTTTTCTACTTATAGCTTGTTTGATAGCCTAAGTAAGTCTCTTAACCTCTGCTGTTCTCTGTTTTCTTCTCTATAAAATGAAAGAGATTAAATTGGATGATCACTAATGTCGCTCTCTATTGAATATCCTATGATCCTACATATTTTGGATGCAGATTGGTTCTATTCTTTGTTTAAAGTTAAAAATTTGAAAGATAGTAAGTGACAAAAGTCTGGAGAGTCTCTGTGGTGAAAGCTTCTGATTCTACATCTCTAATCATTAACCTGTTCCATTTTTGCTCCTGACAAGCAAAGCTCTCCCCACTACTTTCCTTTCTCCAGATAAGATGCTATGCATGATCCAGGAAGATAGGGAAAAGTCCTTAGGGAATCATTCCCATGACAAGATATTTCCTTCTCTTAAGGTGTTTTCTTAAAGTGAATAGATAGGGAAGGAGATACATCTGTTGTGAAGAAGTGTCATAAAATATAGCATTAAAGAAATATGAGACTAGGGAGGAAGTTGACCAGCCAATGATATGAGAGAGGGAGTTTGACATCTTGTGCGTTACATTGATATCCTTGTAATGTCAGTAGAAAATGATGAGTAAGTCTCTTGATATTGAGTGGACTCCCATGGGGGATATTAGGGGAAAACACAGACAAGAGTCATATAGGATGGGCAGGCTTGATTGGGCTATCATCCAAAGTGACTTTGTCTCAGGGAGAGAGGCTTCCCCTTGGACAGAATACCCTCTTTGATGATCCATCTGAGTATCAGAGTGACATACTATGACTGCATTTAAGATTGAACAGTCTGGGATCAGTATGTCTCCTGTCCTTCTGGCTCTGGCAAATGGCTCAGACAAATGCACTTTTCTCACACTTTTTTTTTACATAGGAAAGTGGGTATTATTCCACCTTTTTTTTTAGTAAAGAAAAAGAGACTCCAAGAAGTACATCAATATGCCCAACATCAGAGAGCTACTAAGCATTAAATTAAGATTTGCACTCACATCTTCTAAATCATGCTGAGTTCAGTTAAAAATGTATAGGTTCTTCAAGATTTTTCTACATTCCTCTGTAGTTTTGATACTGAGATACAAT
This sequence comes from Phascolarctos cinereus, assembly GCF_003287225.1. Classification (NCBI taxonomy): domain Eukaryota; kingdom Metazoa; phylum Chordata; class Mammalia; order Diprotodontia; family Phascolarctidae; genus Phascolarctos; species Phascolarctos cinereus. The sequence continues at coordinate 452,580,401 of NW_027555847.1, read as the reverse complement.
TGGGAAACCTAATGGTAAACTTATTGAGGTAGTTTCCCATTTCTTCATTTGTTAAATGCCAAGTACCAGAATTGTGCAAATTCAAATGTTTATAACACCAGAGAAGGGAAGGTGGAAAGTGAAGGGATAGGAATAAGAATTTATAGCACCTGTGATGTGCCAGGCACTATGTTATGCACTTTACAAATATGATCTCACTTCACACACACACACACACACACACACACACACACACACACACATACATATATGTGGGAGAGATGTGTTATTATTATCTCCATTTTATAGTTGAGGAAACTGAGGCAAACTGAGGTTAAGTGACTTGTCCAGAGTCACACAGCCAGCAAGTGTCTGAGCTGACTTTAAACTCAAGTCTTTCTGACTGCAGATCAAGCACTTTTATATACTGAGCCATCAGCTCTCACTAGGAAGAGAAGTGAGAAACTGAAAACAAACAAACAAAAAGATGTAAGGGTATAACATATAAATGCTGAACTTTAAAGTGCTATCTGCATGTATTTACTTATTTGGCTTTTCTTTTATTTTCAGTGATCATTAGAATTTATGTTATCCTGAAATTCATCTCTATGAGATATATGTCAGGTTCTTACCTCTTTTTCTGCCACCTTTTCCTCTTGAGAGAAACTTAATAATAACCACACAGGATCCTGGAGAAATATTGCTTAAAATCAATGATATTCTATCCACGAATAATGTTAGGGATATGGGCATTCTATTTGAATTAAATTATAATCATACTAATAAGTACTGATTCTTTGGCTCTGCTATTTTAATCTCACGCATTAAACTTCTATTAAATTAAATTCATAGAAAATGTATCATACAGTACATATATTTCCACATATTGTACTGTCAAGTCTTATGTGTGCTATAGAAGACTATTTTTTAAATTTTTGTTGTATTGTTATCAATAAACAATATTAAAGAGGCAGTGTTCAATGTATCATTTCTTCATATTCCCTGACTCAGTTATTTTTCTTTTTTTTTAATTATATCTTTATGTTTTGATCTTCATTATTTTTCCCTAAAAGTATCTCTTATGAACTCACTTCTTTTTGAGTTGCCCTTTCTGCTTTTGGTTCTGCCACTTTCTCCAGCTAATCTCTTTACCCCTGAAATTTATTCATGATGTTTCTCACATTTTATTGGTTCACTAAGGTCCCATTCAGCCTGCAGTATTTTCTAACCTCTGGAAACCATAGACATTTAGAAAAGAGAAAGGACCTAGAAGGAAGCAGAGAAAAGCATCAGAGTAGGCAAGGAATTTAAGTGATATTAAAAAGCTTGTGCCTTACTGAGTGGGCAGGTGAGGCTATATGCTCAATCCTATTGGATTAGATATATGAAAAGTACTGAATAGATTATGCAAAGACAGCAGAAAGAAGTAAGAGCTGAGAATTTGACAGAGAGCAGACAAAATGATGTTAAAAATCTGACACAAGAAGTTTTTTTTTTAAATGGAATCATTTAATAAAGGACTAATAGGTACCTAAAGGAACTTCATTTTAGCAAATTAAAGTGCAAAAATTGATGATTATTCTTACAATGGTCATCAGATGAATTCAACAGGTATCTCTTAAATGACCATCATGTTCTTTTTTAAATTTCCATTAATTTTTAATTTGTGGAACAAAAAAATTTCTATAACAGAATAGTAATAATAATACAATTGCACATAAAACTGCAAATTTATTATGTAAAACCTGCTATTCCTTTTAAATATGTAATAAAGTTAGCATGGTTATTTCTTTTTTTTTCTTCCCTCCCCTTCACTTTAGAGAGTGCTGCCATTGGACACAATTGTGTGTGTGTATGTGTGTGTTAAGTCATTCTATACATACTGAAATTTATTAGTATTTTCTCTGGATGAAGATAGTGTCTTCCTTCATATGTCCTTTGAAGTTAATTTGGTTGTTTATAATAGTCAAAATGACCTATTCACTCAAAGTTATTCAGTACCTACCTAATCAATGGGGATACAAAGTAAAACATTAAACAGCCATCGTCCCCAAAGAGCTTATATCAAATTGGAGAAATAAAATATGAACAGTGACAAATGTATACAAACTATTTTTAAAATGAGTAAAAAAATTTGATGGGAGCACTAAAAATGGAGACAGAAGTATCAGATGTACCTTTTCAAAATTTGAGCATGTGTTAGCACATGAAACCTTCAAAACAGATTCAGAAAAGCAACATATTAAATGCATCATTTATGGATTAAAATGAAATCAACTCATATTCAAAAACTATCACTAACTGATGACATTAAAGATAGAATAACAGCTCTATAGAATTTGTGGGTCAAAAAGAAAATGTAGAGAAATTTAATATTTTCAATTAAAATAATGATACTAGTGAGACAGTATGCCATAATTTTGTTGATACACCAGTACGGTTCTTGTTGGAAAATTTGTATCTTGCAACACCTACATAAACCAAGGAGAGAAAGAAAATATCAGTGCATTGGAGGGGCACATCTAAAAAAATTCTAGAAAAAAATTAAAACCCTAATTACACATAAGTTGCATAAAAAAGGATTGAGTTAATGGTTTCCGCTTCCGGGAGCCAAGATGGCAGAGTGAAAAGGTAGTCGCTCTCACTCTCCCCTATCAATCTCTGAAAACACAGAAAATATCACCCCAGGAAAAAAAAAACCCTGGAACACCTGAACTAGAAGAAAGACAAGGAGCAGCAGTGCAGTAGAGCAGCAAACAGGTCTCCCAGTGCCTCAGCAAAAACAAGGCGCCCCAGGCAGATAAGTACCCTGTGGCATTCATCTGAAAGGAGGTGAAGAAAACAACCTAAAGACTTCCTAAAGCCCCGACCTTGCTGATTGCAACCCAACATCAGGTGAGCTGTAGGAACATTGAAGCCCCCAATTGTGAAGAGATCCTGAAGCCCAGGTGGTAGAGCAGGCAAACACCAACACCTGGACCTCCAAGTGCCTCAGTGAGGGCTGGGGGAACCTGTGGAAACCAGCTCAGAAAACCACCAGGAGTCTCAGCAATCCACCTCAAAGGAATCTCCCCCTGCATTAGCAGAAACAAGAGAGACAACACTGCAGGGGCCCCCAGGCAGATAAACATCCTGAAGCAGCCATCTAAAAGGAGCAGAAGAAAGCTAAAGGAAAGGAAAAGCAGGCAACCTAGAATTGCCTGAAAGTTCCAGCCTTGCTGATTCCAGCCCAACACAAGGTAAGCTGCCAGAAACCTACAGCCTCCAATTCCCAGCATAAGAGGCCTCAGAATGCAAAGCCAGTGACCAAGACCCAGGCTCCCAACACAAGAAGCTGGGGTCAGTACCCTCTGTGCCCCAGCAGGAGAGCTCAATCTCTTTAAAGGCCAGGGAATAAAGAAACACCATGAGTAAAAAGAAACGTACCATAGATTCATATTATGAGAAGAGTGAAGATCAAGACAGAAATTCTGAAGAGGACAACATTGTCAACAAACCCACATCTGCAACAACAAAAGGGAATATGAACTGGTCTGAAGCCCAAAAAGCCTTCTTAGAAGAGCTCAAGAAGGATTTTAATACTCAAATGAGAGAGGTAAAAGAGTCCTTCAAAAATACAATTGGCCAGTTGGAAAAAAAAATACACTGAAGAAAACAAGTCCCTAAAAAAGATTGAGTTAATTAATAAAACTAGAAGTTCATTTTATGGAAAACAAAACAATAACATTTTAGAAACACTAATTAATCTGATTTTAAAAGAAACAAATAAAAAAAAACCAAATTACTAGTGTAAAAAATATAAAAGGTAGATTAACAGCAAATGAAAAATAGTAGAATAAATTATTTGAAACTGTAGCATGTTCCAAATGTCTTAGTATAGTTTTATGCCATATTTTGCCCAATTATATGCTGATTAAACTGATTATCTCATTGATATTAAGATTTACAAAAACATAAAATGTCCGTATTTAAAGAATAAGAAATAGAGGACTTAACACAATCTCAAGAAAAAAAAATTAGAGAGCACCATATATAAGATTCCTAATGTAAACAAGAAAACAGAGAAATGTACAAGTAAAGTTTATTAAACTTTCAAAATAATAATATTACATAAGCAATTTAGAAAAATAGGAAAATAATTAGTGCTTTCAAACTCATTTGATACAAGTACTATTTTGATAACTGTAGCAGCAAGAGTTAAAATACAGTTGGGAAAATATAGACCAATATAGACCTTAATGAACATTGATACAAAAAACCCCACAAATATTAACAAAGAGAACAGTGCAGCATATGACAAATATTATATTCAATGATCAGCTTGCCAAGTTTGGTTCTATGTTACTGAAAGTATCAATTTAATTGATTATGTTAATAGCAAGAACAATGATTATCATATGATTATGTCAATAGAGGCAGGGGGGAAAAAAAACTTTTGACTAGATACAACACTCATGCCTGTTAGGAACACTAGAAAGTTTAGCAATAAACAGATCTTTCCTTAATATTATAAGCAGTATTTATATAAAATCAAAAGCCAGAATTATACAGAATGGAGATAATCTAAAGAGCTTTTCAATAATATTGGTATAAAATAAGGATGGATTTTATCACCACAACTATTTGTTCTATTGCTGGAGATCATAGCTGCAGAAATAAGACAAAAAAAAATTGAAGTAATGATCATTGGCAAAGAGGAAACACAATTAATACCTTTTGTAGATAATTTACTTAGAGAACAAAGACTCTTCAGAGAGAGTTAAAAAAAATGGAAACAAAAACCTGGAAATTAAAAAGATATCCGTCATTTGAGGAACAACTCACAGTTTATGGGTATAGCGAAATTACTATTCTTTATCAAGAAAAGGGATTGCTGCACAGAAAACTTAGAAAACTTGCATGTACTGATGCATAGTGAAGTATACAGTCAATATAATAATCTGTATGATAACAACTGAATTGTAAAGATAAATAACTGGAAGATTTCTAAGCTTTGGTCAGATCAATAACTAACAAAGGTTGGAAAAGACTACTGAAGGAACATGATGCTCTCACTGCCTGAAAAAGAAGTGATGGAACAGTTTGGGACATTTTGGTTTTGGACTTAGCCAATATCATGTAACATATCCATCCCAATAGATACTCCTTCCTTTCTTCTTTCTTTCTGTCTCTCCCTCCCTCCTCCCTTCCTCCCTTCTTTCTTTCTTTCCTTCCTTCCTTCATTTATTTCATGTCTCCCACTTTTTTTAATTCCTGGTCATGTATGATTTTGATTTTGTTTACCTGAATTCCCATGTACAAATTTGTAACATACTACTCTTAGCTAAAATTGTGATATTAGAGATACTCTCAACAGTTCTGAAAAGAAAACAGGAGTCATAACAATATACATAACAAAAAACAAGAAAAAAAGGCCAATTGGGCAATCTTACTGATTTAAAAAAAATGCATTTAACAAAACGGCAATAATCACAACAAATTCAGCTTAATAGTTGATAAGAAAATTTTACTTCACATAATAAAATCCACTTTACAAAGATCCTCATATCTTTAAGCTAATGCTATAAACAAAAATGATTGATCCAATTCACAAATGGATAAAGTTTAATTATTCTATTTATTTTCATGATTGTGTATGTATATGTATATATATATATACATATATATGTATAATTACATGATTACATGGTTATGTTTATGTGTAATTCAGTAATTAGCCAAAAAATAAGTAGTGCAGTTAAAAAAAAATGAGGTAGAAAGATGGTTAGAAATCATGTGTTTGAGAACTGATCACTATGAGACCATGAAATTTCTGCAGAATCTACTGTCACTTTCATCATCTCCCTTGTTTACTCCCATCATAATAACTCTTTGACCTTGGTTATTTTAATGTATAAAATGAGATTGAACTATATACTATCCAAATTTCCTTCCAGCTTCAAAATTCTATGTTTCTACTAGTGATATTGAGTAAATAACAGAATACTTGACTTATTTTCTTCTCTTCCAAGGTAAAGGCATTTCCCTAAATGTCAGAGTAAGAATAGTAGCAAAGTATCTCCCCCTATAAACTTCTGTACTTTCATTTTTCCCATTTATTTATGTATTTTTAGATTTCAACATTCACTTTCACAATGTTTTGAGTTCCAAATTTTCTCCCCATCTCATCCTTCCCAGAACCCCAAGACAGTGTGCATTCTGAATACCCTTTCCCCTGATCTGCCCTCCCTTCTATTCTCACCCTCTTCTCTTATCCTTTTCCTTTTCTATTTTCCTGTAGGGCAGGATAGATTTCTATACCCCATTGCCTATATAATATTTCCCAGTTGCATGTGAAAACAATTTTTTAACTTTCATTTTTAAAACTTTAGGTTCCAAATTTTCTCCCTTCCTCCCTCCCCACCCACCCTCATTGAGAAGGCAAACAACTCGATAAAGGTGATACATGTGCAGTCATGCAAAACCCTTCCACAGTGCTCATGTTGTGAAAAACTAACTATGTTTTCCTTCATCCTATCCCACCTCCCATTTATTCTGTTCTCTCTTTTGACCCTGTCCCTCTTAAGAAGTGTTTGCTTCTGATTACCCCCTCCCCCAATCTGCTCTCTCATCTATGATCCCTTCCTTCACTCTCTTATCCCCATCTCCCCTATTTTTCTATATAGTAAGATAGCTTTCCAAACCCAACTGAGTGTATGTTATTCCCTCCTTAAGCCAAATCCAATGAGAAGATTCATTTATTCCCTCTCGCCTTCCAACACTTCACCTCCACTGTAACAGCGTTTTCTTGTGTTTTATGTAAGGTAATTTACCCATTCTACTTCTCCCTTTTTCCTTCTCCCAGTATAATTCTTTCTCACCCCTTAATATTATTCTCCAGGTATCATCTATTCATCTTCAACTCACCTGGTGCCAACTATCTACGAATCTATCTATCTGTTCTTATAATTTTTTCCCCTCCAACTATCCTAATACTGACAAAAGTCTCATCAGTTACAAATATCATCTTTCCATGTAGGAATGTAAACAGTTCAAGCTTGATAAGTCTCTTATGATTTCTCTTTTTTCTTCTTTTAAATGTATTCTTCTCCTCATTGGCTTTTTGGTCCTCTTTTGCCATTTTGGTTACTCTTTTTTAAGGTGTCATTTTTTTTCCAGTATTTTTCGTGTCTCCTTTAGCAAGCTGTTGACTAGTTTTTCATGATTTTCTTGCATCACTCACATTTTTCTTCCCAGTTTTTCCTCTCCTTCTCTTACTTGCTTCTCAAAATCCATTTTGAGCTCTCCTATGGCCTGGGACTAATTCATATTTTTCTTGGAGGCTTTGGATCTAGGAGTTTTGACTTTGTTGTCTTCTTCTGGTTGCATATTTTGATATTCTTTTTTACCAAAGAAAGATTCTACGGTCTGACTTTTTTTGTGCAGTTTGCTTATGATTCCAGAGAATTACTTGAGTTATAAACTCTATGTTAAGGTAGGAGTCTGCTTCCAGTGTGGAGAATGTACCATCCCAAGCTTCAGGGGTTTTGTGCAGCTGTTTTCAGAGATAACTTCTAGGGATCTGTAAGTTTTCATTTTTTCCAAGGTGGTATGATCAAGGGCTAGGTGTTCATTCCTTTCCTGGCCTGTGCTCTGGTCTGTAAGTGATCACAAACACTGTTTTCTGCCTTGGAACTGTGAGGAGGACTCCCTCTCCACTACACCAGTGCTCCTTCTCACCCCAGGACCACCACCCAGAACTGTGACCCAGATCTAAGTATGGGCAAAGCAAGAGAATCCTGCCTCAGCACCAGCAAAGAGATCCCTGCTGTGCTGCTCTGATCAGCTGTGTGATTCCTCCTCAATCAGTGGGCTGTAAGCTCTGGAAGCAGCCACCACCCTGGGGCCGTGAGTAGGGACTGGGACTGGGACCAAGCTTCTCTCTCACTACAGTCACAAACTTTTCTTATTGACCTTCTAAGTTGTCTTTGACATTCATGGGTTGAGAAGTCTAGAAACCTCCACAGCTTCCCATGATTCAGTCCTCTGAGGGCTGCTGTAGGTCTGCTGAGGACTGTTTTGCCTGCACACCTAGGCTGAACTGTGTTTCTCTCCCAGTCCAGAGTGATAGACCTTTCTAATTAACCATCCAGGTTGTCTTGGGCTTTAAACTTGTTTCACTCTGCCTTTTTGTGGATTCTGCTGCTCTAGAATTTGTTTAGAGACAGGGTTTTTTTGCCTTTTTTTTTTGGTGAGGTGATTGGGGTTAAGTGACTTGCCCAGGGTCACACAGCTAGTAAGTGTTAAGTGTCTGAGGCTGGATATGAACTCAGGTCCTCCTGACTCCAAGACCAGAGCTCTATTCACTGCACCACCTAGCTGTCCCTAGGGCCAGTTTTTACAGGTACTTGGAGAGGTTTGCAGGAGAGCTCAAACAAATCACTGCTTTTACTCAGCCATCTTCAAAAATAATTTCTTAATTGAAAAATAAATTATATTTTTTAAATAAGAGGATAAGTTCAGTTCATGAAACTCCCTCTACCACATCCAGGTCAGTCACTTTTCCATAATTTAATGATTTAGATATTTGCTTACACTAAAGAGGCTAAGTAATTTGCCCTAACATTATATATTTGTTTCTCTAAGATGTTTTGAAGTCCATCTACAAACTCTTCTCCTTGGCTTTTTAAATGATTCACAACTAGGCACTAGCCTACCTCGTTTGGTTTATTTCACATGGTATTATTTCATGAGATCTATATTCTGCTCAAATGGCCTTATCTGTTGTTCCTCATTTATGATATCCTTTCTCTATGCTTCAAGCTTTCAGACAGGCCCTCCTCTACTCTTAGAATGTACTTCTTTACTTCTTACTCTTAAAATCCCTAGTTTCCTTCAAGTTCAGTTCAAGTCAACCTACTTGAGGACTATTCTTACTCTCTCTCTAGCTATTATCTCCTACCCTGCCCCAGACTGGCAGTTTTTCAGTCATTTTCCAGTCATATGTGACTCCAAGATTTTCTTGGTAGAGATGCTAAAGTGGTCTGGCATTTCATTCTCTAGCTCATTTTATAGATAAGGAAACTGAAATAAACAGGGTTAAGTGACTTGACCAGAGAAACATGCCTGGTAAATATATGAGACCAGATATCTTTTCCTGACTCCAAATCCAGCACTATATCCACTAAGCCACCTAGTTGCCCAAAATGACTTTGCAGTTATTTTGCAAGTATTTTGTATTTACTATTTTTATTCATGTAATATCATGCTAAGAAAACAAAAGAGGTAGGAATTTTTTGTTTGTTCTTGTACACTCGATGCTGAAAACAGTGCCCAACATAGTGTGGATACTTCATAAGTGTTTTTTTTTTTTGATTAAATCAATGAATAACTTTTGGACAGATCCTTTATGTCTTAGGAAACTGAACCCTAGAAAAGCTAATTTGCCAAAGTCACACATCTAGTAATTGATAGAGCTTGAATCTGAACTCATGTCCTCTGACTCCAAATCCTATCTATCCAAAATCATTGTAATGTGGTATCTCAGAGAAATTGTCAGAAATTTTCAAAATCCACATTTTCTCTTATTACTGTTACTGAAATACCTAAAAACTCTTGAGTGAAATAAAGCTTCAAGGGATCATATTGTTCAGGCTCTTAGCACTAAACAGTTAAGGCATATAATTATCTATCCTAGCATTAAAGCACTCTAGAAAGGAGAAATTTCATAACTTTTATGAAAGTAGTCTTTCTTTGTAGCCTGATTCAGTACATAATCACCTTTAATCCTAGAAACTCTTCATTATTAAAAACCAAGCTCTCTTCTTCATAGGATCATAGATTTAGAGCTAGAAAAGACCTCAGAGACTCTCAAATTCAAACCCATAAGTTTACACATGAGGGAAATAAGGCCTAGAGAGTGCAAGGCACTTGCCCAAGATCATACAAATAATAATTGGCAGAGTTTGGAGATGAACCCAAGTCCTCTGATACCAATCTCTCACTCTCATTCATGCAGTGCTAAGCCCAAAACGAAGAGAGAAAGATGGTCAGTATCTTCTTAATAAAATTTCATGCAATTACAATCATTATACTTAAAGCTTAGCTTTCTTTTTGGGCAATCTGAATGTTAGCTCATCAGTTCACACATTCTTTTATACACTTGAGATTATGGTTTTAATAAAGAGCAAGCTTGGAAGCTCAAATAGAAACAAAATTAATTATAAATCATCAGGTATTAATAATATAAAATAAAGAGTAAGAAGACATCGAGATGAATAAAATTAATAATTTGAACTTTAATTATCATTATTAGATTTCGCAGTGAAGGTTGGCTACCAGGTGATTTTTTTTAACACAGTGTCTCGTAAAGACCATCTACTAAGCTTAGAGCTATGTCAGTGAAGGAAGTATACAAAACAATTTAACCAAGTATCTTTTCAATTATTAAGGGATTAAAATGAATTGCAAAAAGCATTAGAAGGAGCACTTAGAGTGATGAATGGTCAGGGCCAGGCTTTGAAATTCTAAAGCTTTCCATTCAAATCTCACTTCTGATGACTAGTGGTTGAGACATCCTGAACAAGCCACTCAGCAAGCTTCTGTGTAACTCCCTAAGACAGTTAGTTACATTCATTCATTCTTGAATTGCTTCTTCAGTTGGGTGATTATCCTCACTGGGATACAAGAAGTGACATTATAGGTCTGAAAAATGTTCTGCCTATGAGACGGCAGTAGGTGGCTAGAAAAGTTGTTTGTGACTACCTTTATTCATTTTCTATTCCTAGAATGGGCAGGGGGAGGAGTGAAGAAAGGGTTGTTATGGAACCCTTCTTGTTTACCACTTGTAATATAAATTACACATTTTCATATAATATATCATATCTTTTAACTATATCATATTATGTTTGTGTGTTTATTTTGTTTCCTTATTTTTCAAGTCTATTTCTTGCCTTTTAACTTTATGTTAAAGTCAGGCACTGCCCATGGGGCACAGGGAGCAATGTCTTAAGCTCCAGGTCTTTTTTTGTTGTTTTCAGAGCTAGCTCTGGCAGTCTGTAGGCTTTCATTGCTTCCAAGATTGTATGATCTAGGAAAAGGTGTGGACACTGCTCTACTGGCCTGTGCTCTGACCTTCATCATGGAAGCAGCATTGTTCCCTTGTAGCCTTCAGTGATAGCGCTCCTCCTGGATCTGGGACTGTCACCAGGTCCCTTGCTCTCCTGTAATCAGAAATGCTAGTGTTGTCTTCCGTTTTGGAATTGATAACAGGTTCCCTACTTCCCCACGAGTGACTACAAGCACTCCTCTGTGCAGTGGAAAAACCATTAGGGCTGCTGCTTCCTTGTGGCCATATGTGCTCTTGTTCCTTTTGGCCTTTGGACTGAGACACAGAACTGTGTATTGTGAATGTCTTGAAGCCAGTGCCAACAAAAAGGAACTTGAAATCTTCTAACCAGTTGTGTTCAACAGCTCCTCCTTTGCCCCCCCCACCATAACCAGAAAGCTCCTAAAGTTGCCACTGCCACCAATGCAGCTCCTTCTAAGACTCATTGGCACAGCCTGTGCTGTATGTTCTGACCTGCACTCCGGGATCAACTATCACCTCAGGGAGACAGACCCTTTTCACTGATTAGCTGTTTTGGGCTGGAACATTATTATACCTGAACTTTTGTTGGTTCTTCCACATCAGAATTTGATTTGAGGTATTATTTTATAGTTGTTTGGAGGGAGATTTGGGAGAGTTCCTCTGAGTGCTTCTCTACTCTGCCATCTTGGTTCCTGCCTCTCCAAGCATGTAAATACTTTAACTTGAGCTAAACCAGGTGATGAGTAGGTGACAGGCTTTAAACCCATTGATTAGTTAGGGGAATGCCTGCCCCAAGTATGTGAAGACTTCTCCTGGAAGAACGGGTAGACAGGAAGAATTTTTTCCAATGGCCATGAAGGCATTTGAAGCAAGTGCTATGGAGTGCTTAGAGCTTGTTAAGACATCAAAGACACCAAGGTTATCCTCAGCATCCTGGGCTACTGTCAGCCATCCTGATTTTTTTCTTGCCACTGAACCTTGATAACTCTGGAAGAGAAAATGGGGCTGATGATTTTCACAACTCCACCTCAAAATCCAATTCATGGGCAAGTCAAGACATCACACATTCATGATGTCCTTGGTCTTCTTTGAAAATGAAGACAGAAGTAGAGCCAAGATGGAGTATAGAAGCCTTGATGTTGTTTGAGCTCTCCCCAGTTTCCCTAGAAAACAATAATAAATCAAGCCTATAAATGGATTCTGTTGCAACAGAACCCATAAAATGATGGAATGAAACAACTTTCCAGCTTAAGATAACTTAAGACTTCAAAAAATATCTGTCTCACTTGGGTAAAAGGGGAGTACAGCTCAGTGCAGACAGTGTCTGGGCAAGGCAGTGGTAGGCTTTTAGTCACAGCACAGATAAGCAACTGAGGACTCTACTTCTTCACTCAGCAGGCTAGTGGCACAGCAAGCCAGAGAACTCCAGCCCCAACACAGAAGGAAAACTGCCAGCCCTAGAACACCAGCATAATAGGAGCCATTAAGCTGGGCCACCCCAGTACAGTGGGCAAGCCACCAGAACCTGAGGCCCTGGCCTGGAAGCCTGTGACAAGGCCCCTGTCCCTCAGAACAAGAAGCTTGGGGCAATGCCCCCTGTGCCCCAGGTATAGAGCTCAACTTCAAAAATATGAAGAAAAAGCAAAAAAATGTCCTGACCATAGAAAGCTACCATGGTGACAGGGAAGATCAAAAGACAGACTCAGAAAAGGACAACAATGTCAAAATGCCTTCATGTAAAGCCTCAAATGGGAATATGATTTGGTCTCAAGCTCAAAAATTCCTCTTGGAAGAGCTCAAAAAACATTTTAAAAATCAAATAAGACAGATATAGGAAAAATTGGGAAAAGAAATGAGAGTTATGCAGGAGAATTATGAAAAAAAATTCAACAGCTTGGAAAAGAAGCACAAAAATTGACTGAAGAAAATAACTTTTTAAAAAATAGAATTGTCAAATGGAAAAAAAAATCCTCTGAAGAAAACAACTCTTTTAAAAGTAGAATTGTCCAAATGGAAAAGGAGGCATAAAAGCTAACTGAAGAAAATAATTCCTTTAAAATTAGAATGGGGCAAGTGGAAGCTAATGACACTATGAGACAGGGATCAGTCAAACAAAATCAAAAGAATGAAAAACAATAGAAGAAAATGTAAAATATCTAATTGGGAAAACAAATAACCTGGAAAATAGACCCAGAAGAGATCATTTAAGAATTACTGGTTTACCTAAAAGACATTAAAAAAAAGGTCTGGATAGAGTTCTTTCAAGAAATTATCAAGGAAAACTGCCCTGATATCCTAAAACCAGAGGGTAAAATAATAATTGAAAGAATCCACCAATCACCTATTGAAAGGGATCTCAGAATGAAAACTCCAAGGAATATTGTAGCTAAAATCCAGAATTATCAGGTCAAGGATAAAATATTATAAGTAGCCAGAAAGAAACAATTCAAATATCAAGGAGGCACAGTCAGGATTACATGGGACTTAGCAGCTTCTACATTAAAGGATCAGAGGATTTGGAATATGATATTGTGGAAGGCAAAGGAGGTTGGATTACAATTGAAAATCAACTACCCAGGAAAATTGAGTGTAATCTTTCAGGGGAAAAGATGGAAATTCAATGAAATAGGGGCCTTTCAGACTTTGCTGATGAAAAGACCAGAGCTGAACAGAAAATTCAGTCTTCACATATAAAACTCAAGAGAAGCATAAAAACATGAAGAAGAAAATGCTAATCAATAATTTTAAACTGTTTACATTTCTACATAGGAAGATGATACTTTAACTCTTGAGAACTGTATCTCTATTAGGATAGTCAGAAGAAGCATACATAGGCAGAGAATATGGATACATGTTGATTTTCAGTTTGTGAAAGTCTGAGTTGCCCCACTGGGGACTCAAATAGCCAGTTTCAGTTAGGTAATGTATCTCCTTCCTCCCTCCCCTCCTTCCTTCCTTCCTTTCAGCCCTCCCTCCATCTCTCCCTCCTTCCTCTCGCTCTGTCCATACCCAAAGGAATATAAATTTTGATTGCTGAAACTTGGCAAGAAATCTTGGGGTTTAAGGGCTAGATTTCTTTCTTAAAGACCACACCTTAAACCCAATTCAGGCTGCCTTTCATTGATTGGCCAACAATAGATCCCAGCCCAAGCCCCACTTAATGGTCATTATTTGAGCCCTGATAATTCTTAGTGAATGTAAATAGAAATTGTTCCTATTTTGGCCAGAAACCATAAAGGTCTTCCCCTCCCAGATTTTTTTAATTAGTTAAAAGGGGTCATTACTTGGCTCTTTTCTTATCCAGCCTTAACATCTGAATTGATTTTGCTTCAGTCAAAGGGAGAACTTGGAAAAACCTTACTTTAAAAAGGCTAAGGTCTCCCACTGCATCAGGGACCATCTCCAGTCATCCTGATCTATATCTTTCCACTGGACCTAAACAGTTCTGGAGGAGAAATTGAGGCTGGTGACTTTGCACAGCCTTCCCTCACTTAAATCCAATTCACTTGCAAATCATGACATCACCTTCCTAATGTCATGGTCCTCTTTGAGAATTAAGGACAGACAACAACAACAGCTAGATATTGAAGGAGAACAGGGGATGATATCAAGGTCACAAGCAGAAGGGTTACTGTTGGAAAGCAGAAGGGATACTTTCATCTCTGAAACTAGAGGAAAGGAGATTATGAAAAGTAAATTTATTGTAAAAGGGGTTAAGTTTTGAGGTACCACTTGCTTGCTTCCTTTTTTCATCAAATAGATTGTGGCGAAGGGGTCGAAGAGGAAACAATTCTATCATCTTGTGTAACAGCAAAATAAAACAAAACAATGAAGAATAAGAAGAGTCCCTAATAATATCTAAGAGGTTTAGAAAATGGGGGTGGTTAAAGTGTTTTAAATGGAGAGATCTCTTCTCATTTCTGCTTCTTTTCTCAGAGTTAGAGCTAGAAAGAACCCCACCTTTCACCCCTGACTAATGTCCCAATCCCCTATATCTTATTAGAATCAAGCTAGCATATGATTCTTTGTTGTCCTGATTTCCTTTCTTCTTCCTACAAGCCTTGTTCAGTTTGACTTCAGGGACAGAACCCAGACACTTAGAGAATGCTGATTAAACTTTCCAAACTAGTAATTAAGTCCTGAGGGCAGCTAGGTGGCTCAGTAGATAGAGCACTGAGCTTGGAGTCAGGAAAACCTGAGCTCAAATCCAGTCTCAGACATTTACTAGCTGTGTGACCCTGGGCAAGTCACATAACCCTGTTTGCTTCAGTTTCCTCATCAGTAAAATGAGTTGGAGAAGGGAACAGTAAACCATTCCAATATTCTTGCAAAGTAGACAATAAAAAGGCTCACAAAGAATTGAACATGACTGAAATGACTGAACAACAATAAGAAGTAAATACTGAATCCCTTAGCCCCTACGGACAAGGGAAAAAAATAGACAACTTTCAGAAAAGAAAGTGGCCCTCCTATTAGTCTCTCCTTTCTATTCCACTGAACTATAACCCCTATCACACCATTCTTTCCCTAGCTTATATTATTAAGCCCTACATGGATCTAGGGAGGATCTCTTTCAATGCATATTCTGCTCACCTTTTAGGGTCCTTTTTCCTTTCTCTCAGGCTTCCTCAAACACTGAACATATTCCTTGGAGAAGTGCCAAACCCAAATCAATTCTGCCTTGAGCTCAAAGGTTGAAATAGTCCCAATTTCTTTTAAGGTGTAAGACGGGAATTCTTGTCCCTCTGAACTATAAATACAGAATACCAATCCATTCACAAATTCTGATTGCAGCTGCGTTTGGAGTTTAAAATTTTAAAGAGGTGCCTAGAACACAAAAGGGTGAACTGATCAGCTTACGGTCATTTAGCCTGTATGTATCAAAGGTGGGGATAGAAGTCAGGTCTCAAAGTGACATACAAAAAGAAACCCAAGGTAATTGTTGTATCCTCTATTCTTTCATCTGTCTTAAAATTAATTTATCTGAAGTCCTCAGAAATGTGTTGCCTCTGGCATAGATCTCCTCAGTATATAGCAGGTCTGGTCTAGCTACTCTTCTCTATTTGTTTTCTTCAGTGTTATTTCAACTTTCTCAATCAATACACCAGCTACTGGAATCTATGGTCATTGATAGGACAAAAGAGTTTGTGATAGGCATTGTTATAAGTAAGTCATTACAACTTTTGTTCTGTTCATTGTTATCCTTCAAGTTTCATATTTAACTTCCCTGGGGATGACTGCATTTAATAGAGACTTTTTTCTAAGTTTTCTGTAAAAGTTATATCCCTCCTTCTTTTTGACATTTGATGAGGTAATACCACTCATCATTTCCCATTACCATCTTCCACAAAATTTCACAAATTAGTTTATGTTTGAAACCATTGTTTCCTTTGGCTCCTATATTTCTCTATTTCAGAAGCATATCAGATGATTTTTGACTGAGATTGGTTTTTTTATACTTTTTAAGTGTTTTCTTTGATACTTGATTTACATGGGTTAAGCTTCCTTAGGAAATGATTATAATCTATGACAATACCTTTTCTTTTATTCAGCAGCTTGTTTAAACAGGTGAGGTTGAATCTGTCTCAATTACATGGCACATTTACCCCTTTTTTTCCCCAGGTTATTATTGATATTAATCATTTCTTTAAAGTTATATGGTTTGACAGTACACCAACTCTTAATTCAGAAATTATCACAATGGACCAGAAATTCACAGGAATCTGCAGAAAAGGAAAAAAAAAGATAAAGACCACACCCATTTTCTCAGATATATTTAAATAAACAAGCTGTATATAAACTATGGATCACTTTAAGTTTTCTAATGAAGGTTAGTTGACTATTTGTCTAATATATTATAGTTGGAATAGCTGTCAGTTTATATAGTGGAGTAGATTACTCTTTCAGGCTGTATATATTTCTTTTATGTTTGCCACCTTCCTAATTCAGAATTCATCCTCCATTAATATCACTTTATTGAAATTAAACTGTTAAATGTTGCCACTGGCCTCTTAATTCCAAAACTTTATAATATTCTTTGCGTTCTCATCCTTTCTGACCTCTCTGAGATTTGACATTGTTGATATCCTCCACATACTTCCTATGCTCTAAGCTTTTTGCTTCAGAGACATAATAGTCCTGTGGTTCTTCATTCACTCATTCATCCTTGCATATATCACTACTAATAATGACAATAATTCCCACTGATATAGTGCTTTTAAAATTTTCTATTTATGTAATTCTCATAACAGCCCTGTGATGTGCGCGGTACTGTGATCCCCATTTAACAGACTGAAAAATTGAGGTTCATAGCAGTTAAGCAATTTCCCATAAGACTTAGAAATCATGTGATGAATATGAATAGGAAGCAAAGTCTTTCCTGCTTCCAGGTTAAGCATTCTTTCCACTGTAACATCCTGTCACATTAAGTATCTCCTACGTGACATGAAAGGTGCAGTTAGGTTGCACAGTAGATAGAATGCCAGGCCTAGAGTCAGGAAGACTCATCTTCCTGAGGAATCTGGCCTCAGACACTTACTAGCCATGTGATCCCGGGCAAGTCACTTAACCCTGCTTGTCTCAGTTTCATCACCTGGTTTCTTCACCCCTTCAACTTCCTTTTAAGGAGTTGGAGAAGGAAATGACAAATCACTTTAATACTTTTGCCAAGAAAACCTCCAAATAGGCTCACAAAAATTTGGATATGACAGAAAAACAACTGAACAACAAGTGTGCAATGAGCATGATAGGCATAGAAGAAAACACAATCATAAATAAAACATGTTTGATTTGCTCGGGGAACCCATAATCTAGTAGAGGAAACAGCACACACACATGCACAAACACACACACACACACACACATATTCAAAAACCCAAAACAATAACACATTAATTTGCTATTTTAAGGAATCTAGTTTTTTGTTTTGTGTCTTTTTTTTTCCAGAATAAGCCTGAGAAACAGCTAGTGCAAATATTGTTCCTACCCTATAGATGCAGAAACTAAGATTCTGGTATGTTAGGGGACTTTTCTATTATTATACAACTGGTAAATCTCCAAGACAGGATTTGTTCCCACATATTTAAACTCATTATAAACATTTTCCTCTAAATCATCCTCCCTTTCATCAGTGATAAGTGCATAAAAGCATTAGAGGAAAAATATTCCAAAGGTTAAGAAGAGAAAAAAGATAATTTACAACTGAAAGAATGAGAGAAGGTTTCATGGAAGAAGTAGTATTCACACTGAGTAGATGGATGGGAGCAGGTAAGGGACATAGACAAAATATGAACAGGCAGTTTTCAGAGAAAGTAATCAAAGCTGTCTATCGTCATATGAAAAAAATACCTAGATAACTATTGATTACAGAAGTGCAAATTAAAACAACTCTGAGCTACTAATCACACACCTATCAGATTGGCTAATATGACAGAAAAGGAAAGTGACAAATATTAGAGAGGATGTGGGAAAATTAAAACACTAATGCACAATTGGTGAAGTTGTAAACTGATTCAGCCATTCTAGAGAATGATTTGGAATTATGCCCAACGGGCCATGAAACTATCCATACCCTTTCACCAAGCAATACCACTACTAGCTGTGTATCCTAAAGAGATTAAAAAAGAAAAGAAAAAGGACCTATATGTGCAAAATTTTATAGCATCTCTATTAGTGGTGGCAAAGAATCAGAAATTGAGGGGATGGCCATCAGTCATGGAATGACTTAGCAATTTGTATGTGATTGTGATGGAATACTATTATGCTTTCAGTAATAATGAAAAGGATGCTCTCAGGAAAAACCTAGAAAGACTTGCATGAACTGATACAAAGTGAAATGAGCTGAATCAGGACAACATTGTATACAGTAACAGCAATGTTACATGATGATCTACTGTGAGTAACTTAGCTGTTCTCAGCAATAAAACGATCCATGGCAATTCAGAAGAACTTATGATAAAAGGTGCTGTCCACCTCCAGGAAAACAAAACAAAACAAAACAAAAAACAGAAACAAAAACAAAAAACTTATGGAGCATGAACGCAGATCAAACATTTTTTTATTTACTTTATTTTTCTTGGGTTTTTTTGCCTGTTTTTTTTTCTACAGCATGACTTACGTAGAAATGTGTTTTGTATGTCTACACATGTATAATCTATGTCAAATTGCTTGTCTTCTAAATGAGGCAGGTAGGAGTGAGGGAGAGAAAATTTGGAGCTCAAAATTTGAAAGATGAATGCAAAATTGTTTTTACATGTGATTGGTAAAACAAATTATTAAACTTAAAGTTAAAGAAGTGAAAATGTATTTAAAGGATTCCCTAAAAGAGACAATAAAAAGCCCCCCAAAAGCAAAAGAAACAAACACAAGATGCTTGCCATTTACTTAAAGAAAAAAGGCAAAGACTGCTTTTGTTGATATTTCAAAATTTGTATTCTGGCTTTGACACTTTGATGTAACACAATAATTTGAATGATCTTATAAATGAACAGCTATGGTATGGAATGATGTTCATCTTTTGAGGCAATGATTTGAATTTTGATCTTGGAGAAACCAAAGGTGGGGTTATTGGAGGGTGGGAATGAATTCAGAGGTAAAACCGGTACCTGACCAATATAAGAAGGGATATTTCCATCTTTGCCTTCTTTCATTCCTTTTTCCTCGCTGAAATATTCACAGGAACTATATTAGGAAACAACAAAATGGATTTCCAGTTCCTGGTGACTTCATGTAGAAATATCTTTTCAAAATACGGAGCTATGTCAACGCCTTTCATTTCCTGTACTTCAAGAGCCTCCAAAGTCTTTAACATAGACATTGATATTGATAAATGTGGCACTGTTGTAATACATTAGACTGTGAGTTAGGAAGCATCGGGTTTGAAGTTTGCCTTAAGGATTTATTAGTTCTATGACCATAGGCAAATTCAGTTAACCTCTCTGAACATCAGTTAATCCACTTGGTAAAATATTTTCCAATTTCCCTTCCAACAGTAAATCTATTTTTAGATTTTTGCTCAATGATTATAAAGTTGTGATATTTTTGGTTTGTTTGCTTTGTTTTGTCCAAATGACTTTACATAGGGGGATTTTATAAACATGAATTTTGATACTATACATTTACTTAATGTAAGGAACAGTAATGCTAATTATCATAATCACATAAACATCTCAATAACTTGAGAGATGCAGAATAATGGGACAAGTTCCATCCAACACACCATACTTTAAAAATAAGTGAGAGCTATTGCCAACTGATATTTAGTTGATGATACTGGATCATTTACTAGTGGACATACTATATACAGCACAGGAAAATACCTATATTATCTTCTTATGTGTTTTAATAGAGAAGTACATGATTAATTAAACAAGAAAGTGCAAGTGTCTGCCACCCTCAGAGTCTTTCCACTTTAAAGAAACTTGACACAATTGTCATTTCTGACAAAGTGTAAATATAAAGAGCAACCCAACTCTAAGTACATGATGTTTCAGCAAAACAAAACTAGTGGGTTACAATTGAACTGCTTTGCATAAAATCTAAGATTAAATTCAGATGTCAATGAATTTGATAGAAAAAAAAAGAGGCAAGGATAAGGTATGAAATAAAAACAGAGTGTTTGGTACTCTTGTGAAGAAAGTGTTTGGTACTCAAGTTGTCAGGAAAAATCACGAAAAGTCTCCAGCACATTGGGTTCTGGGCTGTGCTACAGTCAGATTTAACTGGCTCAGAGATCTGATTATAAAAAAAAAGTTAGCATAAGCTGTTTACATCTTGCAAATTGGCAAATGCTACAAAATAGGCTTAAATTATTGTTTTGTTGATTGTCTAGAGTTGAGAAACTAATGGTGATTAAACTTAAAATTGTTCACTTAATTTTTTCAGTCGTTCAGTCCTATCTGACTCTTTGCAATGCCAGGGACCATACTGTTCATTGGGTTTTCTTGGCAAAGGTACTGGAGTGGTTTGCCTTTTCCTTTTCTCCAGTGGCTTAAGGCAAACAGAGGTTAAGTGACTGACTTGCCTAGAGTCACACTTTTAGTAAGTGTCTGAGGTTGGATTTGGATTCAGGTCTTCCTGACTCCAGGACCAGTGCTCTATCCACTTAGCCAACTAGCTGCCTCCTAAACTGTGCCCTACTTTGTTTTTCCCCTCCTGAGAGCCGGCTCTTAAAAGTTTTATCAGCACACCTTAGGGTTGGCCCTCTATAGAAAATCTATTGAAAAAAATAGATGAGTATCACAGAATGAGCAGGCATAAATGAGATAAAAGTTGCATTCTTAAATAGAACTTCCAGACTGATAAGGTAATAGATGTATTGATGAGGTAGATGCATCCTTGTATCTTTTTCTCCATACCTGGTCTTCCATATATTCCCAATTATATTACCACATAATTTTGAGGAAAGTTTCCTTTCTTTATGCAGTGGATAGAGTGCTAGATTTGGAATCAGAAGGGATGGATATGAATTGCAACTCTGACACTTACAAGCTTTGTGACCTTGGACAAGTCATTCAACCTATCTAACTCTATATTATCATTTATTTATAAAGTGAGAGTTCTGGACTAGCTCATCACTAAGATCTCTTTTAGCTCTGAATCTATTATTCTCTGTGAAATCTGTGATGGAAAAAGAGACACAGAACATAGAAAAAGTCACTACAATTGCATAAAGATTTAATTCTAAAGTATCCAGATATGCAATATCCACCTGTATTTGTGACCACACTAAAATTGATATTATCTCCAATAATGTCTATCATAACTCATAACTTCCTGTTCAACTGGCACAATCCTTGTCTATGTCTCTCCCATAAATTCATTAAAGGAATCTTCAAATTTTGTTCTGATCTTGTGTGGTTATCAATGAAGTCAAGCACCAAGTGCTAAAGTGATGCCTCCTAGGTCAAAAAAGTGATACTGGTTTCTTGAAGATTATGAACATAAGTTCTTAAAAGGCGTACCCTGATGGAAAATAAATAAAGAAGTGAAATGTTAAGTACAGGCTTGGCAAAGAACTTTGTATTTTCTCAAGACCAGCCTAGTTAAGTATAAATTGGTCTTGGCCACTTAGTGATGAATTATTTTGCCAAAGCAATACATATAATACTGCCATTCATAAAAAAAAAATCAAATAATACACATTCTTTACCATAGTAACCTGTGCAAAGATACATGGGAACGATATTTTTATTTTTATGCATATCAACATGGGTTGAGAGATAGTCCAGTTTTCCTATATGGTCAATACTGGGATCCTAAGCCCAAGAAATGATCATAAAAAAAGAAATAATACTTGCATTAGAATATAATCCTTCTATTCAAAGACATTTATTTTTGAGACTAAAGATAAATTACCCTTTAGAAAGGGTCAGTAATGCTAAATATCCATAGCTTTCAATCAGTTGCAACCTACTGGAAACAAAATAAAGATTGCTAAGACTATTTTTCCTGATATCAGTATTTAGTGATATGAGGGTTAGTTGAATTCTATAGATTGCCATTAAATTAACATATTAACAAAACTGAGAAGACTCTGGATGTATAGAGAAAAAAGACTGAAAACTAAAAGTAGGACAGTTTTACATTGTAGAACAGTGACATAAATTTTGGCAAGTAATTAAGAGTCTAGAGTTAGTAAAAAAAAAAGCACCTTAGGCTATAGCCAATTTAATTAAATTGTGAGCTGCTGATACCACAGAAATATTACCAGATGCCTTTTTGATGTGTTGCATTAATGTCTTCTTTATTTACTCTGAGGTACAAGGATCCATTTGCATAGGTTGAATTTCAATATTCTATTAGCCATGGACATTGAATGATGTTTTTTGAATTAGAAGAATCTTGAATACAACACTTAAGCTAGAAAAAGAAATGTCCACATTGGTTTATCATTGGTGAGTGAAGGACTTAGATTTGCAAAGCCATTTTTGCCCTTTGGGTCAATCAGAATGAAATGACTTTGTATTTTTTTTTCTTCCTCCCTCCCTTCTTTTCTCCCTCCCTCCTCATCCTTCTTCCCTCTTTCTGTCCCTCCCTTTCTTCCTTCTTTCCTTCTTTCTTTCCTTCATAGGACAGGAAGCTTTTTTCTACCAAAGCTATCAGCTTAGTCTTCTTTTTGACCACCTGTCTTCCTTTTCATCAAATATTATCCTATAATGATAAAGTTCAAACTCCCTATTGTGGGCACTTTTGTTCTTTCACAATCTGTGCTTCATTCGCATTTCTATCCTTTTGCCATGTCTCACAATCAAATTAATCCACTCACTATATCTGTCTTTACTCTTATTGCCATTCCATCTAGAATCTCCTTCTCCCTCTACTTATTGAAATCTACCTATTATTCAAAGCATAGTGAAAATTCCTCTTCCCCTACGAGGTTTTGCTTTAGCCTTCTAAACCTGAATATATTCATTCACTCATTCATTCAAGAGATATATTGAGGGCTATTATTACATGTAAAAAAAAATACACTTGGTGCTATAAGCCCCAGTGTCTGTCTCACCCCCTAGGCACTTATCATTTATTATCTTATTATCCTAGTTGCCCCAGATACATATGTGTTGAGTACGTGTTATGTGCAGACACATGTTAGATTTTGGCAATATTAATGCAAAGAAAGAAATATCCTCTACTTTAAAAGTTCTTTCATTCTAATGAGGGGGCAAGAATGTATTTAAAACATATATAGAACAAATGTACATAAATAAATAAATATATACATATATATAGAATATATATATATATATATATATATATATATATATATATACAAGTGTCTATGTATGTGTACATGTACACGTAACAATGCATGAATATATATGCATATATGTATATGTATAAACACATAGTGACTATAAGGGAGCCCTGATAAAACTTCAGTAAGAGCTGAAGGTCTCATAAGCAGAAACACTGAAAAAGGGAAGCCCTCAGAAAATAGACAGTACCCACCCTATGACCTAATCCAGCCAAACCAGTGATAGATTGGCCTGTCCAACTAAGACACCAGAAACTGGGAAGAGCAAGCCTAGCTGAACTTCTCCAGGGAAGACTCTATTCCTTGCAAAAATCTGCCCAGCTGAACTGAGAAGGAACTTGTAGTGAATGAGGAGAATCCAATGGAAAGATGAAAGACGTTGTTGCTTTGCAGTATCTGTCCTATGGGTTGCTCATCCTCATAGTCCCTCCTCATTTCCATCATTCTTTCCTCTTGTTCTCTGGGTATATTTGTATAGGAGCCTGCCCCTGATGTTTAGGGGAAAATGTTTTGAAATTCCTGCCCTTGTAGTAGGGATATCCACTCACAGGGTTATCCCTAGAACCCAGGTATTAATAACTGCCACCCCTCTGGAGATTCTATGAAAGAGTGACTGTGTAAATTGAGAGTGTGAACAGGGATTGGATGTAGGACATTACATAAATTAATATAAAGGTATAAAAATGATTAACTAAATACAAGACAATTTGAGAGGGAAGGCACTAGCAGTTAGGGAGATCAAAAAAGGTTTCATGCAGAAGATGGAGCTTAAGTGATGTCTTAAAGGAAAAAACTGGCCTCTACAGGGGCAAAGTAAATGGAGAGTACAATCTACACATGTGGGAAAGCCAGTGCAAAAGCGTAGGCATAAGAGTTGGAGTGTGTGTATGAGAAATAGAGAAGGTCAGTTTGTCTAACACAGAATGTGGCATCTCATTGAGCCTGAAAATGGCTAGGTTAGACACAGTTTTAAAAGTGTCAGGGAGCTTAAGTGACTTACCCAAGGTCATACAACTACTAAATATAAGAATGAGGATTCAGAACCAATCCATTCTGATTCTGCATCAAGCACTCAATTCACTGGACACCATTGTCTTCCAGAGACAAAAAGACAAAAGTATAATTTCTATAAAATAACTTCATATTCATTTCAAATAATACCTTTCTACCACTTAGTAAAATGTCTGACACAAATTAGGTACTTAAGAAATGTTTACTGACTATTGACTGACTACATAATCACCATAACATTTTAGCTGGGTAAGGCAGATAACCAGTATAGACTTACTATTACTAAATTACTGTCAAATATGTCCCAGTTATTGAACTCTAGTCTATATCTCTTTAAATTTAAGCTTTTAAGGCATATGGCAGAAAAAAGTTTCTTTGTTGCTAGCCTTCTAAGCCAATTTGTCAGCTCCATTTCCTTTAAAAAATGATTTAACATTTTATCTAGGGTCAATTTCTAATTAGATGTAAAATTTGCCAAAACTTTGTATGTACACTGTTTTTTAACTGTCTCCCATTCAAATAAGTAATTTTAGACACATTATAGTTTCTATATCCACAAAGCAAAATGCAATTTATCCTTATCAGTCTCCTCATTTAAAAAAATACTACGCAGGTTCTCTCTTTCTTAGTAGAAGATTTAGTAATGATTTATGTGTCTTAAGCGCTAGTATTACCCCAAAGTTAGCAGATTAACTCAAGGTAAGCTTTTAAGCTCTCAACTTATTCTCAAACTTCAAACTTTTTACATTGAGCTAGATGTTTATTTCAATTTTTAAAATTATTTTCAAATTCTGAATTTAACAAATGCTAAAATAAGAGTATACCAATGTACAAAGTAGAATAGAAAAAAGATTATATATTAAAATTTGAAACTTCATTACACTTACCTTACTATTTTTGATATAATAAATACCATGTTACTTTCAAAGCTTTTCTGGTATTCTATTTCCCTTTCAAATTCTTCCAGTTCCATTCTTTATATTAAAAATATATATGTATATATTTCAATGATCCTCTTTTCTTTTCCTTTCAATTTTCTGAAAATTCTTTTACAAGTTTCCACTTCCCTTTACTATTTCCCCTAAGAAAAAATAAAAGAATAATAATCATTATAACAAATAATTACAATCAAGCAAAATAAACCCATATATTTTTCTATACGGTTTGCTTCTTGACAGGTCTGGGAGAAATTCCAGGAGCAGAACAGAGGCCTGTACACAACATTCCTTGATCTGACCAAGGTCAGGCTTAGATAGTGTCAGTCATGAGAGCTTGTGGAAAATTACGGGAAAATTAGGGTACCTGGAGAAGTTCATCAGTATTATATCTCAGTTTCGTGATGCTGTGCTTGCCTGGGTTCTGGATAATGGACAATATTTTCACACTTTCCCAGTCATCAATGGGAAAAATAAGTGTTGTGTGTTTGCTCCCACGCTTTTTAGTAGGATATTTTCTGTGATGTTATCAGGCACCTTCAAGGAGTACAAAAATGTCATCAAGGTCAACCACTACTCTGATGGTAAATTATTTCACTTGAAAAGGCTACAAGCCAAGACTAAAGAGGAGAGACAGTTGATGTGCAACTTTTTGTTCAAAGATGACTGTGCATTCTAAATGTAGCCTCTAAGGCTGAGATGTAACACAATATTAACCATTTCTCTGATGCTTGCCCTAACAATTAACACCAAGAAAACAAATTCTCAACCAGCCAATACCACATTATTCATAGGAGGAACCATTGACTACAAAAAGTGGAAAAATTTTGTATGCTGTGGGTAAGTTAAATTATCTTGGCAGCATACTTTCCAGGGATGTACACATAGATAGATGATGAGGTTGAAGCTTCCATTGCCAAAGCTAGCTCAGAGCTTGTGTGGCTCTGAAGGAAAGTATGAGAGAGAAGGATCATTAGACTGCCCATCAAACTGAAGACCACCACAATTGTCTACAAAGCCATTGTGCTGACCTCATTACTGTATGCCTGTGAAACCTGGACAATCTACCAGGGTCATTCCAGGAAACTGAATTGCTTCCACCTGAATTATTACCTGGCAAGATAGGGTACTAGACACTGAAGTCCTTTCTCAAGCTGCCCTGTTAAGCATTGAAACTCTACCTCATAAAGCACAACTCGGATGGGCTGGCCACACTGTTCAAATGACAAAATTACATTTCCCTAAGAGACTGTTTTATGGATGATACATACTAATGCAATGATCGTATGGAGGTCAAAAGAAGTGACAATTAGTGGGAATGTGGAAAAATTTGGACATTAATTAATTGTTGATGGAATTGTGAACTGATTCAAACATTTTGGAGAGCAATCTGGAATCATGCACCAAAACTTGTTAAATTGCTAAACCCTTTAGCCTAGCAATACCATTACTAGGTATATTTCAAAAGATGATTAGGGGGGAAAGAAAAGGAACCTATATGTTCTAAAATATTTATGGCAGCTCTCTTTGTGGTGGCAAATAGCTAGAAATTGCAAGGATGCCCATCAACTGGAAAATGGCTGAACAAGTTGTGGTATATGATTGGGATGAATACTACTGTGCTATAAGAAATTATGACTCAATGATCTTAGAAAAACATGAATAAACTTCCACAAAATAAGGAAGAGTGAAATGAGCAGAACCAAAAGAACATTGTATATAGTAACAGCAATATTGTTTTAAGAATGACTTTTAGCAAAAATGTCATTTTGACTCTTATAAATACCCAAATTAACCACAAAGAACATATGAAGGAATATGCTACCTGCAGTCAGTGAAAAAACTGATAAATAGAAGCATGTATAGAATTATTTTACATATATGTAATATACACATGTACATATATACACATATGTACAGACACATGCACACATGTGTGTATGTGCCTGACGGTAATCCTCTGGGGGGTGAGATAAGGTAAGAAAAAAGGAAAAAAGTAATCAACATGTTAACTTTATTATTTATTTAAAAGGAATAGCAAGTTATACAAAATAGATTTGCAGTTCCATGTACAATCATCTTTTTATTATGCTATGTTGTAGAAATGCTTATTTTATTCCATAAATTATTTTTTTAAAGAAGCAATACAAGGACACTCTCAAGGTCTCTCTGAAGAACTTTGGAATTGATTTCAGATGTGGGAGAAACTGGGAAAGGACTGTCCAGCATGGTATGCTTGCATCAAAGAAGAAGTTATATCCTTTGAGCAAAGCAGAGTTGCAGTAGCTCAAATGAAATGTGAGATGCAGAAATTTGGAGACATCTCCACTCCAAATGTTCATATTGACTATTTGTGTCCCACCTATGGTAGAGCCTTCCAAGCTTGTATTGGTCCGATCAGCCACAGTGGGATACACTGTACTTTGTCACCAACATAGGGATGCTATTTTGGTCTTCTTCAAAAACAAAGTATAACTGACCATTTTTCATTCTCCCAAATTTAGTCCAATTATTTAAGTTGATTTAATTACCTACCTCTTTCAGGAGGTTGGAAATATCCTTCCTCATTGAGTCCTCTGGAATTATGATTGGTTACTGCACTGAATAGAATTCTTAAGTAGTTCAGTTCTCCCCTTCTTTTTTTTCCTTTAGAATTTGTTAGTACTGCCTAAAATGTTCTCCTGGTTCTGATTATTTCATTCTGCACCTGGGCTTCACAGTTTTTCATATGTATTACTTGTGAACTAAAGCTTTTTGGATTCTGCTTTCTAAACCAGTCTGGCACTCTCCTCCATTTTATGGGAGAGTTTCTCATTCACCTTCACATTTATGACAGTTAATTGTATATTTTCCTTGACATTATCTTCTGCTACTTTTTTTCTTTCTTTAGTCCATGCGTCCCTCTTTATAAAGAATTGAGCAATTTGAAAGGAGTGTGTTTAGCATTTAATATGTTTTTACTTCCCTGCCCCTCTTATTTTCCCTTTACATTCCCATTTCCACTCATAGGGTCTTACTCTTTCTTTCTTTTCAACATTACTTCATAATGTAATCCTCAAAATTGGATTCTGTTTTGTTTTTGAGTGATCGCACAGTGAATTTGTCCTTCCTCTAATCCTCTCTGTTCCCAAATTAGCTTTCTCCTCTTTTCATGTTGAGTTAAATGTATTTATGCCCTAAACATGTTGTGTGTGTTGCTGTATGTGTGTGTTCCACCCTCCTTTTACAAGTCAGATGAAAATGAGGTTTATGTGACTACCATTCCCTGACTGCTTCTAGTTTGTTTATAGAGTCTTGACCCTGCACAAAATATATTATTTGGTTTTCTAAGTTTTTGCCCCTTCCTCTTCCTTTTTTCCCTAATGTATTATTTCTCCTTCCATTTTCTTCGTCTTTTTAATATCATCAGAACTAAAAAATGCCATTTCTGGGCCCTCAGCCTTATTTAAAATTTTCTCTAATCTTTGATGAGATTAGGATTCCAAATGTTCATCTGTTTCTTCTCACCCTATTATTTTATAAACACAATACTAACATGTTTTTTTTTAAGTTTCAGACATTTACTTTTCTATGTTTCTCTTCACTCCTGTGTTTAGATTTCAATATTTCTACTCAGCTTTAGTCTTTTTAAGAGGAATACCTGAAATTCCTCATAAGATTATTATCAGGTTTTCTAGGTATGTTATTCATGATTGTAAATCTGTATCTTTTACTTTTGGAATATCGTAATCCAAGGTTCTTCTCAGTTACTGTGGTAGCTACCAAATCTTGTGTTATCTGGCTCATGGATTCTCAGCACGTGATCTCTTTCTTTCTAGCTGCTTGAATTTTTTTTCCCTGTTTTAACTGAGTTCTGGACTATGGATATGATGATCCAAGAAAGTTTTAATTGCGGTTTCTTTCAGGAGGTAAATGGTGGATTCTTTCTAATTTAAATTTACCCTCTGCTTCTAATAGGTCTGAGCAGTTCCCATTCATGATTTCTTAAAATATTGTATATAAGTACTTTAGTCCCATCACTCATATTATTTTTCAAATCAGTTGTATTTGATATGAGATACTTCACATTTCTTCTATTTTTTTTAAAGTCTTTTGATTAAAAAAAATGTTTCTTACTGCCTCAAGGAGTTATTAACTTCCATTTGGCCCACTCTGATTTTCAGGTAGTGTATTATTTAAAGTTTCACATTTCCTATACTAAGGTATTCATTGTCTTTCCAAGTAGTTTCTCATGTGCTCTCATTTTTTTTCTTTTCCTCTAAAATTGTCAATTTATAATATCATAAAAAAGTTGATGTTGTGACCAAGCTATCTTTTGTGCTTATGCTTTTGCTTGTAGACATTTTAGTTATATAACTTCTGTTGTATTTATGTCTCCTAATTCCAAAATATTTTTTTTAGAATTGTCATTTCTTTTTATTTTTATTTTTTCCCCCTAGACTTACCTCCTGAATTAGAACTTTTTCTTAGAACCAGGCTCTATACACTTCAAGTAAGAATGTTGGGTCCTTGTTAGGATCTGATTTTTTTTTTCCTGAGGTCCTATCACTCCTTTTTATATATACTGAGTGCTTTATTCTTCAGTGATATTAGGATGGCTCAGGTCAGCAAGATATATATATATATATATATATATATATATATATATATATATATCTATATATATATAGATATATATATCTATAGATATATATAGATATATATATATATAGATAGATATATATATATATATATATATATATATATATATTCAGTCTCCTAAATGGCCTGATCTATAATATAGTATAGTCATTGACCTCTTATTACAAGCACCCAAACCTGGTTTGGGATCTGGGCAATTCAGCTTCAGACTTGCCCCTCATTAAAGCTCTAATAGATAGCTTCTGGTCCCAGCTCATGTGAACTCCCTGTCTTGCTTGCATAGTTTCAGGCTACAATCCTTTGACCCTAATCTGGGATAAAAACAACAGATCTTTAAGATCAACCTGAGTCTATTGTCCTAGCCTTAGTTCCATAAACTTTTAAGAAGGCTCTGAACCCATCTGCAGTGTGCTTGTAGACCACTAGCTGTCTCCATGTGTTGATCTAGCTGGGAAAAAAAAATCCAATGTAATTTCTCTTCAGTTTTTTTCACCATTTTTTTTTCTTACCATGCCATCTTTGCCAGTCTCCTGATTTATTTCCTAAATGTCTTTGCTAAGAAACTTTACCCATCATGATGGTATAATTTTTTTCCCCAATAAAAAAGGTAACTCCAGATTATCTTTGTTTTGATGGAAGAACAAACTAGTGCATATGTAGCAAAGCAAGAAATATCCCAAAAGTACCTTGCATTTGGATTGCAATATTGTGAGAGACAGAAAGATACCTTTTCCCAACACTGATTGTTACTGGAATCCTTGCATTCTATTGTTAGCTGCTTAGAATACAACTGAATAAGAACAATTTATCTACTTATGGATAATTAACACAAAATCATTACAAAAAGTGAAAAATTAAAGAACATAATTTAAAAAGAAAGAAAACAATATTTGCTAAATGTGTTATTGTTATTTCCTCAATAATCATATTAAAGATCTAAGCTCTCCCTTTCAGAATCTTGACATTTTTATTAGGGAAAAATCATAGGACTAAATTAGTAGTAGGCAATACTTCAACTAATAATAATAATAATAATAACTGAAATAGAACATCATAATGTGGTTCTAAGATAATTAAAAACAAATTATAGAGTTTGTGCTATTCAAGTGACCTCAGTGTCTATTTAGCTCACTATATAACACCAAACTTACCTTTTTAAAACTTCCATTCATTGCCCATATTTTTAGATTTCCTAGATCAAATAGAACAAGTCTAATATTTCTTTCAATTGCCAGCTTTTCAAATAGTATTGTATAGGTGCAAATATTGTAACTCCCATTTTATAGATTGTTCAGAGACTCAAGTAACTTACACATAACAAATGACAATCAAAATTAAAAGAAAAACATTGACAGGCTAAAGCATTAAGTTCAGTCTTATAAGATGAAAATCAATAGTTAAATGTCAATCTTGAGCTTGGGTTTAAAAAAAAGGTTCATAAGTATATGATGGCATAGGTTTGGATACATAACAGTTGTTCTGAAAAGAATTTGAGGGTTTTAAGTGAACTCCAAATTAATGATGGGTGAGCAGCGTGCAGAGATGGACAAAATTACTAATGTATTCTTGGGCTACTTAAGAGAGAAATAGCTCCTGGGAATAGGTAGGTAATAATCCCAATGCACTCTTTCATCCTCAGTTCTGTCATGAAACAGTTTTCAGTTCTGGGAACCATCTACATATACATACATTTTTTTTGGTGAGGTAATTGGAGTTAAGTGACTTGCCCAGGAGCACATAGCTAGTAAGTGTTAAGTGTCTGAGGTTGGATTTGAACTCAGGTCCTACTGACTCCAAGGCCGGTGCTCTATCCACTGTGCCACCTAGCTGCCCCTTGGGAAATGTATTTTAAGAAAGCCATTCATAACTTAAAGACTGTCCAGAGGTGGAAAACCATGACAGTGAAAGGCTTTAAATCCATGTGACAAGAGGATCATGTGAAAAACCTAAACATGTTTATACTGGTGAAGAGAAGTATTGAGGGGATCATGATAGCTATGTTCAAATATTTGAAGGGCCGACTTTTCAGTTTACCCCTTGAAGGCAGAATTCAGAGAAATAGGAAGTTGCAAAAGGCAAATTTAGACTAGATGTTAGTAAAAAGACAGACCATATAACAATTAGTTACACACGTTTAAGCTGTACACAAGTGGAATGGGTGCTGAGAGTAGTAATGGATTACCCTTCCTTGGAAGATTTAATCATAGGCTTGACAAGCACCTGTCAGATGTATTATAGTGGGGATTCCTTTTATCTATGATTTGAAGTAGAGGTATTGGTGACCTCTGAGATCTCTTCAAATCTCAAATTCTGTGATCCTGAGTAGTATCAAAAGAGGCTAGAAAAGTATGGGAAAGGTACATTGTAGAGGTCTCTAAATCCCATGCTGAAGAGTGTGTATTGTATTCCCTCAGTAAAAAGAAGCCACTGAAGGGTTTTTAGCAAGGGAATTACATGATCACACTTATATCTTAGAAGAATATTTTGGCAGCTATGTGGAATGATAGTCGGAAAAGAGTGAGAGAATGGAGGTAAGCAAACCCTTTAGGAGGCTGTTTAATCATCTGGGTAAGAGGTACTGAGATCCTGAATTAGGGTGATGGCATTGTGAGTAGAGAAAATGGGATGCGTGTGAAAGACATTTCAGAGGGAGAATTGACAAGACATGGCAACTGATTGAGACAGGCAAACTCTAAGGTTATGAAGCTGATTGAATGGGAGGATTATTTTGATTCAAGAGTGACAGGGAAATTTTGGAAAAGGCACAAGGTCTCAAGGGCAAAATAATGAATTCTATTCTAAATCACACAAGATCCTTTAGGATATAGTTAATGGGTAAGTGACTTTCATATGTTTGGGAGGGTGAAGAATAAATAAACAAATAAAGGAAAATAAATAGAAAATGAACCCTTTCTCCAGAAGCTATGCCAACCCACAACACTAACTGTAGCAGCCAGAATCATATTGCCCCTAGATGGAATTTAAATAACATTATAATATGATTCTCATTTCATATATGTATATGTATATGATATTGCATTATATATGGTATATATCTGCATATATGTATAAATGCTTATGTACACATACACATGTACATATACAGATAGATGATATATGTATGTGTGTGTGTGGGTATACATATATGTTAAATAATTCAAAAGTCATACAGCTGGCCTGGAAATCAGGAGAACTTCCTTTAGAACACAGGTGTATAAGCAAACAAATTGTCTCTGTGTTTAGAAATGAATCTGTCTGTAAGGCTAAACAAAGAGCAGAAGGCTCAGTCATTAGAAGAAGGTGAAGGAGAACATAGTTAAAAGGTAGAGAGGAACAAATAGAAATAATTTATTTATATGTTACAGCACACATGGAAATAGATGTTGTCATTTTGGTCTTTCTCCCATTCTACACTCCCCTCTCACATCTCAAGATCAGAATTATTTAAACCAGGAAAGAACCACTAGAAAAATAAATGAGTGATTAATTAATGAGGGTTAAATTTTTTTCTAAAAATATTCATAGTCAAGCAAATGTTGGAATTCTAATATAAATAAAGGTTGTAAAAGTCTAGTAGTCAGTCAGCCCTAGGTTATACTAAGAACTCTTTTTTTGGCTAAATTGTTTTAATGTATTTTCATGCTGAGAAATGCCAGTAATATGACAGTATTATTTAAGATGAATTTTTTAAATATTGTAAATGGTTAGATTTGGGTCCCCAAACCATTATCATAACATTTAGGAAACTAGGGGCAGCTAGGTAGCACAGTGGATAGAGCACTGGCCCTGAAGTCAGAAGGACCTGAGTTCAGATCCGGCCTCAGATACATAATACTTCCTAGCTCTGTGACTCTGGGCAAGTCACTTAATCCCAATTGCCTCACTAAAAAAAAAAAAATATTTAGCAAACTAGAATTCTAGAACAAATAAATCCATGTCCAACCCAGGCACAGTATAAGTTAGTTTTACAGGCCACTGATGCTACCAAATTCTAAAATAAAATAATCAGATCTCAAATCATTTACTACCCCCAACAATTCCACATTTTAAAAATTCTGTCAAATACGTGAAGCATATCAGAGTTGTTGTGAATAGAGGTTAATGCCATAATTTTGCTTAAATGCATTAGCAACTGTAGCACCTTCAACCTACTATACTTTGTAATGTTTCTCTATGCCTTTTACTCTGGAGAACTTCACAAAATCCTGGGTGGGTAAAGCTCTTTAAAACATCAATCATTTTGAACCCTGAATACATTCTTCAACCAAACTGTCAGAACTCTAAAGCTATAACTGAATACAATATGACTATTTTGCTTTCCTTACAAATATTAAGATTGCACAGTATAAACTAAACAATCAACTGAGCAGCCCTCTCGAGTCAGTGTACTTTGGAGACTCCCTGTGACTGACTCTTATATTGTCGGCTGGCTGTTTTACTCAGGGTCCAGGAAAAGGGTGGTTCCTGTTTCTTCCAGGTAATATTGTAGTTGGTATTTTGGGGTGATAAATTTTAGGTTTCTCAAGCTTTAACCAACATTCCATTCAAAAATTCCCTTCTAGTCAATACCTCAAATATTATTAAACACCATTGCAACAACAGGCATATACTGCCCTAAAACTGGACAAGAAAGCTGAATTATGGTGCTTGCATTTGTGAATGCAACCAAATGAAATCTCATGGTGACAACAGCTAACAGTTTATCTTTTCTTAAACCAGTTCATTGGAAATACGTCTATGAAAACTGTTGCTATCAGGAAAGTGAAAAGGCCGGCAAAAGATGGCCAAGCACAGTTTAATGTGACAACACCATTGCACTCAATAAAATACAGCTAATGCATTTTAGATTTAAATTTTATCATTATAGAGCCTCTATTCTTATCTTCACTGTGTGTGGGTTTTTTTCTCCTTAAATAGGAGCAAGAAGGAAATGTTTTAAAGTAAATTTTTGGCTAAGTAGTATTTGCAGTGTAAATAGAAATTGTTTCTTCTATGGCCATCATGCATTAAAATAAATTCTGCTTGCATTTGAAGACCTGTCAGGTTTATTTTGTACTGGTATTCAAAATTTTCTCCTTTTGACCAATATTATATAAAGTTCCTCTGGGAAGATAATGTGCATGATTGCAGGCTTGCCTTGTTAAAATCCATGGCTTTTTATGCAGTCATGTATTTGTCCATGAATTATGCATGAAAGAGTATCTCATTACATTTCATTTTCTTTACAGCCCCATCCTCTCTTCCAGACATACTCAGATTCCCATCAGCGGAGCTCCAATCACCCTGCAGCTTGGCTCCATCTTGATGCCTTCATAGCATTTTAGACAAAATGGGCGTGTTTAACTTGTCACTTCATGCCTGGTATAAATTATTCACTGGAGCTTTGCTCAGATTTGTGAGATAACCATCCTGGTCTCAGGGAAACTTCACAGGTTTTTTTTTTTGTTTATTTGTTTGAGGGGGTAGGAGCTGGTGTTGGTGTGGGTAAAGAGGGGGGTCAGACTTGACAGGGACATTGATGGCTATTTCCCCACCAGTAGTGCCAAGCAGATGATAAAAAAAAACTGCCTTGACTCCATCAATTTTCACCATTTTAAACCCAGTAAATTTTTCTTTCTGGTCGTAAACAGATACTAGCTATAGATATTGTGTACCTTGGATGCATGTTAAGATTATAGTATTTTCTATAATCTAAAAGTCACATGAACAAAACTTTAAAAAATGACCTCATTGGTCTTCCATTTACTTATAGCTTGAATTAAATGTATAGAAAAGATTATAGAATTTAATCAGTTCACTAGTTCTGTGCATATTTCCTGACTTCTTGTATCAGGAACAATTGCTCTTGCCACTGTGGAACCAAGTAGTTTAAAGTAAATGTGCACAGGCAGACATGTATGTGTGTATGCACACAAATTTAGATATACACACCATATAATGGTTCTTAATTAAGTCTGTGCCTCTGATCCCAAATATTCCACATTTAAATGGGAAAGTTAAGAAAAGATTAATTCAGTTATGTCATACTATGCCACTCATTGTAAAAGAGTCCCTTTAAAAATGAGCAGAAAATTAAAGAAATGTAAGAAATGACTTAAAATGATCAAAATAAATTAATAATGAGCTTGACAAATCAGTCTCATATTTTCTTCTGTCCTAAGAGGTAAAGTAGCCTCTTACTTTCAACAAAATTTGTTTACAGACAACTGAGAATAATGTTTGGCATATAAAGTGTTTAAACACACACACACACACACATACACACACATATACAGATATGTTTCTGCACATATTATATATATATATATATATATACATATATATAATATACACAGACACATATGCATACATAAGTATGTATATGATTATACAAATGTACACTTAATATAGTGTTTCCTTGAAGTTTATTTCCTGGAAATATTTTTAAAAAACTGTGTAACTTTCTTTTATTCTTCTTGCAGAGATGTGGCAATGGTGTCAAAACCTTTTCTTACCCCAAACTGTAATATATTCTTTCTGAATACATAATGGAAACTTCAAATACATTGCAAGGAAGTGACTCACATGCATAACTCTTTTAGTGATAACTTGCAGTAAGGCTTGCGATGACAAGAAGCTTTTGAAACATTTTTACTACATGTAAAATTTGGTTATACATGGACTTACAAATGTTTTACTATTAATATAAATACATGTGCATATCTATATCTATCTATCTTTTATAAAGTCATATTAATTCAGTAAATTGGCACATATATATATGTGTGTGTGTGTGTGTATATGTCTATATATGTATAGATATATAGTCATACACATACCTATAGGTGTATATAAATCAGTATTTTTGACCTCTCTATTTACCCTACTGAAATGCACTGCTACTATGGTATGATCCACAAAGAACTTAAGTCAGGGATGGGGAACCTTGGGCCTTGAGGCCACATGTGGCTCTCTGTGTCCTCAAGTATTGCCTCCCTTTGACTGAAAGGGCCACACCTGAACACTACAGTGGCCTCAAAACCACAGATTCCCCACCCCTGAATTCTTAGCTTAACTGCTATCTCAAAAGACTTAGTGAAAACTAAGTCACCACTCTTAGGTGATGAGCTTAAAAAAATATATGGAATGTTTTCTGGTTCTCTCCTTGTCTTTCTCTAACTTCCCAAGAATAGAGATCTATGTTTCCATCACGTAAAGATTTATCTTTGAGAAAACACCCTCTACTAATGTAATTAGACAATAATTCTACCATTTATATTCCTACAGCAATTGTCTCCCAGTATTTTTGATCAGGGAGCTATAGGAGAATTTTGAGCACATTCCCCTAATTTGTGAATATTTACATACAAATTATATATGCATCACTGTGCTCATAATTGTGGGCATTATACAACTAAAACAAAATTAGATTGTTAAAAGGATAAGATAAAGGTAAAATAACATTTGACTTCAGAGTCAACAGGGAACCCCTGAAGTTTATTGAATAGGGAAGAACAGGGTCATTTTGACAGTTGTATAGAGCATGGATTAACTTGGGGAGAGTCTTTAGTCAGGGAAGAAAACTAGGATGCTATTATAAAAACCCAAACTAGGTTGGTGGCTAAATAAGGAGAAATAATGGGACAGTTACAAGGGATATGAAGATCAAAAGACAAGATTTGGCAACTAATTTTATGAATGAGATAAAGGAGAGGAGTCAAATTAACACCAAACCTAGAAAGATGGTAACAGTGTGAACAGTAATAAGGAAGTTTGAGGGAGGGTTGGGGTTGCAAAAAAAAGAAAAAAAGATGATATCCTGAAGGAGGTCTGCAATCACAATCAATCCATGTCTACTCCCCCTGGATGTTTCCCTGTATCTTTCTGAAAACAAAATGGGGAGAGTCTGGGCTTTTAGTTATGATTCATCCTCCTGGAGTGAAACTCCTGTTCTCCATGGGACTTCTGCAAAAGTCATGACTGATATGCAAGAACAGGGATGTGCTTGAGTGGATTTTCATGACAGCTGTTCAGCTGTAGCCATAGGTGTCCAGGTAGCAGTGAGATTATAACTTCCTTGAGCAACTAATACCAACACATGAGTGAGGAAGATAGAAGCTTACACATTGGGGAAAGAGAAGATGATGGAGAAGGGTACTATCTAAGAATAAGGGTAAAATGGTTGTGTTGGAGATAAATCTTACATTTGATCATCACAGTATAGGATGTGAACCATCTTTTCACTGTTTTATTCATTGGTGACACACTGCTTGGAGTCAGGCTACATGGCCCCACTCTGGAGATCATTGTTCTAAGGATTATATGGGTTCTGATAGATTAATTTACTTCCCTGGATCATGTACCCAGTATGTTTCTCATGTAGAAATGTAAGCCAGACTTGCATTACTAAAAGACCAGGTCTTTAGCTATTCAGTTCAATGTACATTTATTAAGTGCTACTATGATAAAAAGGACACCTAAATGGCATAGTGGATGGAGTTCTGAGCCTCGAACACCCATCTTCCTAAGTTCATATCTGGCTTCAGACACTTACTAGCTGTATGATTCTGGGTGAGTCACTTAACCTGTCTGCCTCAATTTCCTCATCTGTATAATGACCTGAAGAAGGAAATGGCAAACCATTCCAGTATCTTTGCCAATAAAGCTTCAAATGGGGTCACAAAGAGTTTGACATAATAGAAAAATTACTGAACTGAGCTATGTTCAGGGCACTTTGTGTGAAATTGAAAATTGACACCCTACTTCATTTTGTATTATTGATTAATTATTGAGAATGATATCTAATCACTGGCATCAGTATTTACGGATTAGGGTTAGGCTTAATTGCACAGGCCTTAGTATTAGCATTTATAAGAGTTTAATTTCCCCATTTCTGTGAGTTATAGCCTGGACTCAATCCACCTTAACCTGGAATGGAAGAGGCAGGATGAATCAATGTGGTCATAAGTTGTTCTACCTAATCGTTAGCCTAGCACCAGACTGCTCTGGTATAGGCGGTTGCTTAACATAGGACTTTCCAGACAATGCTGGCCAACTCTGTGTTTTTTCCATTGCCATGGATCCTAGATATCCTTTCTTGTAAGTCAAGCCAAATGTAAGCTCACCCTAATCTCTAATATGGGAGGATTATTGTTTTAGCTTAGTTTTCATCAGAGAACTGTTTTTGGTACCTTTGCAACTGTGTTAAAAAAGGTTGCTTTGCCTGTCAAAGCTGTTCCTGAACACTGAGGTGTTTGAGATAACACTTTATTGGCAATTGCTTGTCTTACTAATAAATTGATCATGCTCAGAACTTCGTGTCTCAGATTCATTTTTGACACTCTAAGATGCAAGAGTTACGATGATTTCCTTCAAAAAAAAAAGCTAC
Organism: Phascolarctos cinereus; assembly: GCF_003287225.1. NCBI lineage: Eukaryota > Metazoa > Chordata > Mammalia > Diprotodontia > Phascolarctidae > Phascolarctos > Phascolarctos cinereus. The sequence goes on along the minus strand of NW_027555847.1, from coordinate 452,540,646 downwards.
TCTTCATGAACTTACATTCTATTGGATGGCTAACATATGAACACTAATAAGTAAATTAAATATATGTAGATATATATGTATATATATTCTACACAATACACATATGCATATGTATATACATATACATACACACATATAGGTATACCCACATACATACATCACTGTTCAGTCACTTAGTCATATTTGATTCTTTGTGACCCTATGGCCCATATTATCCAGGGATAACAAGGATACTGGAGTGGTTTGCCATTTCCTTCTCCAGTGGATTTAGGAAAACACAGCCAGTAAATGTCTGAGAATGCATTTTAACTCATGTCTTCCTGACTCCAGGCCCAGCACTCTATCTACTGAGACCCTAATCTATCTCCTTTATATACACATACACACATATACATATACATATACATATACATATACATATACATATACATATACATATACATATACATATACATATACATATACATATACATATACATATACATATACATATACATATACATATACATATACATATACATATACATATACATATACATATACATATACATATACATATACATATACATATACATATACATATACATACACATACACATACACATATACATACACATACACATACACATACACATACACATACACATACACATACACATACACATAAACATACACATACACATATACATATACATATACATATACATATACATACACATACACATACACATACACATACACATACACATACACATACACATACACATACACATACACATACACATACACATACACATACACATACACATACACATACACATACACATACACATACACATACACATACACATACACATACACATATACATACACATATACATATACATATACATATACATATACATATACATATACATATACATATACATATACATATACATATACATATACATATACATATACATATACATATACATATACATATACATATAGGTATGCCACATGTATAGGAATACCAATACATCTATCTATCTATCTATCATGGTAATATAAAATCAGGAGATTCAGTACATGGAAATTTTTATGTTCTGGGCTAAGGAGAGTGACACACACTACCAACAATAACAGCTAGATAGCACAATGAAAAGAGTGCTGGGTCTGGACTCAGAAAGAACTGAGTTCAAATCTAATGGCAGACACTTACCATCTGTAAAATGGGGATAAACATACACCTTTCTCCCACAGTTATAAGGATAAAATAAGATAACAATAGTAAAGCACTCAGCAGTGTCTGGCACATAGTAAATGCTATGTAAATGTTAGCATTTATTATAATTATCATTATTAGGTTAGCTTCTTCAACCTACTCATTTCATAAATGATGAAAGTGAGATGCAGAGAGGTAAGATGGGCTGTCCACAGTAGTTTTCACTAGTAGATCTGGGATTTGAGCTCAGATCCTCTTCTAATTATATTCTACTATTTGGCTTGAAATAATTTATAATATCCATGCAAAATGCTTTGGCCTTTACAAGGAACAGTCTATGTCTAACTATATGGAGGATTTTATACAAAGCGCAAGCTGACAGCTCCATTTAATTTCTTTCTATTACAGAGTAGCAAGCCATTTTGGTAAGAAAAAGGATATATTAGAAATTCTGTTTGCTCTTCTTAAGAAACTAAGAAGATAGAAATATACTAAAGAAAAAAAGTTCAGAATTGCACATACATAAGGTAAATGTATTATCAGTCTATTAATTTAGCATACAATTGCATAAATTGTATAGCATAAGTTATCAGTTTTATATACCATCTTATTTTTGGTTCTTTGTGTACAAAAAAGTCTATGTTTATTTTTGAAAGAGAAATTCATGCAGCAAAAACTATATATCAATTTATTTTTTAAAGGTAGCTAGGTAGACACTCTAAGTAAACATTACCAATTTAGAATACAGATCTATAATCCATAATTTTTTATCTTTTATAACTCCCCCCCTCTTTTATTGGTAAGGAAAACAAAGTCCAAAAATGATTAAATATTTTGCCTGCTTAAGGCATGATGTAAACGTCAGGACTAGAACTCAGGTCTCTTGCCTAAGTATGGTATCCTTCGTATTTCAACACTTATATAAATTGCATGTAAGGGAAGTAATAAATTAGAACTTTGGGACAGTTGGCAGAGTTTGGTCTTCCCTTCTGGCCTAGACGCATGTTAAATATATAACTTTTATCAGTTTAATTCTACTAAAATTGTACTGTGATGCCGTTCCCTGGCCCAGAAAAGAACCTCAATACTCCAAAGGTGATTCCAGTAGACTTAATGGTTTCTGACCAAAATAAATTTTATCATGACAAACTCATAAAATTGCTAAGATGTAGAGATGGGATTTGCATAGGTGGAATATTGATGAAGTAGCATACATTTTGAAGTACTGAGGAAATCTGGAGGATGAGATGCACACACACACACACACACTCGTGTGTGTGTGTGTGTGTGTGTGTGTGTGTGTGTGTGTGTGTGTCTTTCATGCCTCACAGCCCTTAGTAAAGTATTGGGCACAAAAGCATTCAATAAATGCCTGTTCATTGGTCACATAGTATTACCTTGCTCACGCAAAGGGATCTTGAATCATCTTTTCTTTTGGTTTTATTATTTAAATATTCTAACTTAAATTTATTTTATTTGTTTCTTATTTCCCCAACTAGATTGTAAGTTCTTTGAGGGTGGAAACTATTAGAGAGATGCACTCTTTATTAGATGAAGAACTGATATTATTTTTAATAGATTTTAAATTGCTATAGCATAAGTCATCAATTTCTCTCTTAAAAGGTTGGATCATATATACAAAGAGAACTATCCATTTTGTTAATACATCTTTCAGGTATTTAATTATGTACTTTTATTGTCAAACAAGTTAAAGGATTCTCTAAGAGGTTATTTATTAGGAATAATTTTTGTAGATGTGACATAACATAACTTTGGGAGCTTTCTGGGGGCAGCCTTTAATATTCCTCTAAGGAGCCATCTGTATTTTTCTAGCATCATAGTAACTTTTTCTTACCTCTTCTTCCTGTGTTTTCAGAATGTCTATCATCCTCCTTTTTGGTACAGAAATACTAATCATTCTAGAACTGTTTTATGGTGATGTAGCCTATATTCTTTATATGTGAAAGTTTTTGTTAAAAAAATTGTTTCCATGAATGTTCTGGTCCATTTCATAGTTCAGAAAATGTCCTTATTTGCTTTATATTTTCCTTATTCAGCTTGAATCTCAGAATGCAATTCAGCCTTATTCTTGATATTTATGCTCCATGAAACTTATTTGAAAATTATTTTATGGAGCTAGAAAAAATAATAAGAGTCGTCTGGAAGAACAAAACATCCAGAATATCAAAGTAATTAATGAAAAGAAATGCTAGGGAAGGTGGCTTAGCTATACCAGACCTTAAATTGTATTATAAAGCAGCAATCATCAAAACTATGTGGTAGTGGATAAGAGATAGAGTGGTGGATCAGTGGAATAGATTAGGTGTGTAAGGCACAATATTCAATGATTATAGTAATCTACTGTTTGATAAACCCAAAGACCCCAGCTTCTGGGATAATAACTCAATATTTGACAAAAATTGCCAGGAAAACTGGAAAATAACATGGCAGAAACTAGGCATACACCAAAATCTTACATCTTATTCCAAAATAAAGTCAAAATGGCTTCATGATTTAGATATTGATACTATAAGGAAGCAGGGAAAACAAGGAATAGTTCACCTGTCAGATTTATGGAGAAGAGAATTTGTGACCAAACAGGAGATAGAGGACATTATGAAATGCAAAATGGATAATTTTGTTTACATTAAATTGAAAAGTTTTTGCACAAACAAAGCCAATGAAACCAAGATTAGGAGGGAAGCAGAAAACTGGGAAAGAATTTTTACAACCAGTGTCTCTTATAAGGGCCTCATTTCTTAACTACATAAAGAATTAAGTTAAATTTATAACAGTACAAGTCATTCCTCAATTGATAAATGGTCAAAGGATATGAACAGGCAGTTTTCAGATGAAGAAATTAAAGCCATCTCTACTCATATGAAAAAATGCTCTAAATCACTATTGATTGGAGAAATGCAAATCAAAACAACTCTGAGGTATGACATCACACCTATCAGATTGGCCAGCATGATAAAACAGGAAAATGATAAATGTTGGAGAAGATGTGGGAAAATTGGAACACTAATGCATTGTTGGTGGAGTTGTGAAATGATCCAACCATTTTGGAGAGCAATTTGGAACTATGCCCAAAGGACTATAAAAATGTGCATATCCTTTGACCCAGCAATACCACTTCTAGGGCTGTATCCCAAAGAGATCATGAAAATGGGAAAAGAACCCGCATGTACAAAATATATTTATAGCACCTCTTTCTGTGGTGGAAAAGAGTTGGAAGTTGAGGGGATGCCCATCAATTGGGGAATGGCTGAACAAGTCATTGTATATGAATGTAATGGAATACTATTGTGCTATAAGAAATAATGAGCAGGTTGACTTCAGAAAAACCTGTAAAGACTTGTATGGACTGATACTGCGTGAGGTGAGCAGAACCAGGAGAACGTTGCACACAGTAATAGCTACGGTATTCGATGACTGACTTTGATAGACTCAGTCCTTCTCAGAAATGCCAGGATCTCCAAAAGTCTCATCATGGAAAATGCTATCCACATCCAGAGAAAGAACTATGGAGTTTGAATGCAGATCGAAGCATGCTATTTGCTCTTTTTTTTCTTCTTTTTTGTTTTGTTTCCTCTTTCATGCTGTTCTCCTATTGTTCTTCCTTAAAACATGACTAATGTGAAAATATATTTAATAGGAATGTATCTGTAGAGCTTCTTTCATATCGTACACCATCTTGGGGAGGGAGGTGGGGCAAAAGGGGTAGAAAAAATTAAAACTCAAAAGCTTATGGAAGTGATTGTTAAAAACTAAAAATAAATTAATAAAAAAAGAAGAAAAAGAAAGTTGGTCTTGAAGCCAAAAAAAAAAAAAAGAAATAACAGGTTTAAAGACAGACACAACCATTATTGTGTTGGTGACATGTTTTAAAGACAAAGATTTTTCTATGTGAACACCAGATACTCTAGCATTTTTCACTATCTTTTGATAAGTTTTAAATATTTTCAGCTCATGAAGAAGTTGTGAGTTTATATCAGATTAAAAAGTTTTGTTACAGGACAGCTAGGTAGTGCAGCGGATACAACACTGGTCCTAAAGTCTGGAGGAACTGAGTTCAAATGTGGCCTCAGACCAAACACTTGACACTTACTAGCTGTGCGACCTTGGGCAAGTCACTTAACTCCAATTGCCTTTAGAAAGAAAGAAAGAAAGAAAGAAAAGAAAGAAAGAAAGAAAGAAAGAAAGAAAGAAAGAAAGAAAGAAAAGATGTATATTTATTTTTTAAAAAATTTAAAAGTTTTGTTATGATCAACAGAGGCAGGATATAGTGTGTCCCAAAATATTAGTGAAGTTTTCAGCTTTAATAGCTTAAACTAATGAACTAGTATTCTAATGGCACTTGGGGCAATGAGTTTAATAATTATCAACTTGAAAGTGTGCTGGTCTTAATATTCCTATGACTTTGTACGTCACTTCTTTTGCTGTTCAGGAAAGATATTGTTTAGTTTAATTGTTAATAAAGTTTGTTGTTGTTGTTGTTGTTATTTGTTTGTTTCATTACACAGGTTGTTGTTGTCCTGCAAAAAGGAAAAACACATTATTGATTTGTATTTGGAAGAATAACTGGTGTTCTCACATTTAAATTTTTAAAAACTGCAGTCTCTTCTGTTGTGAAATGTGGGGCCAAGATTACATTTAAAGGAGGCTTATAATGTTTCTTAAAAATAATCCATGCACCACTATTAAGCTTTTCAGTTAATTATTGTGAATCTTATCTGATCCCATTGCTTTCTATTTTTTCGTATATCCTGTCACCTCCCTTCATGTATCTATTCCATTTTTCATTATATTTACCGTGTTCTAGCTTCCTGTTTCTCACTGGATTTAATTTCCCTTTTCATTATGCTCAACTTCTTGTGACCACATAGTCTACTACATATTTTTTTTTCCACATTCAACTTCTTCAAGGGTGTTCTCTTGGCCCTGATTGTCTTACTTCTCAAACTAGTTTTTGAGTGATATTGAATTTTTTGTTTTGTCTTTGTACTACTTTGACTCTTTATACTGCCTTGACTTTCAAATGATGATTAAGGGAATCTAGAATTTCTATGCTTTCACAATTTATTTTGCAATATTTTGTTGTTGTCTTTTAACTGGCCAAAGGGGCTCTAAATTTTCTGCTGTGTTTACTGGCTAAGGATTCATGCAATCTTTCAATGTCTTTGTGCAGACCTTCAGTAGCTCTTTGTAGTCTCTTCTGCCGTGATAGTCTTTGATGCCTCTTCTTAGAGATACTACTTGATATTACAATTTAGCAAAAACTCTCATAAATTAATAAGTGAATGAATAAATTGATATATATATGTATATATATATATATATATATATATAAAATCTAGGTTTAAATATGAAGTTTTTTTTATTGTCCTGTACTAGTGTTATTTTATGTTATTATGTGTCTTTGAACTGAGAGCAGGATTAATAAAGGAATGCATGAAACCTTTGTATATAACTGTTGACATAAATTCACAATTTGCTTATGATATCATATTTGTGCATAATGAAAGTCTTCATGTTTTCATTCAATTTCATAGGATGCTACACTATAATCTTTTTATACATATATTAGAACATATATGTATAATCTTTTTATACATATATTAGAACATATATGTTTTGGTTTTGCCCATTTTAGTAGTCAGGACCATCAGCCTTGAAGAATTTTCCAGGAGGTAAGGTATTAGTATTCTCATTTGTTCCAATGTGTCTTGCCTTTTTGTGGTATCAGAACACAAGAAATTCCTCCAAGAGTGTAGTGAAGTCAGCTTGAAACAGCTTGAGGAAGGTGACAATTACTTAAGCAGTCACCCCTTAACAATCAGCAAATGGTATAAACCAAGGCTGGATTTATTGGTTTGTTAATCATTGAGACTTAAATAAGTGATGGGGAAATTATTAATACTAGAGATTAAACTTAAAAATATGTCTTATGCATATGTTTTTCAGAGATCAAGAAGTAAAACCTTTACTAGCATATCTTTGAACACTTCAGTATCAAGCTAATCATCATAATTTCAAGTAAAACCTACCTGCAGCCCATGCCGCCCTTTTTATTTATTTATTTTTTGGTTAGGCGATGGGGTTAAGTGACTTGCCCAGGTTTACACAGCTAGTAAGTGTTATGTGTGTGAGGCCAGATTTGAACTCAGGTCCTCCTGAATCTAGGGCCAGTGCTCTATCCACTGTACCACCTAACTGCCTCACACCCCTTTTACTTCTTAGATTTATAGAAATATCATCTTCATAATGGCAGTGGTGGCAACCCAATTAGTGATATTGCCAGAGCCCAATTGTACATGTGTCAGAGTTTCTGGCAGGCCTTCATAGCTATGGCAAAAGGCTTAGGACATTCAGTCTTTCTAATATACCTCTCTCTAGCTCAGGACTAGCTTACATTTCTTCACTAAAGTTTGCTGCTTACCTTGCAGAGAATAGATTGGATTTTGAGGGGATTATTATTAATGTTGTTATTATTTTATTAGGTTTACTATGTTGTACATTATTCTGAATTCAGATTTACTAGTGTAGTTTTTATGATCTTGCTGAAATCCATTCCACATTTATCCCATTATTGTCAAATCATACGAAATCAAAAATATGCGAAGATAGATATATAGATATATATATGTATATATATGTATGTATCTATGCAGGTATGTGTATGTGTGTGTGTGTATTCATATCAGACCTGACATTATTCATCATTACTTGATAGGGAAAATCCTTCTACCAATGCAGATCTAGGTATAAGCTACAACCCATATATCATTGTCCTGGGGAACTAAGAAGTTCAGTGACCTGCTTAGGGTCACAAATCTAGCATGAGTCAGTAGTAGGCCTTAAATTCAGGATCTTCCAGCTTTGGATCATCTCTCTGCCCAAGATGCTACACTATAATCTTTGTTATACATATGTTGGAACGAAGTGAATTTGTTGCACTAGAAAACTATTTCCTACCCCCAAAATACTAGAGGTTAAAAAAACTGGAAAAAAGTGCTGTAATAGACTTATTTTTTGACAAAAATAAGTTTCCAGTTGAATGTATATTTGACTAAATATCACATCCTGGATTACAGTAAAAGTCTGCTTATATCTTATTCAGCTTATTGATAAACTTACAAAACATAAGTGATAGATGAAGCTTGAAATGATAATTAGAATTGGCTGTTTATTCTAGAGTTGATATAATTATATATATAACTATATAGCATATATATATACATATATATACATATATATATATATATATATATATATTAAATGTGGTGGTTTGCATCTTAAGAAAATTAGAAACTACTCTTCCAAATATAGATTTTTTTATAGTGTTATTATCAACCAGGAGTAATGTTAATAGTATTTAATATTTATACTGTGCTAGATTCTATTAGAAACAAATAAAATGTACAGTCTGTTCTCAATACTGTTTCATTTGCATTTCATTGCACTTTTAACCTTCACTTTTTATTCTTTTAGAAGCTATTACCAGGGAATTAATCCCTTAATTAAGAAGTCAGAGTAATCAAACCTATATATTATAATCATATAACTTGAGGAAGCTAAGAGAACATTTGAGCCATTGGTCTTTACCTGGACAGGACAACACATAAACTGTCCCCAAACTGATAGTTACTTCTCCATTTTTCTAGGTAGACGTGATGAAAATCAGATTGATGTATAATAATCTTTCCTAGATCCATTTAACATTGTTCACTACAAAGAGAAAATGCGTTATAGGTAGTGACTAAGAATAAAGAAGGGCCTTACACATAGGCAGATTAGACAGCTGCTGCTAACACCTTAGAATAAATTAATTCATTAGAAATTAGCAATGCCTCTAGAGAATGAATGGTAGGATTGGCAAATTTAAATGAGAATGGAATGAGGAGTAGCTATTCAAGACCCCCTTTAATATAGTCCCACCTGCCTTTCCATGCTGACCTCCCACTAGTCTCCTGAATGATCTTTCCAGTCCTGTCGACAGGCTTTCACTTTCCCCCAACATTACTCCATCACTTTTCCTGCTGCCATATTTTGTTTTGTCCCCTCCCCTGCTTTGTATTTTTAACTGCCCTGAATATCTCTAATTAGATTCTAGCTCCTTTGCAAAGACTATCTGAATCAACTTAAAATGATCTGCCCTCAGGAAGATCACCAGCAAATAAATATAATCAGCAATAACAAATTTAATCATAACAGGTTAGAAGAATGGGCCAAGAATAATAAGAAGATATTAAATTGTTTTAAGTTAAATCTTACACTGAGTTAAAAAAAATCAGTTGCATGAGTGTACAACGGCAGAAGTATGTCTTAACAATAGTATCTGTGAAAAAAGAGCTGGGGTTTTGAGTGGACCTCAAGCTCAATTTGAGTCAACAATATGAGATACCTAAGAATGGAGGAACTAAGTAGAAGTCTAGCATAAGAAAAGCTGATGCCATTAGTCTAATCACACCTGCCATACTGGGTTCAGTTCTGGAAACTACAGGGTAGGAAAAATACTATGTCTTCCCCTGTCTCCATGTTAAGAAAATTAAAAATTGGCGATCCTGTTAACAAACAGACTACCCAACTCTTCAGTTTCTTCACTTCTAATGACTTCACTGCTCTATTTCTCCCATATCTGCTTGGTCACATTTTAGATGAAGAGTATTTTGACTTTTTTTGTCTTTGTTATGGATTCTTTTGGCAGCCTGGTGATGTCTATGGAATCCTTTTCAGGATAATGTTTTTAAATGCATAAAACAAAACACATAAGTTTAAAAAATAAAATCAATTTTATTTGAATAAAGATTTATATTTGCATCTACATTCTCAGACTCCCTGAAACTTATCTATAAAATTTTTATAAGTTATAGATCCCAGGTAAGTAACATTTGCTTTAGACATTGCTATATCTGAGAAATAACCATTTCTTTTTCTTTTTTTCTGGCATGGGATTAAGTGACTTACCCAGGGTCATGCAGCTAGTTAATGGCAAGTGTTTGAGAGTGGATTTGAACTCAGGTACTTCTGACTTCAGGGCCAATGCTGTATCCACTATGCCACCTAGCTGGCCCAAAATAACTATTTCTAATATCTAGAGCTTTGAATTCTCCTTTCCAGCTATAACCTCCAATTTTTTTCAACCTTTCCTACTCCCTTCTTCTTGCACTTACTCTAGCCCTTATCCCCCAACCCTTTAATTCATGATTATTCTCCTATTTGTTTGTTACAACAACAATAATAGTGGTGATGATTATGATGGACAAATTACATTTATGTATCACTTTAATATTTGAAAGACACTTTATTTTAAATCATTTGGTCATCACAATAACCTTACTAAGTAGGGGACACTATAAGCTTCATTTAATGGATGAGGCAGCTGAGGGTCAGAGAGACTAAGTAACTTGAACATGACCAAATATGTTACAAATGTCTGAGGCAGGATTTGAAACTGAGTTTTCCTGATTCCAAATGCAGCCATCAGTTTACTCTGTCCTAGCTACTTCAGTATATCTTCCATGCTATCCTCACTTGCCTCCATATTTGGCCTTAACCTGCTTTAATTTGTCAGCTCCAGTCTTCAGGATGCTTAATACCTCTAGAGGTCAAAAAAATCTATGGGATCCTACTCATTTCAAATTTATGATGCTTTATTTCAGCTGGCCCTTTGCAGCTGTTTGATAATTCTTCTAACTTTGTTCTTATCAACACCTTATCTCATTCTCCAAAGAACTTTACTCAACATTTTCTTCTCTCTGTAATCCCCTACTCATAACTCTGTTTCCCCACATTTACGGCAGATAACTGCCTCCCACTTTTGTGAGAAGATTTTGACCAATATACATTTTTATCCCCTTCACACTTCAGGACATTCTATATCATCCTCCGCTCGCTTCTCTTCCTGTGGTCATTGAAGAATTTTCCCTACTTTCCCTAAGGTGAATTACTATATCTGAATCCTCGATTCCTTTCCTCTCTGTGCCACTTCCAATACATTGTTCGAATAGTCTTCTCTTCTCCGTCATGTGTTTTAAAGTTCTTTCTCTATACCTAATTTGATAATCTCAGAGTTATGCCTACTTTCATTTTCCTACAAGTTCTCAGGTCTTTTAATTTCTTAAAAACAAACAGATAAAAAACCCTCCCTTACATTTGTAGAGGTTGTCCATTTATCTGTTATTCCTTTCTTCTTCTTCACTCCTTCATCTCTTGGAAAGATGACTATACCCAATGCCTCCACTTGATCACTGCATATTTTCTCTCAAAAAAAAAAAAACCAATCTTGCATGTACTCCTGTCATTTTGCTGAAATTCTTTTTAAAACTTCACATCTGCCCTTTAGTTGCCATATCAAAATAGCCTTGGTTCCCTGGTTATTTCTGCAGCATTAAATGTTACTACTAATGGGGAAGGTGATAGAAGGGGTTTCCAAGCCTATTTATCTTAATTGAATTACCAATATGTATTCATTTTTTCACTTTACCTAAGCCTGATGTGTTTTATTTGAAAATTTATCATTTAAAAATCTATGCTTTGATATCCCTAGTGGAAATATACTCTAATACTTACTAAAGACAGACAGACAGACATACACACATACATGCACACACACACACACACACACATAACCCAGAAAATGAGTGAACACGGATAATTATGACAGGAGAAAAATTAATATCATCAAAATTTTTTGAAGTATTTTATTTCTTGGATAGTAACTTAAAAAAACAATTACTACAGTTATAATATTGTGAAATTACATAAAGCTAAAGATCATCAGTTTCTCCCAAATCATAGTGCACATTATAGGAAGCATCATCTCTATAAGCCTTTTTATTCCATTAAAGTTAAATAGCTGTATGTCAACCTGATCTTGATCAGTGAATGGTAAGTATATAGCAGTATCAATTTGGATTGTTCAGGAAACATAAATTACTTTATATAAAATTATTCAGAGAACAGAGGGGCCTTAAAATGCTACATAACTGATTACAACCCATAGACAACCTACAGATACAACTGATGTATGTAGGTTATTTTAACTCCTACGGATAGTATCTGGGGATACATTAGGGCAAAGTTGAAAACTACAAAGGCCCATCTGCAGGGATTAGAATAGCACAATTACCATTCATATTCCTTTTAGTACCCCAAAGTGCTTTGCCTTATGTGTGAGCTGGGAGTCTCTTTCTAATTTTACGTGTGCTATTAATATAATTATGAGCATCTTGTTTGTGTACTGAGGATAAGAAATACTTAAAATCCACTCAGAGATTATGGTACAATATTTAACTTAAACATTTTCTTTCCTATCTTTTTTAAATTTTCTTGTATTTTGCAAGTGGACAGGCTAGAAAGTAAAACTATTGGGAGATGCTATTTAATCACACAATATCATCATTTGATCATGGAGAGGCAGTAGTATAGTGCTATGGAGTTGGCCTTAGAGTAAGAAAGAACTGGATTTATATCTCACCTTTTACACCTAAGAGTTCTGTGACTCTGGGCAAGTTGTGAAAACAGTCAATGATCCAGGCACCTAAGATTCTAAGTTGAAGAGCAGACACTCAGAATTTCTTATGGGACTTTCCTACAGGTAATGATGATGGTGATAATGATGATGATGATGATGATGATGATGATGATGTGATGATGATGGTGATGAATTGTAAAAATGTACTGCACCTGAGGTAAAACTTTAATTTCATCTATATAATGATTCATGCCTGGATTGCATGTTTACATCAAGGATCAATGATTTCTTTAGTGTGGAATCTCCATTCACTGATATAGATGGCAATCTATATTCCATACTTATTTTCATGAGTGAGGTTGACAACTTTGAGCATCTCTGCCTCACTTAAAGCCAATTCATGCAGAAGTCAAAATATCACATTTATAATATCATTCATCCTTTTGGAGAATGAAGCATAAACAAAAGCAACACCATAGCTAATAGCTGTTTGAGGAAAGATTCAAACTCAGGCTTTCCTGACTCTGAGTTAGGACTCTATCCAATCTACTCAATTTACTTTATTTATATAGATGGCTCATCTGACTAATTTAAATAAACTAGATGATTACCAGATCTTTACTTTATGTTGTACTGTGTAGATACAGCTTATTGTTTTCCATTGCAAATATATACATCTATTTTTCATTATCTCTCTGGTCTCTATCTAGCTGTGCAAAAAAGGTCATGTTGATGAAGTCCTAATAAAACTGTCCTCATTGCCAATGTTGTAATTTCCTTATGGGCCTCACTGAGCAGTGGACATGTTCTGATTTAACCACACAATCTGGCTTTAACCACACCACTGCACCCAGACTCACTGAACAGCGTGCCCAGGTCCCCTACAGAGCCACTGCTTCCCCACCCCCGACTCAATATCCTGGCTTCCTTATATATGTCTTGCTGCCCCACTAGAACAGCAGGTGTATCCATGAACTCACACCCCACTAAAACAAGTGTGTCCTTGTGATGGAATCCCAGCCAATGCCTCTAGCTACCCACTGCCCCATTCCTCATATTTCTCATAGAAACAAAAAGATGTATCCATGCACTCAACCACAACCACATCCATCTCATCTCAGACAGGAACACAATAGTCAGATAATCAGCAAGCAGCACCACCAGGATGCCCGAGCAAGATGTGGACCCACAAACAAAAGAAAGGACTTTTCCTTTAGCAGGCATCTGTGCAGTAACAGCAAAAGCTGTCATTTAAGCGAACTTATGATGTAGAGAAAATTATTGTTATATCATTATCATACAAACATATTCCGCCAATGGGTTTTTCTGTACGCATTGTGGGTAATAGCATTCACAGTTCCACCAAGGCTAGGACCCCTCCTCTATTATCTAATGCCTTGACAAACCCTTTTGGCCTTTTTAATATTCATAATTTATGTTACCTAATCAGCATCATTGCACTATATAATTGTCTGTCTTGTCTTACTGAAGTTGCCAGTTCCACTTGGAATTCAGACTGCTGGAGAGTGTAATCCTCAAAACACGCCTTTGCTTCTGTTACAGGTAGTCTGAGTCTGAATTCTTTGAGATGACCCCCACAACACACCATGAAACCTTAACAAAATGAGATTTTTTTCTAAATAAAAGTAGAAAAATGAGAACACAAATGAAAACTGAATAAAAAATATATTGCTGCTATTTACTTGTCATGGCATTACTGTCTAAAAGAGGAGCAAGGTTTAATGCAGAGTAATTAATTTTTATTTTATTTTTTCTCAATTCCATGTAGATGAATATTTTTAACATTCTTTTTTAAAGTTAGCATTCCACATTCTTCCTTTCCTTCCTTTGCCCTCCCTTTTCTTTGAGTAGGCAAACAATTTGATATAGATTCTACATATGCAGTCATGTAAAAACATTTCCATATTAGCTATGTTGCAAAAGAAAGCACAGACCAAAAACAAAACAAACAAAAAACACAAGAATAATAGAGTTTAAAAAATCATGCTTTAATCTGCATTCAGACTACATAAGTCTTTCTCCAGAGGCTGATAACATTTTTTCAACATAAGTCCTTCTTGCATTACTGTATTGTTGAAAATAGCTAAACAATTGATCATAGTGCAATATTTCTGTTACTGTGTACAATGTTCTCTTTGTTCTGAACATTTCACTTTTCCTCAGTTTATGTAAGTCTTCCCAAGTTTATTTCTGAAATCAGCCTCCCCATCATTTCTTATAGCAAACAGCAGTCTATGACAATTGTATGCCACTACTTGTTCATCCATTTCCCAGCTGATGAGCATGCCCTCGATTTCCAAATCTTTGCCACCATAAAAATTGCTGCTAATAAATATTTTGGTACATATAGGTTCTTTTCCTTTTCCTTTGATCTCCTTGGGATACAGACCTATTAATGTTATTGTTGGGTCAAAGAGTGTGTACATCTTTATAGCCCTTTGAGCATACTTCCAAATCAAATACTCAGATCAGTTCACAGTTCCACCAATAGCGTATTAGTGCCCTTATTTTTCCACATTCCCCAACATTTGTCATTTACCTTTTTTTTTTTGTCATGTTAGCCAATCTTATGGGTGTGACAGAAACTTGTTATAATTTTCTTTTGTCCAGCTTCCTGCTTTCCTTCTTTGTCCTGTTGCCTTGGGTTTTAAGCTTCTTTAACACAAACCTCACACATTTTTGCAAGGTTCTTCCACATCATTTACTAGCTTGTTTTATCTGATGTCTCAATCTACTTAACTGTAAAGTTGAGATGATAGTACCTCATTCCCAGGGTTGTTTTGACAAACAAATCAGATATTTCATGTAAAAAAAAAAACCTTAGGACAGTGCCTAAAACCTAGTGGATACTTAAGAAATGCTTATTTCCTTCCCTTCCCTTTCCTCATCTCCATTCCATGTCATGTTGCCTTTAAGCATTGGAGATGGGAACTAAATTGTCAGTAATGGTGCAGGTACAACCATCTTTTAGAGACTTTCTTCAAACACTAAGAAGTTAAGTGACTGTTCCTTGGTCATATAGATAATATTTTTTCAAAAATAGTAGTGGAACCCATGTTTATTAGCTCCAAGGCTGGTTTTCATTCACTATACCAAGTTGCTTCTCACAAGGTCTCTAAAGCACTACATAACAATATAGTGTTCTTGTTGTTGTTGTAGTTTTGTTATTATTATTGGGTATGAGGTTTGTTTGGGGTTTTTTTTGCAGTTCCTCCTTGGTATTGATGCATTAAAGAAACAAGCACTTATTAAACATATTCAATATAACTGACATATATAGTGGAAAGATTGACCAATGAGAGTTGAGTTCTCAAAACATGCACAGGGATTGTCTCTAATGCTATCTCATGTTGAGACAGGGAGTTAAGCCTACTTTTGGAAGTTCGTGATGACAGATAATGCTACAGCCCTGCATCAGATTCAGAACAATGAAGTTATTCTATGGTGACTGTTTCTTGTCTGTTTACTGCGTGGTAAAGGAAAGATTTCAATTGGCTTCTGAACCAGAAATCAAAATAAGTACAAAAGGTGACAACAGTGAACACTCCCCTGTCTTTCTTGGTTGTGAATGAGGAAAGGGTTAAATATAAGTGGGAAAAGAAGCCACTAGTCCTTATCTCTCATGAACACTTGAACCTACTATTGTTTTTTTCTGTCCCTGTTGTATTTATTCTTTTGTAATCTTGTGGTGATTGTTGAGTTGTTTCAGTTGTGCCTGAATCTTCATGACCCCATTTTTTGTTTGTTTGTTTGTTTTATTTGGGGGGTCAAAGATGTTGGAATGACTTGTCATTTCCTTCTCCAGCTCATTTTACAGATGAGAAACTGAGGCCAACAGGGTTAAGTAAGGGTCTGAGGCCAGATTTAAACTCATGAAGATGAGTCTTCCTGGTTCCAAGTCCAGTGTTCTATCCATTGTACCACCTATATGACCTTTGTAATCTTAGGATAGGAGTATTGGAAATGGAACAAACATGTGAGCTTTGAAAGGCTGAAGAAGAACAGAATTTGCCAAGATCCAATGTCCACGAAGAGTCAGTGCTGGAGTGTGATCTGCTTGACTTGGGCCTGTAGTGGTTCTACCTAAAAGCCTAGACACCGTGTTTTTCAAGTAAGGGAACACTTTATTCACTATGTCTCTCCTACAAGTGAAATCACATCAGTGGCAGACTTTTTGCAGCTACTTCAAGTTTGTGTCTCCTTTCCTCAGTGATAGAGGGGATTTTTTTTTCCCCTCAGTGTAGTGAGATGTTTGTATTATTATTTGGGTATGTTTTTTAAAGTAAATATCATTTTATAAAAGCTAATTTATAAAAGCTGACTATCAATAGTGTTGAATAGATATTGTCATGGTAATTAATATTGGAGTACTAACAGCCTGTGATGATACTGATAGAGACACATCACATTGGGGCTTGGGCCTATAGTATTAGCAGAACTCTAGCACCCCTTAGGGGACAGCTTCATAACCTAAGGGGAAATGTAGGTAGCTATCATTTGGGAACCACACATGCTAGTATGCACTTGTGTTGGGAAAGTGAATCCAGAGTCTTGCTTCACATAGTCAGACCTTAATAAATGAATAATGAATGAATAATTTAACCTTCTTGCCACAGTTAAGCTTGGATTTAAGTATTTATTGAAGCAGTTTCAAGTATCATTTCACAGGAAAGCCATTGGGGAGATTTTCTTTTATAAGGTTGAGCTAAAGAGAGGACAATATATAAGCAAAATTGGTCTACTTTAACTTCCATCCTGTTTATATATCTAGTACATGAAATATAGCATGCTCTTCTATATGATGCAATATGCCATTCATCATTCATTACATACATTTAAAGAAAAGATAGATATTTCTTTACCAATGATTGAATTGATAAATTCCTCACTTATGTCAGAATTAAATTCCAGAAAATGACAATGGAGAAAAAGAAATACAAACAGACCTAATTTTGAGTATACAATAGCTCATCACAAGTGTCCAAGAAAAAAAAATGCCAATATAAAAGGGAAAGCAGAAGACTTCTAGCATTGAGGTTTATCTACAACTTCCTGTGTTTGATATCTTCAGATCATAAATAGACATAAAATGAAGAGAGCTTCAAAAATGTTGCTTTACATTTTGTACAGTGCCATTTACATCTGAGGGTTCCAAGGTTATGCCAACATTTTAATGTCTGTGATGTTATTCCTGAGGTGAGCCGTGACAGTCATTGCTTTCTTTTAGCAGGTTGAGCTAAGAGTTACATCTTCAAAGTCATACAATTAATTGGCTGGGAATCTGGGTCACCTGATTCACTGTATTGTGCTGTATTCGATCAGGCCTCCCCTGCATTCACATTTAGCTACAGGAACATGCTCCTTATAAGAACTGCTTTCCATTTGAAGATGATTGAAGGATTATTAATTGTAGCAGAAGAATGAGATGGTGTTGCTTGACTTGGAACCCTGTTGAAATTAATGAACGAAGCAAATGAAGTTGGTCATCACTAGAATCCTAGAAATTGCCACTCACATTAAGTATATGAATGTGTATTATAATACAGAGGAAGAATAATATAGAAGAAAGAGGGATGAACTTGGCAAGTAGGCAGCAATCATTTATTAAGCATCTACTATGTGCTAGGCACTGTGCTTAGTCCTAGGGATACACAGAAAGGCAAAAACCACAACAAAAAATGCCTCTGCTGCAAAAGTGTTCACAGTTACAAAAAAAAGGCATACAGAATAAATTGGAGATAATAAATATAGGGAATACTCCAGCATTAATAATGCTGAATAGATAGATAATAGGTAATTAACAAATTATTGGTGTATTAATTGCTAGTGATGTTATTTGGAGGGACACACCAGATAGGGGTTTGAGCCTACAGCATTTAGAGAGTTCCACTCTTCTTTATGCAAAACCTTAGGACCCTGAGAGAAAGATATAGGCAGTCATGCTGACTGATAGTGTCCATTTGTGGGGGAAAGGCCAATATTCGAATTCTGATTCTGACAACTAACTAGTAATGTAGCCAAGGACAATTCACTTAATTCCCTCTAAACTTCATCTTCCTTGTTTATAAAATGGGGATGGTAATAGCTATAGTGCGTACCTCACAAAGCTTTTGTATTAAATATCACAATGAATTTTGAACCACGTTGCAAACCTTCCAATTTCATATAAATGCCATTTAATATTGAGCCCTCTTCTCAGATACATTCAGATCGCGTCATAGACTTCTTAGAAGCCAGATCAAGCACTGTTTTGAGATGTCCACATATCTCTGAAGTACTGAGAACCCCATGTTTGACAGGTTCTAAGTCGATGTAAGCTAAGAAATGGTTCCCAAACAAGCTGATTCCCATGTTGCTTGGCATATCTTGCTTTGATTTCTGAAGTATGGTGACTTGTGTTTTCAAATTGAGCTGGTGCTGCAGCTGCTTTATTAAGATTGAAAGGATGGGGAAAATATAATTGAGTTTACGGTGACATTAGAAAATCTTGGATATAATTGGGTCACGGGATGGAAAGGAGGACAGTAAATAAGAAAGAAAGCATGCTGCAAACCTTGCCTAAGACAAATGAACATAAAAGTACCCACATCTAAGGCATTTTGTTAATTGAATACATTTAATATTTTCAGGAGCAGTTAAAGCTGACACCTGCTGTTTTATGGAGGGACAGAGTTTGAAGCTTGCTGGCTCTTTTTCAGTAAGCTGAAGAAGCACAATACCTAATTAAAACCAATGTAATGCAAGCATTTACTCAAATTACTTAAAGGTGTATTTTTAAAATGTGTAAAACTAGCCAGTTTTTTAGTCAGTTAAAAGACAGTTGATCAAGGATAATAAGTCTGGTGCACAGACTCAAAATTATCACATTCTATAAAGGTCTTCCTTTGTTTTAATAATCTATGCTGAAAATAGTATCATCACTGAGCTCAGTGCCTAAAGAGAGATCTTCCCAGTGTGCTAACATTTGGTCTACCATTTTTTTCTCCTTAGCACAGTCATAGATTTTTCCACAGATATTCTGTGCAAAAATCAAAAAAGGCAGGATTCCCTATTGATAGAAAAACTCTCCAACTAATCATGTTTGTATATGACATTGAACTGATGGTATGAAGTCATGGAACATTAGATGGTCTCTATAAGGAACCTCAATTCAAGGAGAAAGAGACTGGCCCCACTGTCTGTATTAACAAAAAAATAATAAATGGAGGAAAAATTGCAGCAGATGGACAGAATACAGAGTTAATACATATGAATGTCTGTTAAAAATCATAATCTTTGGAATCCAATATGAAGCAGGCATGGCTAAGTAGCCTTTTTGTCTGAAAAAGATTTCACACTTTTAGAGGACTTCATGCTTATTATGAGGCCATTTTGCGTTATTGCAACCCAGAAAGGTAATGCAACCATCAGCTGTATTGAGAGAGATGCCTATTACTTCACACTATGACAATCATGGGTTCACTCTACTCCAGAGGCATCATACTCTCATTCAACCAGCAAAATTCCAAGTAAGACCTAAAAGAAATTAAAATGTAATTGGCATTTGTTAACAAAATAAGTAAAAATACAATAAAATATAATGTTAATTTGTGGCTTCAAATAAATCAACATGTGGTCTGCAAGTATCTGTTTTCATTTAAGTTTGACACCACTGCTCTACTCTACCCAGGCCAAAGCAAATCGGAAATGGTGGAATTCCATTTTGGGCTTTGTGAAAGGGTTTTTAATAATTTGAAGAGCATCAAGAGGAGATGGAAGGATCATGTTTGTGAAGGGTTCCAAGATCATGTCCCATGAAAAAAGTATGAATAAATTGGCGGTGTTCAGACTGTGGAAAAGACTTGTTGGGGGAGAGTGTAAGTTCCCTTGAAGTATTGTTTAATGGTATAAGAATTGAACTTTGTATCCTTAGACCTATAGGGAATAACTAATAAAAATGATTGGAAGTTTCAGAGTCCTATGTGGATTTTGAGGAAAAGGAAAACCTTTGTAATAATTTTAGCTGTGCAAGGTCTTCAAGAAATTATTTGATGAGTATTCATTGAATGTATCTTCAGGAGAATCCATGTTCAGATAGGAAGCAACCAGGAATGTACTTTCTCTCCACCTCAATCTTTTGAATTTCTAGTGTTCTTTTAAAGTGAATCCAAATGTCATCTCCTTTTTTTAAAGTTTTCTCTCATCATTTCAGTTTGAAATGACCATTTTTTTTTCTAAATTGCCTAGTAGAGCAGAAGAATTATTGGCCCTGCTGTTGAAGATCTGGGTTCAATTCCTAACACTTTTATTTACTACTTGTGTGATCTTGGGCAAGTGGCTTAACTTTTCAGGGCCTCTATTTCCTCATCTGCAAAAAGAGGGGATTGTAGTTCATGACATTTAATGTACCTTTTATTTCCAAATGTAGGAAGCTAAGTGTACTGGTTTCAGGTTCTGATGTAGGTATCAACAGAGATAGAAGCATGCTTGGAACAGAAAAAAGCAGAAGGAAGTTCAGAGCAGACATAGGCGGGTAGAGTACAGTTGGTTCTAATGCATCAATATATATATATATATATATATATTCACTGTTTTATATACAATCCTCTTTTGCTATTCTTCTTTGTATATAGAAGTGTTAATGTTTGTTAAATTCATGAAAAAAGAGAATTATATGTTGAATATTTGGTGAACCTGGACAACACAATGAGCAGGGTTGTGGAGTCAGATGAATAAAGATTTTGAATCACATTTGGAAAGTAGGAAGACACTTTCAGTCTTGTCAACCTATTGCTACTAAAGGAAAAACAAACAAAACACCTATCTCTCTAACACCAATATTCTACAGATGAAAATATATTGAATCCTTTCTATATTCCTTTTTAGGGAATCTAAGGAAATATTTAGTTCTGTTCTTTGCTAGGAAGTGTATTTGAAATCTAAGATTTTGATTAATCCACAGGCAATAGAAAGATGTATACTGGGTCTAAATGGGATCCCAAACAATGATGTGCATGTGGAAAATGGCATGGAAGACATCTAGGGTACATGAGAAACCAATCTCTTTCTTCTAATAATTTCTTGAATTTCTGGAAAAACATAAGGTAATTTTTGAATGGGCCATGGTATAAAGCCTTAGTAGATCTTTCTTTCTAGATTTAGACAGTTAAATGATATTGATAAGTTTAAAAAAATGTAAAGCTTAATTTAGTTTGCTACTAATTTTTTGGTGAAAATTAAAGTTAACTATAAATTTCAGTAGCTCTATACTACACTACTCTGTATAATTCATAATTTTCTCCTCTATTATTTTTAATATCTAATTTTGAAGTTAGGCATTTACAACTTTATAAAGTATTTTAATCAGCATTCTCTTTTTAAAGCCTTCATTTGGCCATCCTATCACATTTATGTATTACCTCAATTCTTTCTTTCTGGCACCACCATTCATTTAGTCTCCTATGTTCAAAATATTGATCATTGACTTTTATCCCACACTTCTCATATTTAGTTACCAAATCTTATTAACTATTAGACTAAACTATCATTTATATCTCTCTCTACTCCATTTCCACTGTCACTACTCTACTGCATAAGCCCATAAGCATATGCCTGGATCACTGCAATAGCAACTTTATAGATTTTTTTCAACGAAATTCCTGCCTCTTTTCATGAAATCATATATATATATATATGTATATATACATATATATGTATATATACACACATATACATCTATCTATATATATACATGTATACATATATACATATATGTATGTATGTATATATATACACACACATCTATATAACATGCATAGATGTGTATATATACATACACATGTGTGAGTGTGTGTGTGTGTGTGTGTATTTCTAATTGATAAATCACCTCATAACAATATTAACAAGTAAGCAGCAAGTGGTTCAACAGATAGAATGCTGGGCCTGGAGTCAGGAAGACCTGATTTGAAATCCAGCCTGAAACACTTACTAGCTCTATGACCCTGGGCATGTCACTTAACCTCTGCTTCTCTTAATCCTATGGAGAAGGAAATGGCAAACCACCCCAGTATCTTTGCCAAGAAAACCCCATGCACAGTATAGTCCACGGGGTCAAGAAAAGTTGGATACAACTGAATAATAACAACAGCATATTATTATTTTCATTTTTATGAGTGAGGAATATTGGTAATATTTGGTACTCTAATCCCCCCAAATCAGGAACATACTACCCCACAAGGATCTATAGAGACCATGAGAAAGTGGTCTCATATTTGCTGTACATGTTGTGAAGGGTGAACTTACAATTCTTGAGAGTCCTTTTGTAAGAAGTAATTTTCTCCATGTTGTGTGGCTCTCACAATTTTCTCCATAACATGATGTAACTTTCTGCTTGGATCTTTGTAGACTCCCCAAGCTCCTTTTTTATAATGTGTTCTATTTTACTTTGGCTCCCAAAGCAAACACTGCTGCTAGCTATTTTGAAGACACTATTAGGCTGCCAATGGGAAAATCTTAAATCTTCCTCACTTTTCAAAGTTTGGAAGGTCTTCCTGTTTTCAGAAGAGATCAGTCTCATCAGACATTCAAATGCCTGATTCCAAATTATTTTATGAGTTTTTTGTTGTTGTTGTTATTTGCCTATTTTTTTAACGGAAGCCCCAAAGGTTGTAACTAAGTCTCTAATTTATTCATTAGCTTGATGGCAATTACTTTATTAAGGGCCTTCAATTGATGATTCAATAAAGATCTCTAGGTTTTATTTTCTTGTATTCTGGCCCTTCTGTACTTATTGAGATAGGGAATGGAATATATTTTTATAAGATGACACATGGATTTTGTTATGACACAAAATCTTTAAGTTGGAAAGAATGTTAAATGATTATTCTGGAGCCTTCCTTCAGTTCAGAACTCTCCCTTGTAGATGCTAGTATGACATTGATGATGAAAATGATAATGAAGATGGTGATGATCATATGTTTATATCACTACATATATTCATAAAATGCTTTATGTAAAATTACTTTGATTTTTACAACCAACCTTCTGAAGCTAATAATATAATTATTGTTATCCCTGATTCCCAGATCAGGAAATTGAGATTGAGAGAATTTAAGTGATGTCCAATTTCATATGATTAGCAAGACGTTCTGAATCAAGATCTCTTTCTGCTATATTGTGATCCCTCTCATGTAATTAATGTATCCTACTAAAAAATATTTCTAGGAATAGACTTTGCAGGTACTCTAGATCTGAATAATTCTTTCTCTGTATTATTTAAATGCAATTTTGCCCTATTTCATATCCATATATATATATATATATATATATATATATATATATTATATATTCCAAAAATGTAGTTACTAATATTATATTTGAAAAAAGTTATTATCATCTTTAATATTCAATATCAGAAAGCAACAAAATTTCAGAGCTGGAAGGAATTTTAATAGTCAACTAGTTCAACCTGTACCTAAAAAGAATGCTCGCTACAAAATACACATAAAAAATGTTCCTTCAGTCTCTGCTTGAAGAACTCCAAGAAGAACCCCCATTCCTAACTCCAAGGAAGCTAATTTGACTATCAGAATGCTTCTGTTTTTCTTGATGTCAAGCCCTTTTAACTTCTACCTATTGCTCTTGATCTTATTTCCTGGTGGTCACAAAAAGAAATCTAATCCTTCCTTCTTAAAATGGTCTTTCAAATACTATAAGATATTTTCCATTTGGCCCTTAAGTCTCCACTTGTCCAGGAGGAATATCTCCAGTTCTTTTAATAGATGTTCATGTGACAAGGATTATCAGCCCTTAGCAGTCTATTTGCTCTCCTTTGCAAGTTCCTCAGCTTATCAGTGTCTTTCTTAAACCATGCTGCCTAGAAATTAATACATTCTTTCACACATGCTCTGGTCAGAGCTGAATACAAATGTAATATCACCTAATTATGAAAGCTAGGCCTCTCCTAATGTAGGTCAAGAGCATGTCACCTAATTCATAATACCATTGACTCATGCTGGTATTACAATCAACTAACACCATTAGGGCTGTTCCAGACAAACTCCTATCTAGCCTCATGCTTCCTCCAGCTTCAACTTTGGCTTTCATTTTTTGGATGGAAG
Organism: Phascolarctos cinereus; assembly: GCF_003287225.1. Classification (NCBI taxonomy): domain Eukaryota; kingdom Metazoa; phylum Chordata; class Mammalia; order Diprotodontia; family Phascolarctidae; genus Phascolarctos; species Phascolarctos cinereus. The sequence goes on along the minus strand of NW_027555847.1, from coordinate 452,515,841 downwards.
TATATGTCTTTACTTTTGTTCCTACCATATTTCATTTTGTTATATTCATCCTAAAATTTTAACCCGTTAATATCCTTCACACTGTCACTCACTGTACTCTGGGAGGGATTATTTTAGCCTTAATTTTGGGTCCTACCCACTTTCTAGGACCCTATCAATTCTTTGGCCTTTAAGGAACTAAGTATATTGGTTCCGCTTCTGGGAGCCAAGATGGCAGAGTGAAAAGGTAGTTGCTCTCACTCTCCCCTATCAACCTCTGAAAACCCAGAAAATATCAGCCCAGAAAAAAAGAAAAAACCTGGACACCTGAAGTAGAAGAAACACATGGAGCAGCAGTGCAGTAGACCAGCAAACAGGTCTCCCAGTGCCTCAGCAAAAACAAGGGGCCCCAGGCAAATAAGTACCCTGTGGCATTCATCTGAAAGGAGGTGAGGAAAACAACTTAAAGGCTTCCTAAAGCCCCAACCTTGATGATTCCAACCCAACATCAGATGAGCTGTAGGAGCCCTGAAACCTCCAATTCTGAAGAAATCCTGAAGCCCAGGTGGTAGAGCAGGCAAACACCAACACCTGGACCTCCGAGTGCCTCAGTGAGGGTGGGGAACCGTGGAAACCAGCTCAGAAAACCACCAGGAGCCTCAGCACTCCACTCAAAGGAATCTCCCTGCATTAGCAGAAACAGGGAGACAACACTGCAGGGGCCCCAGGCAGATAAACACCCTGCAGCACCCATCTAAAAGGAGCTGAAGAAAGCTAAAGGAAAGGAAAAGCAGGCAACCTAGAATTGCCTGAAAGTTCCAGCCTTGCTGATTCCAGCCCAACAAGGTAAGCTGCCAGAAACCTACAGCCTCCAATTCCAGCATAAGAGGCCCCAGCACACAAAGCCAGTGACCAAGACCTAGGCTCCCAACACAAGAAGCTTGGGTCAGTACCCTCTGTTCCCCAGCAGGAGAGCTCAATCTCTTTAAAGGCCAGGGAATAAAGAAACACCATGAGTAAAAAGAAACACCATAGATTCATATTATGAGAAGAGTGAAGATCAAGACAGAAATTCTGAAGAGGACAACATTGTCAACAAACCCACATCTGCAACAACAAAAGGGAATATGAACTGGTCTGAAGCCCAAAAAGCCTTCTTAGAAGAGCTCAAGAAGGATTTTAATAGTCAAATGAGAGAGGTAGAAGAGTCCTTCAAAAATACAATTGGCCAATTGGAAAAAAATACACTGAAGAAAACAAGTCCCTAAAAAACACAATTGGCCAATTGAAGAAGGAAGTACAAAAACTAACAGAAGAAAACAATCTGTTAAAAACTAGAATTGGACAAATGGAAACTAATGTCTCTATGAGAGAGCAAGAATCAGTCAAACAGAAACAAAAAAAAATAGATGAAAATGTAAAATACCTCATCAGTAAAACAACCACCTGGAAAATCGACTCAGGAGAGACAATTTAAAAATTATTGGACTACCTGAAAATCATGATGAAAAAAGAGCCTGGACAGTATCTTTCAGGAAATCATAAAGGAAAACTGCCCGAAGTCCTAGAACCAGAAGGGAAAATAACCATAGAAAGAATCCACCATCACCACCTGAAAGAGATGCCAAATCGACAACGCCAAGGAATATAATAACAAAATTCCAAAACTACCAGATAAAAGAGAAGATGCTGCGAGCAGCCAAAAAAAAAATTAAATATTATGGAACCACAGTCAGGATTACACAGGACCTTGCAGCTTCTACATTAAATATTCCATAAGGCAAAGGAGCTTGGAATGCAGCCAAGGATCAATTACCCAGCAAAAATGAGCATCATTTTTCAAGGGAGGAGGTGGATATTCAATGAAATAGGAGACTTCCAAACTTTCCTGATAAAAAGACCAGAGCTCAACAAAAAATTTGATCTTCAAGTACAGGACTCAAGAAGGACTTAAAAAGGTAAATGGGACAGAAAGATACAATATGTTGTTAATAAAGGGGGGGGGTTTTAAACCCCTACAAGGGAATATGACACTTGCAACCCTTGAGAACTGTATTGTTATTACACCTTGTTAAAGGAGTATACATAAAGAGGGTGGATATTAGTTGACTTTGATGTAATGATAAAAAAAAATCTAATCAAGTGGGTTAAATGGATCCAAATAAGTGGATCAATCTGATCTTAGAAAATGTACTGAGAAAGGAGGAGGCAGACAAGGGTAAATTACATTACAGGAAAAGACACAAAATCCTATTACAGCAGAGGGAAGGGGGGGGAGCATTGTTTGAACCTTACTCTCATCAGATTTGGCTCAAGAAGGGCATAATATAATCAGTTAGGTATAGAAATCTAACTTGCCCTATAGGCAGTAGGAGGGAAAAGGGGAAAGAAAAGGGAGGGGGAAAGAAAAGGGAGGGGGAAAGAAGGGAGGGAAGAAGCAGTAAGACTAAAGGGGAAGAAAAGGGAAAGGGATAATAAAAGGGGGAAGGGACTGAAGGAGGCGGTGGTCAAAAGCAAAACACTAGTGAAGGGGGAAAGGAAAAAGGAGAAAGAAAAGCATAAATGGGGGAAAGGATGGAGAAAAAGACACAGATAGTAATCATAACTGTGAATGTGAATGGGATGAACTCTCCCATAAAACAGAAATGGATTGCAGAATGGATTAAAAACCATAATCCTACAATATGTTGTTTACAGGAAACACATTTGAAAAAGAGTGACACATACAGGGTAAAGGTAAAAGGCTGGAGCAGAATATATTATGCTCAGCTGAAGTAAAAAAAGCAGGGGTAGCAATCCTGATCTCAGACAAAACAAAAGCAAAAATAGATCTAATCAAAAGAGATAAGGAAGGAAACTACATCCTGCTAAAAGGCACCATAGACAATGAAGTAATATCATTACTAAACATATATGCACCAAATGGTATAGCATCCAAATTCTTACAGGAGAAGTTCAGGGAGTTACAGGAAGAAATAGACAGCAAAACTATACTAGTGGGGGACCTGAACCTCCCCCTCTCGCACTAGATAAGTCTAACCACAAAATAAACAAGAAAGAAGTTAAGGAGGTGAATAGAACATTAGAAAAGTTAGGTATGATAGACCTCTGGAGAAAACTGAATGGGGATAGAAAGGAATATACTTTTTTCTCGCAGTACATGGCACATACACAAAAATTGACCATGTACTAGGGCATAAAAACCTCACAATCCAATGCAGAAAGGCAGAAATATTAAATGCATCCTTTTCAGATCATGATGCAATAAAAATTATATGTAATAAAGGGCCATGGAAAGATAGACTAAAAAATAATTGGAAACTAAATAATCTAATCCTAAAAAATGATTGGGTCAAACAACAAATCATAGAAACAATCAATAATTTCATTCAAGAGAATGACAATAATGAGACAACATACCAAAACCTATGGGATGCAGGAAAGCAGTTCTTAGGGGAAGTTTTATATCTCTAAATGCTTACATAAATAAAATAGAAAAAGAGGAGATTAATGAATTGGGCATACAACTAAAAAAACTAGAAAAAGAACAATTAAAAATCCTCAACTAAACACCAAATTAGAAATATTGAAAACCAAAGGAAAAATTAATAAAATTGAAATTAAGAAAACTATTGAACTAATAAATAAAACTAAGAGCTGGTTTTATGAAAAAACCAATAAAATAGATAAGCCTTTGGTTAATTTAATTAAAAAAAGAAAGAAGAAAACCAAATTACTAGTATCAAGAATGAAAAGGGTGAAGCTACCACCAAGGAAGAGGAAATTAAAACAATAATTAGGAATTATTTTGCCCAACTATATGCCAACAAATTTGACAATCTTAGTGAAATGGATACATATTTACAAAAATATAAATTGCCCAGATTAACGAAGAGGAAGTAAAATACTTAAATAACCCCATCTCAGAAAAAGAAATTGAACAAGCCATTGATGAACTCCCTAGGAAAAAATCTCCAGGGCCAGATGGATTTACATGCGAATTCTATCAAACATTTAAAGAACAATTAATTCCAATACTATATAGACTATTTGGGAAAATAGGTGAAGAAGGAGTCTTACCAAATTTTTTTTTATGATACAAATATGGTGTTGATACCTAAACCAGGAAGAGTCAAAATAGAGAAAGAAAATTATAGACCAATTTCTCTAATGAATATAGATGCAAAAATTTTAAACAAAATACTAGCAAATACACTATGGCAACTTATCACAAGAATAATATACTATGACCAGGTAGGATTATACCAGGAATGCAGGGTTGGTTCAATATTAGGAAAACTATCAGCATCATTGAGCATATCAACAACAAAACCAACAGAAACCACATGATCATCTCAATAGATGCAGAAAAAGCTTTTGATAAAATACAACACCCATTCCTATTAAAAACACTAGAAAGCATAGGTATAAATGGAGTCTTCCTTAAAATAATAAATAGCATAATCTAAAACCTTCAGCAAGCATTATATGTAATGGGGACAGAGAAGCATTTCCAATAAGATCGGGGGTGAAACAAGGATGTCCATTATCATCACTGTTATTCAATTTTGTACTGGAAACCTTAGCTTTAGCAATAAGAGAAGAAAAAGAAATTGAAGGCATTAGAATAGGCAAAGAAGAAACAAAGCTATCACTCTTTGCAGATGACATGATGATATACTTAGAGAATCCTAGAGAATCAAGTAAAAAACTACTTGAAATAATAAACAACTTTAGCAAAGTTGCAGGCTATAAAATAAACCCACATAAATCATCAGCATTTCTATATATTACCAACAAAGCCCAACAGCAAGAGATAGAAAGAGAAATCCCATTTAAACTTACTGTAGACATTATAAAATATTTAGGAGTCTACCTCCAAACAAACCCAGGAACTCTATGAACACAATTACAAAACACTTTTCACACAAATAAAATCAGATCTAAATAACTAGAAAAACATCAGTTGCTCATGGGTAGGCCGAGCTAATATAATAAAAATGACAATCCTACCTAAGCTAATTTACTTATTCAGTGCCATACCAATCAAACTACCAAAAAATTATTTATAGAGTTAGAAAAAATAATAACAAGATTCATTTGGAAAAAAAAAGGTCCAGAATATCAAAGGAACTAATGAAAAGAAATGCAGGGGAAGGTGGCCTAGCAATTCCAGATCTTAAATTGTATTATAAAGCAGCAATCATCAAAACTGCTTGGTACTGGCTAAGAAATAGGGAGGTGGATCAGTGGAATAGGTTAAATATGCAAGACACAGTAGTCAATGACTATAGTAATCTATTATTTGATAAACCCAAAGACCCCAGCTTCTGGGATAAGAACCCACTCTTTGAAAAAAACTGCTGGGAAAACTGGAAAAGAGTATGGCAGAAACTAGGCATAGACCCAAATCTCACACCATATACCAAAATAAAGTCAAAATGGGTTCAGACTTAGATATAAAGGCTGATACCATAAGTAAACTGGGAGAACAAGGAATAGTTTACCTATCAGATCTATGGAGAACAGAAGAATTCATGACCAAACAGGAGATAGAGAACATTATGAAAAGCAAAATGGATAATTTTGATTACATTAAATTGAAAAGTTTTTGCACAAACAAAGCCAATGCAACTAAGATTAGAAGGAAGGTAGAAAATTGGGAAAGAATTTTTACAACCAGTCTCTCTGATAAAGGCCTCATTTCTAAAAATATAGAGAATTAAGACAAATTTATAAGAACACAAGCCATTCCCCAATTGATAAATGGTCAAAGGATATGAACAGACAGTTCTCAGATGAAGAAATTAAAGCCATCTATAGTCATATGAAAAAATGCTCTAAATCGTTATTGATTAGAGAAATGCAAATCAAAACAACTCTGAGGTACCACATCACACCTATCAGATTGGCCAACATGACAAAACAGGAAAATGATAAACGTTGGAGAGGATGTGGGAAAATTGGAACACTAATACATTGTTGGTGGATCCAACCATTTTGGAGAACAATTTGGAACTATGCCCAAAGGGCTACAAAAATGTGCATACCCTTTGATCCAGCAATAGTACTTCTAGGGCTATATCCCAAAGAGATCAAACAAATGGGGAAAGGACCCATATGTACAAAAATATACATAGCATCTCTTTTTGTGGTGGCAAAGAACTGGAAATTGAGAGGATGCCCATCAATTGGGGAATGGCTGAGCAAGTTGTGGTATATGAATGTAGTGGAATACTATTGTGCTGTAAGAAATGATGAACAGGATGACTTCAGAAAAACCTGGAAAGACTTATATGGTCCAAATGCTGAGTTAAGTGAGCAGAACCAAGAGGACTTTGTACACAATAACAGTCACATTATGCAATGACTAAGATTGTTAAACTGAACCTTTCTGAGCATTATGAGGATCTAAGACTTTTCCAGAGGCCTCAGGATGGATAATGCTGTTCACGTTCAAAGAGAGAAGTATGGAAGTCGAATCACTCTCACTTATTTTTACCTTCTGTTGAGTTTTGTTTCATCTTTCTAATGGTTCCTCCTATTGGTTTTAATTTTTACTTACAACTTCACTAATGTGTAAATATGTTTAATGGGTATGTAAATGTAAAGCCTATATCAGATTGTGTACAGTCTTGGGGAGAGTTGGGGGGGGGAGGAAAAAGGAGAAAAATTTTCAACTCAAAAGCATATGGAAAAAATTAAAAAAATTTAAATTAAGGAAAAAAGAAAAATAAATATATGAAACAGTCGATTTTGTCCACATTTTTTAATCATCTGTACATTCTGAGATGTTGATGAATTTCAAATTTCTCTATCCATATCCCTATTTGAAATAAATTGATTTTTTTTCCTGGAAAGTCAGATATTCTTTTCTTATAGCATACAAAGTATGATTTATAGGAAAATACCCATTCCTCTCCAAGCATTTGAAAAAAATATTGCCCCTGTATTGTGCCAAAAGCCAAAACATAGACATATACTTATTTCTTGGGAGTAGATTAGAGGTTTTTACTTTCTTGATACTATACCACATCGTAATAATCTCCTCTAAGTAACTTACCATTTGCTTGATATCACTTTTATAGCTGGAAATGCCAAAGAAGCTTTGTTTGGGGCAGGGTATGACGAGAGAGAGGAATAATAATTACATTACATATAATTTGTCAAGGAGAATAAATAATTCAAGGTTATATGTGTTTTAACTAGGCACAGTCAGACTCTTTGGCCCCTTTTTGGTCATATTACCTGACCAATTTACATTTATATTATATCAATTTTTTTTATTACATTGATATTATATCGCCCATCCCCCCATGCAATCAGTTGCCAAGTTTTTTCAACTCTACTTCCACCACATATCTCACATCTATCCTCTTATTGCCATTCATAAAACCACTAACCTAATTCAGGGACTCATCACCTCTAACCTGTACTATTTGCAGTTGCCTCCTAATTGGCTGTCCTGTTTCCAGCTCCTCCAATTCATTCTGCATACAGCTGCCAAATTCATATTCCTAAGACAGAGGTAAAACAATGTCACTCCCCTACTGAAAACAAACAAAAACTTTCACTGTTTCCTTATTGCTTCTTATAATAAAACATAAAATCTCCAACCTAATTTTGAATCTCTTTACTAGCTCTTCAAATAACTTCAATATCTAAAACTCTTTACTCTGCCTACTTTACAATCTTATTTAGAATTACTCCATTTTATGCAATCTCTGTACCAGTTAAACTGGTTTAATAGTTGTCCCCCTTACCTGCCATTCCTTTTCCAGCTAGCATGCCTTTTTACAGGATGTCTCACTTATATGCACTCCTGCTTCACTTCCACCTTTTAGATTCCTTAGGTTCCTTCAAAGTTTATCATCTAGGTACTCATGTCCCTGTTTGAAATTATTTAGTCATTGTGCAATGAAGGGGTATCAGATTACTACCTGTGTTCAAATGCTAGCTCCATTAATCTCTATGTAAACCTAGGCGAGTCACTTAACTACTTTAGACATCAGTTTCTTCATATGTAAGTTAAAGTGGTTAGAGCTGATGGTCTTTGAGGTTTCTTTCAACTCTAACTCCTACTTTGTATATTTTTTAAATTTAATCATCTGTATATACATATTAAGGGGGAATAGTTGTTGTTCAGCTATTTCAGTCATATCTGACTCTTCCTGACTCCACTTGCAGTTTTCTAGGCAAAGACACTGGAACAGTTTGCCACTTCCTTCTCCAGCTCATTTTCCAGTTGAGGAAAGTGAGGCAAAGAGCATTAAATAACTTGTCCAGGGTCACACTCTTAATAAATGTCTGAAGCCAAACTTGAACTCTGGTCTTCCTGACTCCAGGTCTAGTACTCTATCCACTGCACCACCAACTGACCCTACATCAATCCTAAAAGTAAGTCAGTTAACTAGAATTTATTGAGTATTTAATTTATGCTAGGTCATATGCTAAGGATTAAGAATACCAAAATTAGCACCTGCATTTTAGTTTTGGGCATGTTAAAGAAGTTTTGGTTATCTGATGTTTGGGAGGAAAAAATATTTGTCCTCTAGAGTATAATTTACATTTTACAATCAAAGAACTACAATTTATTTCACAAAACAAAGTCATATTCCAATGCATTTTAATTCATGGGTTCATGGATACAGAATATTGGGATTTGTAGATATTCTAAAGATCATGATAAAGATGCCATAGAAATATGCACCTTTTTCAGAATTATATATTTCTTGTTTTTAGAAAGAAGCTCCTAGTGGGCAGAGTGATGCATTTCTTGGTTTTTGGTTTTTGTCTTTGTATTCCTAGAGCCAAGCACTATGCTTTGTTAACAGCAGACAATTCATAAATGCTTGCTGAATCAAATGGGTTATATCAAATTAAGTTAGCATAAGATAAAACAGAAGAGATAATGCATACTTTTCTGGCCATTTGTCAAGTACAGGACTGACCAAAATATGTTAAAAACTTCACATGTGACAGTGGATTCATTATCACATTGAAATAGTATTTGGGATAATCCCAAATTGACATATATAGACACAGCATAGCGAAATTCCAAGTCAGAATTATTCTTTATTCATGAATTAAATGGTAATAGTGGGGCAAGTCTTTGGAAAAAACAAGCATCACTAAATTCTGACTTCTGTCCTTAAGTTCTTTGAGATAATAAGTCTCTGACCTGGGCATTCAGTTCTGCCACCACATCAAAAGCTAAATGCCAAATTGATATATACTCAAGAGACTTTACTAGTTTGCAACACTCTGGAGGTAAACTTGCCACTCACTTCTTCCTCTCAAAGATAAAACATGCTCAAGAAATCATTGCATTTGTCATCTGTGAAATGTGAGGAACTAGGGTTAAATGGCTTTCAGGGATAAAAGAACTACAGTAAAGTACAGACACCCAGATAGTCCTAAGGAAAATACATAAGCAGGAATTTTCTAGCACATTTTCTTATGGAGGAAATCCAACAACTTAGTGGAAATCATTACATTCAGTTTTTGTTCCAATTCCTGGAGTAAAGTATCACTGCCTATTTCATCTCCTTAATTTCCTCAGTTTGTATTCATGAATAACATCAGCCAGATAGATTGGAAGTACTTAAGAGATATTCTCCTTCATATTAGATTGCTATCTAATAATAAAAATCCTTCTTCTACTGTGCTCTAAATCTTTCAGCTTTTTCATGGTCTCTAAATTCATCACTGAAATATTTTAAAAAATAAAATAAATTACATGTTCTAGTGAGAAAAAAAAGGTTTAAAATGTTGCTGAGTAAATCTTATTTTGACCTTGTATGTGCATGAGACATTTGACATAAAAATTACTGTATGGATTAACACAATGTAGTCTATTTTGCCTAACTGCAGAGCACAAGTGAAATAAATCTGAATATACTTTCAGAAAATAAATTTAGAAGTTGCATTTGACTGAAAATTCCACAACAATAATGTGGTAAGTAATATTACTATATTAGGTGAATCTTTAAAAAAAAATGGGTACAGAAACTGAGCATAATACAGAGAGGGTCACATTGTCAGAAGATTAGGAGGCAGCTGAAGAGAATCAATAGTTCAATAGTTTATATTGAGGGATCTGTGGCAAAAATTTTGACTCCTCATAAAAAGGAGACATTGCTGGGGACATTTACTACGTCTGTCTCCCTCTCTCTCTTAACCTATTATTATTATGTATGCAATTGTTTGTGGCCCTAATCTTGAGATGTTGGCTAGTCTTCCATTGGCTCCCAAACTACTTTCTGTAAACAAGGCTAAAACTATACAAACAATGAATGAATCTATATCCCCTGAATTGACTGTGTAAACAGTGTATGAAACCAAAGGAAATGGACTAAAGTTGATTATTTTATGAATTTTGCCATAAGACTTTCCCCCCATTTCTGAACCTATCTTCTCACGGAAGAATTAGAGTCCCACACAGCCACAAAATAATTCTTATTATTTCTAAGATGGCATTTGGTGGGATTTGAAGAGGAAGTTCTACCTAAAACAAACTAGCTCACAGTGGGCGATCATTCCCAATTACCACTTTCAAAGAGCTCTTTCGAAACTCAGATCACCCTCCATTTTCCGCAGAGTGAAAACAATCTAAAATATTTAGTACTTCTGTCTCCAATGCAAAGTTTTATTTGGCTTGTGTTTTCTAGCAAAGTCATCCTGAAGCAATCAAGCCAAAGAGCAGGCAGTTTTTGTAGATTAAAAAAATTCTGTTAAAAGCAGCTATAAATTTTACATGGGTTGCCAGGAGAATTTAATGTTGTTGGCATTAACCTTTTTTCTTTCTAACCATGCCCCAACATACTTCTATTTTAGTTTTCTGTTTTTAACATTTGTGGAAAAATAGCTCATGTTAATCCTGTCCCTGGTAGTGTTTATGCTTTGCTACATTAGGATAAGCTGGCCTTTTCTCACTGTGGTTCTTTAACCAGGCATACTGTATTAAGCATTTTAATAAATATTTCATTAAATACTCCATAATCTATCCATGGAGAACAATTTTCCTTCTGGGGAATATTGGAAGGTATTTGAGGGAGAAATTCTCATTTACACATTGAATATTGGTTAGGTAGGAATTATTTTTTCAAAAAAATTATATCATGGCTTACTTATGAAATAATTTAATGAATTACATGGATTCCAAGCCTTATTTCACATGAAAGAATTGAATTTTGTTAATGATTATCAAAAGATAATTTGCTTTTATATTATTATTTTGGGAGTTTTCCTTTAACATCCTTAATGATATAGCCTTATATCTTATTAACTATTTCAAATAAGAAAAGTATACCTTTCTTTCACCTAGGCCTTTGAGAATTGCTTTTACTTTAGCAAAGAGTAGAAATAACAAAGCTTTGAGTTACATAGGCCAAATGAATCGTGGACTTTGAGGCTTTGTGTTTTGTCCTGCAGAGCAATTAAATGAAAAACTCTGGCCTTTTTATATAAGATGTTTCTGGCTTGCACTTTAAACTTTTTGTTTTTATTTCCTTACCTGCTTGTGGTGTTATGCTACAATGTTATGATATAGCTAAGTTTAGCAGTAGTAGAAGTGGGTTTCCTTGTATAGGAAGTTAGCTGATCCACAAGGAGATTAAAGTGAAAACTTTGTATTCCTTTAACATTTTTATGTTGAAAAAGGAGACCTGTGGCACAACATATTAATGTTACTTCTCTGTTTTTTTAGAATGTTATACTTCCTAAGTTTCCATATTTGATGATGCAGAAATTGCTAGAGCAGATTCTACAGTGATGTTGCACACCTAATTGTGCATTGTATTTTAAAACGCCCGTTACAATGATGAGATCCTGTTGTGTACAATCACATAGGAACTTTAATTGAACTTGAAAGCACTATTGCCATTTGGTGGATAATAGTTTCCATCTTATAACATGAAGAAATGTGCTCAATATGACTTTTCAAAATGACCAAAGAATTTTACTTCATTCAACCTAATTTTTGGGATTCTCATATGGTAAGAATGCCCTATTTTGAAGCAGATCCAGTAGAGGTTCGGGAAAAGAAATATCTCACATTCCTGAGAGTATTCTGGACCCACATGTATACCATAGTAAGAGCTGGCACTGCTTTTCCTTCAATTAGGACTCCTTTACCTACTATCCTATTTTGTAGATGAGGAAAATGAGGCTAAGAGGATATATGACTTTCTCAAAGTCACACAGCTAGTTAAGTGTTTGAGTTATGCTTCAAATTCAAGTCTTGTTGACTCCAAATCAAGTACTCTTTCAAATTAATAATACAATATTGCTCACCAGTATCATCAGCCATTTTACATAGAATTACATTTTACAAATGTGATTAGCATCAATTCAGAGAACCAGAAATTAACACCCCCCAAAAAAAAATCAGCAATCTATTGTGTCTGCTGCAGAGTTTTATTTTATTCTTTAACGTGGCAATTTTAATACTTTTTTAGATAACATTGTGAAATCACCTTGTATGTGGAGCTCATGATACCGTTCTATGGTAAGTACTCCTTGAACAAAACAAAATTTACATTCATACTGACTCCAGTAATCTCCATGCTATTCAGAGCTATAACTATCACCACACAGCTCGGGCTTTGACCATGGGTTCATGAAAGTTCATGTAAGTGGAATAATGAAATATTGATAAAACTAAAGAGATTTTGATATCATGGAGTATACATTTTTTTCCTTGAGCAAAACTGGTCATAGAAATTAACTGCTAATCATAACAAAGCAACAGACCTAGTCATAAAATACCTAGTTAGTAAGATAGAGGCAACATCTGATCCCATAATTCGTCCCCCTCAGGGGCACGTCACTATCATTTCTCCTACTCAGTTCCAATTTCCCCTCCTGCTATACTGTGACTACCTGAAACAAAGCAGTAGAATGCATACATGGGATTGCCAATATCAACAATGAGGCCAGAAGTGATGGTTGAATGAACCATCCTTTGCTGAGATGGCCTGTAGATTTTTATACCAAACTGAATATTTAATAATTTCTAGAGAAAATTAATTTCTAGTTATGACTCTGATTCCTCCCATAACAAATAGAATGTTTTATCTAATAATCAGCAAAACACAGAAAACATTAATTTCACAATATCTGGAACTTATTTCAGTTGCATAAACCCCAGCTCAGATTATAGAAGTTCAGCTTAAAGAACTTAGGAAGTAGAATAAATTTCCTTAATTAATTAGAATAGGAATTTTGAAAAAAGGAAGAGGGAGATACAATATGAGTTCAAATATAATCTGTGCTACTTTAGCTACTTGTATAGGCTACAGGATATTGTTCTACCTCTTTGGACATAAATTCTTCTTCTTGTGTGATGGATAGTTGGACTAGACAATCTGTAAGCTAAATCCTCTCTCTCTCTCTCTCTCTCTCTCTCTCTCTCTCTCTCTCTCTCTCTCTCTCACACACACACACACACACACACACATACACACACATATTATCCTATAGACTTGAGAGTACTGTCACTCAAAATCCAGCAAAAAGAAGTTCAGGAGTGTCAAATTGGTTCATATTACATGGAAAATAGGTAATCTTAGTTATTCCCATGACAGTAAACTACAATAATTACATTAGAGGATCTCAAGCAAAACAATTAATGTTAGAAAATGGAAGTTGACTCTTTAGTATTTCAATATTTGTTTAGTATATGCCATCACTAATATTCTCTATTAATGATCATTGTCAAAGATATATAAGTCACTAATATTCATTGAAGATGACAAGTATCATCCAACTGTGTTTTAGATAATTAGAACATCTTCTTCATAGATAAAGAAAATCAAGGCAATATCAAGGATCAGGGGCCTTTCTTGGTTGACAAGCATGCAGACCAGGAAAACAGTGACCACATCTCTCCCCATATCATACTACCTTAAAAGCACCAAAAAACTTCCCAAACCCTGGAACTAGATCTGAAAATAGGATAATAATCCAGAATCTTCAGATGCTACCCCATCAACTCCCACATCACTAATAGATCACAACTTTGACATAAGGTTGAAAATCAAGAAACAATGTAGAAAAATGAGCAAGCAAAAAAAAAAATAACTTGACCATAAAAATTTACTATGGTAACAGAGCAGATCAAGAAACAAACAGAAGAAAATGAAGCCAAAACAACTACAAGCACCTCAATGAAGAATGTCAATTAAATGCGAGCCCAACAATAATACCCGGAAGAGTTTAAAAATTATTTTTAAAATCTATTTAGAGTGGCAGAGGAAAAATTAGGTAAAAAAATAAAAGCAAAGGAAGAAAATGTAAAAAAAAATATTATTGTTAAACAAATAGTGATGAAAATAACACCTTAAAAAGCAGAAATGGCCAAATGGAAAACAAATACAAAGGATCTCTGAAAAAAATAATGCCTTAAAAATTAGAATTGGGCAAGGAGAAGCTAATGATTCCACGAGACATCAAGAAACAATAAATCAAAGCAAAAAAAAGTGAAAAAATATCATTCTTGGGGCAGCTAGGTGACACATCAGATAGAACTCTGGCCTTGGAGTTAGGAGGACCTAAGTTCAAATTTGGCCTTAGACACTTGACACTTACTATCTGTGTGATCCTAGGCAAGTCACTTAACCTAGATTGCCTCGCCAAAAGGGGAAAATAAATAAAATAATGTAAAATAAAGAAAAATGTCATTCTTTGTAGATGATAGAGTAGTATACATAGAAAAACCTAGAGAATCAATTAAAAACCAACAGTTTAAATGTTTAACAATTTCAGCAACATTACAGGATATAAAACAAACCCATACAAATCATCAGCATTCCTTCATATTACCAAGAAAGTCCAGCAGAAAGAGAGAGAAAATGAAATTCCATTTAAAATAACTGCAGATACTATAAAAATCATGGGAGCCTAGGTGCCAAAATAAACCCAAGAACTATATGAAAACAATTACAAAATACTTCACACAAATAAAGACAGACTTACACAATTAAAGAAATATTGATTGCTTAATAGGTATACCAAGGCAATATGTCAAAAAATTGAAACTCTACCTAAATTAATTTACTTATTCAGTGTTATACCAATCTATCAAAAATTATTTTATAGATAGAGAAAAAAATAAAATTCATCTGGAAGAAAAAAAGGTCAAGATATCAAGGGAATCACTGAAAAAAATGTGAGAAAGGTCACCTTGCAATATCAGATTTTAAACTACTGCAAAGCAATAAGGATGAAAACTATTTAGTACTGGGTAAGATATAAAGTGGTGGAATAGTACACCAGATTAGGTACACAATACATAGTATCAAATGACCATAATCTTGTGTTTAATAAACCCAAATAGTCTTTGGGGTATGATCTCACTATTTGACAAAAATTGCTGGGCAAATTAGAAAGCAGGTTTCTGGAACCTAAGCATACACCAATATCTCACATCATATATAAAGATAAGGTCAAAACGGCTACATGAGAGGAGATCTTGAGCACCGGTTTGGTGAAGTAGACAAGTGACAATGAAAGGAAGCCCCACATGCCTTAGCATACCTGGGGAAAGGGGCAGAATCCAGTTCCAAGAACCACCACTTGCTTCAGTGTAGCTCTGGGCAAACAGGCATTCTTTAGTGGCCAGATCTCCACATGCTTCAGCATAACCCTGGGGAAATGCAGAAACATCCTGCCAGCTTCACCACACCCAAGACACAAGCACTAGGACCTCAGTTCATCATTGAGTAAGCTGCCAAAACCCTGAGTCATCAAGCAGTCCTAGTCACCCTCCACCCTACCCTTTCTTCACAGCATTAAACATGACTTTCCTCTGTGGGCCTGGGGGAAATGTCATGGTAGCACCAGGTAAACAGTAAAGGCCTACAGCCACTGGCACAAGAAGCCTGAGACAATTCGCCTTTCACCCTGGGAGCAGAGCTCAAATTCAAAAGAAAGGAAAAAAGCAAAAAACAATAAAAATAGTCTAACTATAGAAAGTTATTATTGTAACAAGGAGGATTGGGACATGGACTCAGAAGACGACAGCAATGTGAAAACACCTATAGGCAAAACCCTGAAGAAAAAATGGGAAATAGTATTAAGTCCAGAAAGAACTTATGGAAAAAGCTCAAAAAGGAGCTTAAAAATCATATAAGAGAGGAGCTGAGGTGAAAGCAGTGACTTGTTTGAGCTCTCCCACAAACCCCTCCAAATACCAGTGTAAAATGGCTCTAAACAAATTCTAGAGCAGCAGAAGCCACAAAAAGACAGAGTTAAACAAATGTCCATCTCGAGAATACTGGATGGTTGATGGAAAAGGTCTGCTGTGCCAGGCTGAGAGAAGAGTGAAGGTCATCATGGGCCATGCAGGCAAAAACTGGGCATCAGCAAACCTGGAGCAGGCCTCAGGGGACTGAATCACTAGCAGTTGAAGCAGTTTCCAGATCTCTCAACCCAGAAATTTCAAAAACAACTTAAAAGGTCAGTAGGAAAAGTCTGTTGGACATGGGTGAGGGAGATGCTTGGTCCAGCCCCAGTCCTGGCACAGTCCCAGGGTGGTGGTGACAGCTTCTGGGACTCTTGGCCACAGATGGTGGGGGGACCAAGCAGTTGATAAGATGGGGAATGCAGGGATCTCTTTGCTGGTGCGGAGGCAGGATTCTCTTGTATTACCCATGCTTGGATCTGAGGTCACAGTCCTGGGTGGTGATCCTGGGGTAAGTAGCATTGGCATGATGGAGCTTGTGAAGGCAGTGGAGAGGAAATTCTCCTCACAGTTCCAAGGCAGAAAAGAGTGCTTTTGGTCACTCATACATGACAGCACAGGTCAGCAAAGGAGTAAACAGCTCATCTTTGACCATACCACCTTGGAAGAATTGAAAATTTGCAGTACCTCTAAGAGTACCTCTGAAAACAGCTGCACAAAACCCCCTAAAGCTCTTGACAGTGCATTCTCCACACTGGAAACAGACCACCTACCTTACCAAAGAGTTTAAAACTCAAATAATTAGCTGGGAACATAAGCAAACAACACACAAAAAAAATCAGATCATCGAATCTTTCATTGGTAACAAAGAAGATCCAAATATACAACCAGAAGAAGACAACAAAGTCATAATTCCTACATCCAAAACCTCCAAGAAAAATATGAATCAGTGTGAGGACAGAGAAGAGCTCAAAAAAAGATTTTGAGAAGCAAGTAATAGAAGTAAAGGAAAAACTGGGAAGAGAAATGAGAGTAATGCAAGAAAGTCATGAAAAACTAGTCAACAGGTTGCTAAAGGAGACCCCAAAGAAATACTGAAGAAAATAACACCTTAAAAAATAGCCTAACCTAAATGTCAAAAGAGGTCTGAAAAGTCAATGAGGAGAAGAATGCCAACAGAATTGGCCAAATGGAAAAGGAAATTCAAAAGAAAATACTTCTTTAAAAATGAGAATGGAACAAATGGAAATTGATAAATTAATGAGAAATCAAGAAATTGTAAACCAAATCCAAAAGAATGAAAAAAAAATAGAAAACAATGTGAAATATCTCATTGGAAAAACAACTGACCTGGAAAATAGATCCAGGAGAGATAATTTAAAAATTATTGGACTACCTGAAAGCCATGATCAAAAAAAGAGCCTAGACATCATCTTTCAGGAAAACTCCTACAAATATTGTAGTCAAATTCCAGAGTTCTCAGGTCAAGGAGAAAATATTGTAAGCAGGCATAAACAATTCAAGTATTGTGGAAACACAATCAGGATAACACATGATTTAGCAGCTTCTATACTAAGGATCGATGGAGTTTGGAATATGATATTGTGGAGGGCAAAGGAGAGAGAATTACAACCACGAATCACCTACCCTGCAAAACTAAGTATAATCCTTCAGGGAAAAAATTCAATGAAATTAAGGACTTTCAAGCATTCTTGAGGAAAAGACCAGAGCTGATTAGAAAATTTGGCTTTCATATATAATACTCAAGAAAAGCATGAAGAGGTAAACAGGAAAGATAAATCATAAGGGATTTAGTATGGTTGAACTGTTTACACTCCTGCATGGAAAGATGATATTTGTAACTCATGACCCTTTTGTCAGTATTAGGTTAGTTGGAGGGGAAAAAATTATAAGAATAGATAGATCGATAGATAGAGGGCACAAGATAAGTGAAGATGAATGGGTGATATCTGGAGAATAAAATTAAGAGGTGAGAGAGGATTATACTGGGAGGAGGAGAAAGGGAGAGGTAGAAGGGGGTAATTATCTCACATAAAAGGGGGAGGAAAAATCTTTTACCATGGAGGGGAAGGGGGGGATGGTGAGAGGGAATGAATGAATCTTACTCTTACCAGATTTGGCTGAAGGAAGGATGACATACACACTCAATTGTGTATGGAAATCTATCTCACCCTACAGGAAAATAGGGGAAAATAGGGGATAACAGAGGGGGAATGATAGAAGGGAGAGCAGGTTGATGAGGGGGCAATCAGAAGTAAACACTTCTGAGGAGGACAGTGTTTAAAGAGAGAATAGAGTAAATGAGGGGTGGGATAGGATGAAGGGAAATAATAGTCAGTGTTTCACAAAATGACTGCTATGGAAGTGTTTTGCATGACTATACATGTATAATTTGTATCAAGTTGCTTGCCTTCTCAATGAGGGTGGGTGGGGAGAGAGGAAGGGGGAGAATTTGCAACCCAAAGTTTTAAAAACAAATGTTAAAAATTATTTTTACATGTAACTGGGAAATAAGATATACAGGCAATGAGGAATAGAAATTTATCCTTCCCTACAGGAAAATAGAAGGAGAAGGGGATAAGAGAAGGGGAGGGGTGATAGAAGGGAGGGTAGATTAGGAGTAGGGGTATTCAGAATGCATGCCCTCTTGGGATGGGTAGAGGTGAGAGATGGTGAGAAAATAATATGAGAGGTGTAGGAAAGGTTGAGAAAAGAAATGAGTGTTGCAAGAGAATTATGAAAAAAGAATAAACATCTAAGGACAAGAATACAACTGATTAAAAAGTATAATTGGGCAAATGGAAAAGGAAATAGAAAAATTTCTTAAAGAAAACAACTCTCTAAAAAGTGCAATTGGCTAGATGGAAAAGGAAGAAAAAAAACTAGCTATGGAAAACAGTTGCTTAAAAGTTAGAATTGGGCAAGTGGAAGCTAATGATTCTATGAGACATCAAGAATCAATCACATAAATTCAAAAGAATGAAAAGAATAGAAGAAAATGTAGAATAACCCATTGGAAAAAACAACTGACCTATAAAATAGATCCAGGAGAGACAATATCAGAATCATTCAGATACCTGAAAGCCACAATCAAAAGGACCTGGACAGCATCTTTCAAGAAATTATCAAAGAAAACTGCCATAATATCCTGGAACCCAAGGGCAAAATAGGCATCGAAAGACTCCACTGATCAACTCAGGATAGAGATCCCAAAATAAAAACTCCAAGGAACATTATAGCGAAATTACATAACTATCAGGTCAAGGGAAAAAAATACCACATGTGGCCAGAAAGAAACAATTCAAAAACCAGGATGCAACAATCAGGATTACACAGGATTTAGCAGCTGTAACATTAAAGGTTCAGAATTTATGGAACATGATATTCCAGAAGGCCAAGGAGCTAAGACTACAACCAAGAATCGCTGACCTGGTGAAATTAAGGATAATACTCCAAAGTAAATAAAAATGATCATTCAATGAAATAGAAGGATTTCAAGGTTTCACAAGGAGACTTGAATTCAACAATATCCAGAAGAGCTATCAAGACTCAAGAGAAGCCTAAAAAGGGAAAATAAAACACATGATATTCAATGGAAATGAACTTTACATACCTACATGGGAAGATGATAATTGTAATTCTTTTTTGGGGGGTGTTATATATTGCCATATTTCTTCTTTTCTCATATTTATTCTTATTTTTTAAATAAATTTTAATTAATTTTTTTTAGTTTTCAACATTCACTTCCACAATATTTTGAGTTACAAATTTTCTCCCCATCTCCTGTCTCCCCCCACCCCAAAATGGCATGTATTCTGAATACCCCTTTCCCTAATCTGCCCTCCCTTACATATTTGTCCCCCGCTCTGATCCCTTTGCCCTTCAACTTTTGTGTAGGGCAGGATAGATTTCTGTACCCCATTACCTTTATATCTTATTTCCCACTTGCATGAGAAAACTTTTTTTTATTTTGACATTGGTTTTTAAAACTTTGTGTTACACATTCTCTCCTTTCCTTTCTCCCTACCCACCCTCATTGAGAAGGCAAGCAACTTGATACAGGTTACACATGTATAATCATGCAAAACACTTCCATAGTAGTCATGTTGTAGAAAACTAACTATACTTCCTTTCATTCTATCCCAACCCTTATTTATTCTATTCTCTCTTTTGACCCTGTCCCTCCTCAGAAGTGTTTGCTTCCGACTACCCGCTCCCTCAATCTGCCACTGCTCTCATCATCCCACTGCTCTCTTGTCCCCTTCACCCTCGATTTTCCTATGGAGTAAGATAGATTTCCATACCCAAATGAGTGCATGTATTATTCCCTCCCTCACCCATTTACCTTCAACTCACCCTGTGCCTTCCATTTATTTATCTATCTATCTATTTCTCTCTATATCTATCTATCTATCTATCATCTATCTATCTATCTATCATCTATCTATCTATATACTTACATATAGTTTTTTTTCTCCAACTACCTAATACTGACAAAGGTCTCATGAGTTACAAATATCATCTTTCCATGCAGGAATGTAAATAGCTCATCTTTAATATGTCTGTTATGATTTATCTGTCCTGTTTACCTCTTCATGTTTCTCTTAAGTCATGTATTTGAAAGTCAAATATTCTGTTCAGCTCTCGTCTTTTCATCAAGAATGCTTGAAAGTCCTCTATTTCAATGAATATCCTCTCTTTCATCTGAAAGATTATACTCAGTTTTTCTGGGTAGGTGATTTTTGGTTGCAATCCTATCTCCTTTGCCCTCCAGAATATCATATTCCAAGCCCTGTGGTCCCTTAATGTAGAAGCCGCTAAATCCTGTGTTATCCTGATTGTGTTTCCACAACACTTTAATTATTTCTTTCTGGCTGCTTACGATATTTTCTTCTTCACCTGAGAACTCTGGAATTTGGTTATAATATTCCTAGGAGTTTTTCTTCAGGGATCTCTTGCAGGAGATGATCGGTGGATTCTTTCCATTTCTATTTTATCCTCTGGTTCTAGAATATCAGTGCAGTTTTACTTGATAATTTCTTGAAAGATGATGTCTAGCTCTTTTTTTGATTATAGCTGTCAGGTAGTCCAATAATTTTTAAATTCTCTCTCCTGGATCTATTTTCCATGTCAGTTGTTTTTTCCTATGAGATATTTCACATTGTCTTCTATTTTTTTCATTCTTTTGGATTTGTTTTCCAATGTCTTGATTTCTCATAAAGTCACTAGCTTCCAATTGCTCCAATCTAATTTTTAAGTAAGTATTTTCTTCAGTGAGCTTTTGGACTCCCTTTTCCATTTGGCCAATTCTGCTTTTGAAGGCATTCTTCTCCTCATTGGCTTTTCGGACCTCTTTTGCCATTTAGGTTAGGCCATTTTTTAAGGTATTATTTTCTTCAATATTTTTTGGGTCTCCTTTAGCAAAGTGTTGACTAATTTTTCATAATTTTCTGGCATCACTCTCATTTCTCTTCCCAATTTTTCCTCTACTTCTCTTACTTGCTTCTCAAAATCTTTTTTGAGCTCTTCCATGGCCTGGGACTGATTCGTATTTTTCTTGGAGGCTTTGGATGTAGGAGCTTTGACTTTATTGTCTTCTTCTGGTTGTATGTTGTGATCTTTGTTACCAAATGAAGATTCTGTGGTGTGGCTTTTTTTGCCACTGTGTTTACTCATGATCCCAGCCAATTACTTGAGTTTTAAACTATTTGTAATGGAGAGATCTGCTTCCAGTGTGGAGAATGTACTGTCTCAGTCTTTGGGGATTTTGTGTAGTTGTTTTCAGAGATACTTCTAGAGACCTGTAAGTTTTCAATTCTCTCAAAGTAGTATGATCAAGAGTGAGGAGTTTACTCCCTCCCTGGCCTTTGCTCTGGTCTATGAGTGACCACAAACACTCTTTTCTGCCTTGCAACTGTGAGGAGAATATTCTCTCCACCAAGGCACAAGCTCCACCATGCCACCACTTCTCCTAGCCCCAGAATTGCCACCCAGAACTGTGACCCAGTTCCAAGCATGGGCAAAGCAAGATAATCCTGCCTCAGCACCAGCAAAAGATCCCTGCAATCTCCCTCTGATCAGCCACTTGATTCCCCCTCAGTCTGTGGGCCAGAAGCTCCAGAAGCATCTGCCACCTTGAATCCACATGCGGGGACTGGGGCTGGGACTGAGCTTCTCTCTCACTGCAGTCACAGACTTTTCTTACTGATCTTCTAAGTGTCTTTGGCATTAGTGGGTTGAGAAGTCTGGAAACTGCCAAGTTGGCTAAGGCCTATTTTGCCTGTGCACCCATGCCAAACTGCGTTCTTCTGTCATCTGGGCATGATAGACCTTTCTGGTGACCCATCCAGGTTGTCTTGGGCTGGAAATTTGTTTCACTCAGTCTTTTTGTCATTTCTGCTCCTCTAGAATTTATTTAGAGCCATTTTTATAGGTATTTGGAGGGGTTTGGGGGAGAGTAAGCCACTGCTTTCACTCTGCCATCTTGGCTCTGCCTCAATATTTGTAATTCTTTTTTTTTCTTTATTTTTTAATTTTATTAATTTATTTTGATTTATCAATAATCACTTCCATATGCTTTTGAGTTTAAAATTTTCCTTCCCCTTACTCCTCACCATACTTCCCAAGACTGTGCATGAATCTGATATAGGCTATACATTTACATTGCTATTAAACATATTTTCACATTACTGGTGTTGTAAGTAAAAACTTAAAACCAATAGGAGGAACCATCAGAAAGAGGAAACAAAACTCAACAGAAGAGAAAAAAAATAGCAATTCAAGTTTCATAGTTCTTTCTTTGGATGTGGATAGCATTTTCCATCATGAGGCCTCTGGAGATGTCTTCCATCCTTGTGTTTCTGGAGAGGGTTAAGTTTATCAATATTAGTCATCACACAACATGGCTGTTATTATGTGCAACATTCTCTTGGTTCTGCTCATTTCACTTAGCATCAGACCATACAGGTCTTTCCAGGTTTTTTCTGAAGTCAGCCTGTTCATCATTTCTTATACCACAATAGTATTCCATTGCATTCATATAGCACAACTTGTTCAGCCATTCACCAACTGATGGGCAACCCTTCAATTTCCACTTTTTGCCACCACAAAAAGAGCTGCTATAAACATTTTTGTACATGTGGGTCCTTTTCCCATTTGTATGATCTCTCTGGGATACAGCATTAGAAGTGCTATTGGTGGATCAAAGGGTATGCACATTTTTGTAGCCCTTTGGGCATAGTTCCAAATTGTTCTCCAAAATGGTTGGATCATTTCACAACTCCACCAACAATGTATTAGTGTTCCAATTTTCCCACAAAGAAGTAAAACATATTGATGGATATATAAAGACAAATTAGTAATTATAAGTCTTTAACTTCTTTCTTTTATTTTGTGATTAGATTTATCTAGTGCAGAGAAGGGGAGGTTGAGGTCCCCCACTAGTATAGTTTTGCTGTCTATTTCTTCCTGTAACTCCCTGAACTTCTCCTCTAAAAATTTGGATTCTATACCATTTGGTGCATATATGTTTAGCAATGATATTACTTCATTGTCTATGGTGCCTTTTAGTAGGATGTAGTTTCCTTCCTTATCTCTTTTGTTAAGATCTATTTTTGCTTTTGCTTTGTCTGAGATCAGGATTGCTAATCCTGCTTTTTTTTTTACTTTAGCTGAAACATAATATATTCTGCTCCAGCCTTTTAAGTTTAGCTTGTAGGTGCCACTGTTTTTCAAATGTGTTTCCTGTAAACAACATATTGTAGAATTATGGTTTTTAATCCATTCTGCTATCCATTTCTGTTTTATGGCAGAGTCCCATTCACATTTACAGTTATGATTACTATCTTTGTCTTTTTCTCCGTCCTTTTTTCCCCATTTATGCTTTTATTTCTCCTTTCTCCTTTCCTCCTTCACTAGTGTTTTGCTTTTGACCACTGCTCCTTCAGTCCCTCCTCCCTTCTATTAGCCCTTTCCCTTTTCTTCCCCTTTTTGCTTATAGTTTCTTCCCTCCCTTTTGTCCCCCTCCTTTTTTTCCCCTTTTCCCTCCTACTGCCTATAGAGCAAGTTAGATTTCTATACCTAACTGATTATGTTATTCCCTTCTTAAGCCAAATCTGATGAGAGTAAGGTTCAAACAGTGCTCACCACCCTCACTTCTTTCCCTCTGCTGTAATAAGTTTTTGTGTCTTTTCCTGTAATGTAATTTAGCCTTGTATGCCTCCTCCTTTCACAGTACATTTTCTTAGATCAGATTAATCCACTTACTTGGATTCATTTAACCCACTTGATTAGCTTTTTTTTTTATCATTACATCAAAGTCAACTTATATCCACCCCTTTCATGTACACTCCTTTAACATGGTGTAATATCAATATGGTTCTCAATAGTTGCAAGTATCATCTTCCCTTGTAGGGATGTAGACAGTCTGCCCTTATTAACAACACATTGTTTCTTTCTGTCCCATTTACCTTTTTATGTCTTTCTTGAATCTTGTACTTGAAGATCAATTCTTTTTTGTTGAGCTCTGGTCTTTTTATCAAGAAGGTTTGGATGTCCCTTATTTCATTGAATATCCATCTCCTCCCTTGAAATATCATGCTCATTTTCACTGAGTAGTTGATCCCTGGATGCAATGCAAGCTCCTTTGCCTTACAGAATATCATGTTCCACGCCTTACGGTCTTTTAATGTAGAATCTGCAAGGTCCTGTGTAATCCTGACTGTGGTTACATGATATTTAAATTGTTTTTTCTGGCTGCTTGCAGTATTTTTTCTTTCATTTGGTAATTTTGGAATTTAGCTGTTATATTTTTTGGTATTTTCAATTTGGGATCACTTTCAGGTGGTGAGTGGTGGATTGTTTCTATGGTTATTTAACCATCTTGTTCCAGGACTTCAGGGAAGCTTTCCTTTATGATTTCCTGAAAGATACTTTGCAGACTGTTTTTTTAATCATGATTTTCATGTAGTCCAATAATTTTTAAGTTGTCTCTCCTGGATCGATTTTCTAGGTCACTTGTTTTACCAATGAGGTATTTTACGTTTTCATCTTTTTTTTTCATTTTTTTGTTTCTGTTTCACTGATACTTGCTCTCTCATAGAGCCATTAGTTTCCATTTGCCCAATTCTAATTTTAAACAGATTGTTTTCTTCTGTTAGTTTTTTTTTTACTTCCTTCTCCAATTGGCCAATTGTATTTTTGAGGGCTTTGTTTTCTTCAGTGTACTTTTTTTCCAATTGGCCAGCTGTATTTTTTAAGGACTCTTCTACCTCTCTCATTTGAATTACAAAATCCTTTTGAGCTCTTCTAAGAAGGCTCTTTGGTCTTCAGACCACTTCATATTCCATTTTTAGGTTCCAGATGTGCATTTGTTGATCATGTTGTACTCTTCAGAACTTCTGCCTTGATCTTCACTCTTTTCATAATATGAATCTATGGTGCGTTTCTTTTTAATCATAGTGTTTCTTTATTCCTTGGCCTTTAGAGAGATTGAGTTCTACTGCTGGGGAGCAGATGGCACTAATTCAAGCTTCTTGTGTTGGGAGCCTAGGTCTTGGTCACTGGCTTTGTGTGCTGGGGCCTCTTATGTTGGCAATTGTAGGCTGTAGGGTTTTGGCACCTTACCTTGTGTTGGCCTGGAATCAGCAAGGCTGGAACTTTCAGGCAATTCTAAGTTGCCTGCTTTTCCTTTCCTTTAGCTTTCTTCAGCTCCTTTTAGACAGGAGCTGCAGGGTGTTTATCTGCCTGGGGCCTCTTGCAATGCTGCCTCCCTTGTTTTTGCTAATGCACTGGGAGGCTCCTTTTCTGTAGAATGCTGAGGCACCTGGTGGTTTTCTGAGCTGGTTTCCACTGGTTTCCCCACCCTCACTTTGACACTCTGAGGTCCAGGTGTTGGTGCTTGCCTGCTCTACCACCTGGGTTTCGGTATCTACTCCTGTTTCGCAGTTGGAGGCTGTAGGGTTCTGATAGCTTATCCGGTGTTGGGCTTCCATCAGCAAGACTGGAACTTTAGTAGGACTCTATGTTGCTTTCTTCAGCTCCTTTCAGATGAATGCTGCAGGGTGCTTATTTGCCTAGGGCTGTTTGTAGTGCTGCTTCCCTTATTTTGCTGAGGCACTGGGAGACCGATTTGCTGTAGAATTCCAAGTCACCAGGATCTCCTACTGGTGTACTAAAGCGAGGCTGGGCTACTGCTCCGCTGCTCCCCATCTTCCTTCTGGTTCAGCTGCTCAAGGGTTTTTTCTGAGGTGATTTTTCTGGGTTTTCAGAGGTTGATAGGGAAGGGTGAGGGTGACTACCTTTTTATTCCACCATCTTGGCCCCCAGAAGCAGAACCTATTTGTAATTCTTAAAAAAAAAAACCATTGTATCACTAGTAGTACAGATAGAAGGAATATTCATAGATAGAAGGTATGAGATGAATTTGTAAGGTGAATTTAAGGGAGTGACATAAAATTAATTAATGGATGAGAAAGAAGAATTAACTTGGAGCTTCAGAAGGAAGGAAAGGGTAGAATGGGGTAAATTTTTTTCACATGAAATAACTATTACAGAGGAAGGGAATATGGGAGGCTTGGTGATGGGCATCACGTGAAGCTTACTCTGATCAGTATTGGCTCAAAGAGAGAATAATATACACAATCAGTTGAATCTATCTCACCCATCAGGGAAGTAGAAGGGGAAGAGATCAAGTAAAGGGGAGGGGACTGACAGAAGTGGGGTCAGAGCAGAGAAGGAGGTAAATAGAAAGAAAACACTCATAAGAAGGGAAAGGGTGAAAGAAAAAAGAGAATAAACAGGAAGAAGAATAGGATGAGGGAAATACACAGTTAGTAATCATAACTGTAAATGTGAATGGGTTGAAATCTCCCTTAAAAAAGGAATGGATAGCAGAGTGGATCAAAAACTAGAATCCTACAATATCTTGTTTACAAAAAAACACATTTGAAGCAGAGAAAAACAGATAGAGTAAGGGTAAGGGGCTACAGCAGAATCTATTATGCTTCAACTGAGGTTAAAAACAGCAGCACTTTCAATCCTGATCTCAGACAAAGCAAAAGCAAAAATAGACATAATTAAAAGAGATAAAGAAGGAAATGACATCTTGCTAAAGGTACTATAGACAATGAAGTAATATCAATACTAAACATTTGTTCACCAAGTGGCATAGCATCTAAATTCTTTAAGGAGAAATTAAGTGAGTTACACGTTCATCACTAAACAAGAGACAGAGCATTACAAAACGTAAAATAGAAAATTTTTATTATATAAAATTAAAAAGCTTATGCACAAACAAAACCAATTCAACCAAGTTTAGAAGGAATGAACAAAGCTGGGGAACAATCTTCATAGCAACTGTCTTGGATAAAAGCCCCATTTCTGAAATATAGAGGGTCAAATTTATAAGAATGCAAGCCATTTCCCAATTGATAAATTTTGAAAAGGTATGAATAGGCAGTATTCAGATGAAGAAATCAAATCTATTTATAGGCATATGAAGAAGTGCTCTAAATGACTATTGATTAAAGAAATGCAAATAAAAACAACTCTGAGATACCACCTCACACCTTTCACATTGGCTATTATGACAAAAAAAAAAGAAATTGATAAATGGTGGAGAGGATGTGGGAAAATTGGGGCACTGATACACTGTTGATGGAGTTGTGAACTGATCCAACCATTCTGGAGAACAATTTGGAACTATGCCCAAAGGCCAACCAAACTGTGCATACCCTTCCATCCAGCAATACCACTACTAGGTCTGTATCCAAAATATAGCATAAAAAGGGGGAAATGACCTACAAGTGCAAAACTATTTATAGCAGCCCTTTTTGTAGTGGCAAAATATTGGAAATTGAGGGGATAGCCATCAGTTGGAGAATGGCTGAACAAGTTTTAGTATATGTATGTGATGGAATATTATTGTGCAATAAGAAATGAACAGGCAGATTTCAGAAAATCCTGGAAAGACTTGTAAAAACAGTGAAATGAGCAAAACTAGGAAAACATTGAATGGAGTGTCAGCAACATTGTGTTATGACTAACTAAGATAGACTTACCTTTCCCAGCAACACAATGATAGAAGACTACACAGGATCCATGATGGAAAATGCTATCCACATCCAGATAAAGAATTGATGGGCTCTGAATGCAGATTGAAGCATTTCTCTCACTTACTTTATTCTTTTTTTTTCTTTTTTCCCTTTTGACCTATTTCTTTTTTCACGACTGTGACCAATGAGGAAATACGTTTCACATGCATAATCTATATTAAATTGCTTATCATCTGAGGAAGATTGGAAAAAAGTGAGGGAGAGAGAGAACTTTGTGAACTAAAAATCTTGTAAAAATGAATAATAAAATTTGTCTTGATATGTAATAGGAAAAATAAAGTACTACTAAAAACAAAATGAATAAATGATTTAGACATACAGGATGATATTATAAGCAAATTAGGGGGGCATGGAAAATTTTACCTGTCAGATGGATAAAGGAAGAGTTTATTACTCAACAAGAGACAGAAAAGATCACAGAAAGTATAATGGATTATTTTGTTTATGTGACATTTAAAAAAAAAAGGTTTTGCACAAATAAATCAATGCAGCCAAAAATTTGAAGGAAAGCAGGAAACTGGGAATTAATTTTTTCAGCAAAGTTCTCTCATAAAAGTTTTATTTCTCAAATACAAACAGAACTGAATGAATTTATAAAAAAATAAGAATAATTTTCCAATTGAGAGTCAAAGTATATGAACAGGCTACTTTCAGAAGATTTAATCATAGCTGTCAAGGGCCATATGGAAAAAAATGTTCTAAATTATTGTGATTACATAAGTGCAAATTAAAACAACTCTGAGGTATTACTACCATCACCCCCACCCCCCACCCCCCGACACACCTATCAAATTGGCTAACAAGACAGAAAAGGAAAATGACAAATGCTGGGGTGAGGATGGAATATGGAAGAGCAGGGGTGGTGTTAGTGGAGTTGCGAACTGCCTCAACTATTCTGGGGAGAAATTTGGAATTATGCCCAAAGGCATATAAAATTATGTGCACCTTTTGATCCAGCAATAGCACTATTTGCTCTGCATCCAAAGTTATCAAAGAAAAAGGAAACGGACCTAAGTAGAAAATGTATTTATAATATCTCTTCATGTTGTAGCGAAGAATTGAAAATGAAGGAGCTGCCCATCAATTGGGGAATGGATGAACAAGTTGTGGTATAAGATTATAACAGAATACTATTGTTCTATAAGAAATGACAAGGTGGTGATTTCAGAAAAACCTGGGAGTATCTATATGAACTGATTGAAAGTGAATTGAACAGAACCAGAACCCCATGGTACACATTAACAGGAATATTATAATGACGAATTTCTGTGAAAGACTTAGCTACTCTGCTTAGTACAGTGATTCAACACAATACCAAAGGACTTATAATGCAATATTCCATAAACCTCCAGAGAGAGATTTAATGAATCCTGAGTGCAAATTGAAGTATAATTTTTTACTTTATTTTTCTTGCTTTTCCTTTTGCAATGTGGCTAATATGGAAAACATGCTTTGCATGCTATCACATGTATAATTGAATACATATTCTGTTTCTTTCAAATGGGTGGAGGAGTGGCTAGAGGGAGGGAGAGAATTTGGAATTCAGATTTTTTTTTTAAATATTAAAGTTTTAAAAAAATCTAATCATAAGGTTATGGAGAAGAAAATAAAGGAAAAATCCACTCATCATTTTTTGTGGAACTAGGAGTGGGGGAGAAAAGGGAGAAACTCTTAGAGAGGAAGTACTTCACACAACTGGGAATTTGTATTTGTCCAAAACCTTTATGCAGTTAGAACAAATTAGCTCTATAAAAATATTAGATGCTTCTGGGTATTCTCTATGGATAAGGTATCACCTATACCAGTTCAGCTTAATTTACACACTGAACATGTATTGGGAAGCTAAGTTTTTTTCTTTTTCTGTGCATGAGATGGGGGGTGGGGTGAGGGAGGAAGGGATAGGAAGATTAGAGAATTTAATGAAAGAAGATATCATTGAATCAGTTGCACTTTACCAAAGGCTACAATAGGTGTGACTACTAGGTCTAGTAACAAGGAAAAAACTTTTTGGAGAATGATTCTTATTGTTAAAAATTCTATTAGTTCTCTGTCTATTGAAATCTGTATATTTGAAGGACTTACATATCCTACAAAAACATAACAAAATAATATATATGAAATATATTTCCATTTCTTTCTATATATTTATATACATAACATATATATCAGCAAAGTTCTCTGATAAAGGCTTTATTCATAAATATTTGAGACCATCCACCTTCTAGTCTCTCAGATTCATAACTTGAACATTATCTTGCATTCCTTACTCCTCCTGACCACACACATATAATCATTTTTACCTTTTCTAGAGCCACAATATGTCTTATATCTCTCCCCTTTTTTCTACTTACATAGCCACCATCTTATGCAGACCTTTATCAATCTTTCACAGACTATTGCAATGGCTTAGTAAGTGGTATCTCCACCTCAGGTCTCTTTTCTCCTTATTCTAATCCTTCTTCCAGCTTCCAAAGTGGTTTTCCTTACATACAAATCTGACTATGTCACTGCCCCTGTCAACAAACCCTATTGGCCCCTATTACCTCTAAAATAAAGTACTCTTTAACTTTTTAAACTCTTTCAAATTGGCCCTACCCTTTATTTTCAAACTAATGATATATTATTTCTCTTCCAATACTCCATGGTCCAGTCAAATTAGATTCCTCACTGTTCTTCACACATGCTACTCCACATCTCGCCTTGGTGCCTTTGCCCTAGTTATCCCCCAGCCCCTTAACTGGAGCATATTTGATCCTTTGTTTTCTTTTGTTTGTTTGTTTTTATTTTTGTTTTTTATGTTGCCACAAAGAATCTCTTTCTTCCTTCAAGGTACAACTAAAGCACCATGTTTTACAAAATGTGTTTTCTGTTCTCAAAGTTTTAGTGTACTTATCCTCTAAATATTTCATTTGAAACATCACTACTGTGTATTTCATTGTAGATATTTTCATTCTTTATCTTGTTAATTAGAGGACTCATAGACAGATTTCATCCATTAAAGAATACATTATCCTTATCTACATTTTTTGGTCTTTGCATCCCCAAAATCTAGCATACTGCCTGGTATACAACAGTCACTTATTGCTTGATTGATAAATAGAATATATAAAATAAAGACATGGGGATGGGCACTGACAGGTGGAGAGGGGATTAAGTTTACTCTGGGGCTGAAATAAGTATACTTTTCTGTATGTATATCTATATCTATCATACACACACAGATTTTTATGTGTGTGTGTGTGTGTGTGTGTGTGTGTGTGTGTGTGCATATGTATATGTATCTGTAGGCATATTTGGAAATCTTTGAGCACATGTACATTTCAGGTATTTTTATATCTATAACAATGTTACTTTCCACCAAGATATGGACATTATTGTTAGATGTAGCTTACTATTACAATGCATTTAAAAATATTTTGCTTTCAATTATTTCTTCATATGTATGGTTTGGTACAGGCGTGGGGTTTGAATATTAAATTATCTCATGTAAAACAGCAAGTTCATTTGAGTGTAGATTAGACATCTAGAGTACTTTCAAAATTGCATACAATAAAAACATGAGAAAAGCTTTTGCTATTGAGTATACTCTCAAAAGGGCAGCTAGGTGGCACAGTGGATAGAGCTCTGGCCTTGGAGTCAGAAGAGCCTGAGTTGAAATCTAGCCTCAGATTATTTGACACTAGCTGTGTGATGCCGGGAAGTTCACTTAACCCCATTGCCTAGTTAGAAAAGAAAAGAGTATACTCTCCAAAACATTAGTTTAAAGGATACATGTGATTTTCTGTACATGATTTCACTTTAAAAATTTAAAGAAAAAAATCTATGGGTTCTTTCCTACATAGGAAACTGTTTGTACTCAGAAAATGTCACTTTGATGTTGTCCTTGGTAAAAGAAATGCAATGGAAATATTAGTACTAGGAATCTCTGCATTAAACATAAATAATAGTCATAAAATTAGTGACATTTGGATGACTTTATTTGAATAGGAAACAACTCAGTATGAGGATTTTTTTCAAAGTCTAGGATATTATTAGATGAATTATTGATAAAGTGTAGATTTCTAAGTTGGTTTCTCATGTTGCCAGCTAGTGTGCAGAAAATGTAAGGCAAGCTCAGGAGAATTCAGAATGGTCTTACCCAAGATTACAATCATTCTATCATTCATACAGGAAGAGAAGCAACAATATATGATGAAACTTTTGAAGAGGCTATTTGAATTTGGGGGTGAATTTCAACAATTTGTGAAGAACATAATGTTAAAAGCAGTGACCAACATACATGCAAAGTGAAGAGATATGATGTAGAAAACTTTTACCTAATGGAATACAGATTTTTATAAACTTTCAAGCGGATACAAATTGACTTTCCAAATTTCTTGTAATGATAATATCTCTAAGGTCTCTGAAGTACTCACTAGGTTATTAAGTGTTTGCTAGGTGCCTGGAACTGTGGACAAGTTGCATTAGTTTTAGGAAATGTAACTTGTAAGGAACAGGGGAAGAGCTATTGAATAGATTTCATCTGTTTTAGATTTCATTGTTATATTAATCAATAAGAATTTGTGAAGTATTTACTATGTGCTAAGCACTGTTCAGGGCATTAGGAAAACAAAGTTAAAAATAAAATAGCCCTGATTCAATGTAGTATTTATATATTGGGACACCCCATCTAATGGCCAATATTCTTCAATAATTTAAATTGGCAGAATAATTTCCTCAGAATGACAAGTATCAAATCATAATTCTTTTTTTTATATTAGTTGTTTTTTTTCTAATGTGACAAAATTGCCTTGAATTTACAATTGAATGGAGTTTTTAAGTTATGTCATAATGAAAATGTAATGCAAATTCTTTGATTTTTCATGAAGACCTCCATTTTCAGGGTAGAGTTGTTTCATTCGTTATTCATTCATTCATTCATGTATCTATTTATTTATAAATTGATTTTTAATTTTCAAGGTTCATTTCCACAAGATTTTGAGTTCCAAATTTTCTCCCCACCTCGCCTCTCCTCCTACCCCAAAATGGTGTGCATTCTGAATAACCCTACCTCTAATCTACCCTCCTTTCTATCACCCCTCCCTTTCTCTTATCCCCTTCCCCTTCTATTTCCCTGTAGGGCAGGATAGATTTCTATAGCCCATTGCCTGTATATCTTATTTCCCAGTTGCATGTAAAAACAATTTTTAACAAATTCTCTCCTTTCTTCCTTTCCCAGACACCTTCATTGATATGGCAAGTAACTTGATACAGGGTTATACATATGTAGTCATGCAAAACACTTAAATAGCAGTCATGTTGTGGAAAATTATTTTTTCCCTTCATCCTATCCCACTCCCCATTTATTCTATTCTCTCTTTTGACCTGTCCCTCCTCAGAAATATTTGCTTCTGATTACTCCCTTTCCTAACCTGCCCCCCTTTCTATCTATAACTGACTTATTTTAGTATATCTTTCATTGTTTCCCCCAACATTACTTTCATATAAGGACAAAAGGTCCTCCAAGGCACAACAAATTCTTTCCCAAATACAGGTCTCCTGTGTAACCCCTGTGATTTCTGCCCCCAATGAATTCCCACTCACCAGCCCTAGCTTCAAAGCTACTAGGGTTTATAAAGTTTCCACCCCACTGCTTATATTTGTCCTTATGACATACATCACTTTTCATGACACTCTGACCTCAAAGTTGACCTGGGGAGGTGGTCAGCCTAGGCCAGCACAGAGCTGCCACAGTCAGGTTATACATTTTTATATCTTCAACT
The DNA here is from genome assembly GCF_003287225.1 of Phascolarctos cinereus. Lineage (NCBI taxonomy): Eukaryota > Metazoa > Chordata > Mammalia > Diprotodontia > Phascolarctidae > Phascolarctos > Phascolarctos cinereus. Next base: position 452,481,783 of record NW_027555847.1, on the reverse strand, counting down.
CTGTCAACTCTGCTCTCTCTTATCTCCTTCCCCCTTATTTTACTGTAGGGTAAGATAGATTTCCATGCCCTATTGAGTGTGTATGTTATTCCCTCCTTAAGCCAAATCCAATGAGAATAAGATTCACTCATTCCTTCTCCACTTCCCCCAATTCCTCTCCACTGTAAAAGCTTTTTCTTGTCTGTTTTATGTGAGATAATTTACTCCATTCTATCTCTCCCTTTCTCTGTCTCCCAGAACAGTCTTCTCATCCCTTAATTTTATTTTGTTAGTATAACCCCTTCCACTTCAACTCCCCCTGTACTATCTATCTATCTATCCACACACATATTTTTTTCCCATCCAACTACCCTAATACTGACAAAGGTTTCATGAGTTACAAAAATCACGTTTTCATGTAGGAATGTGAACAGTTCCACTTTAATAAGTCCCTTAAGATTTCTCTTTCCTGTTTATCTTTTCATGCTTCTCTTGAGTCTTGTATTTGAAAGTCAAATTTTCTATTCAGCTCTTGTCTTTTCATCAATTTCAGTGAATGTCCATTTTCTCCCCTGAAGGATTATACTCAATTTTGCTGGGTAGGTGATTCTTGGTTATTATTCTATCTTCTTTGCCCTCTCAAATATCACATTCCAAGCCCTCCTGGTCTCTTAACATAGAAGGTGCTAAATCTTGTGTTAGCCTGCTTGTGTTTCCACAATACTTGAATTATTTCTTTCTGGCTACTTGCAATATTTTCTCCTTCACCTGGAAACTCTGGAATTTGGCTGTAATATTCCTAGGGGTTTTCCTTTGGGGATCTCTTTCAGGAGGTTATTGGTGGATTCTTTCCATATATATTTTACCCTCTGGTTCTAGAATATAAGAGCAGTTTTCCTTGACAATTTATTGAAATATGATGTCTAGTCTCTTTAAAAAATCTTTACTAATTTATTTTGATTTATCAACAATCACTTCCATAAAGTTATGAGTTTTCAATTTTCTGCCTCTCCCACCCCACATCCCTCCCCAAGATGGCATGCAATATGATATAAGCTTTACATATACATTCCTATTAAACATATTTTCAAATTAGTCATGTTGTAAAGAAGAATTAGAACCAATAGGAGGAACCACAAGAAAGAGGAAACAAAACAAAACAGAAAAAAAAGGAGCAAATAGTATGCTTTGATCTGCATTCAAATTTCATAGTTTTTTTTCTCTGGATGTGGATAGCAGTTTCTATCATGGGACTTTTGGAGATGTCTTAGATCCTTGCACTGCTGGGAAGGACTAAGTCTATCAAAGTCAGTCATCAAACACCATGGCTATTACTGTGTACAACATTTTCATGGTTCTGCTCACTTCACTCAGTATCAGTCCACACAAATCTTTCCAGGTTTTATCTGAAGTCTGCCTGCTCATCAGTTCTTAAAAGACAATAGTATTTCATTACATTCATATACCATGACTTCTTTAGCCATTCCCTAATTGATGAGCATCCCCTCAGTTTCCAAATTTTTGCCACCACAAAAAGAGCAGCTATAAATATCTTTGTACATGTGGGTTCTTTTCCCATTTCTATGATCTCTTTGGGATACAGCCCTAGATGTGCTATTGCTGGGTCAAAGGGCATGAACATTTTTATATCCCTTTGGGCATAGTTCAGAATTGCTCTCCAAAATGGTTGGATAATTTCACAACTCAACCAACAATGCATTAGTGTTCTAATTTTCCCATATCTTCAACATTTATCATTTTTCTGTTTTGTCATGTTGGCCAATCTGATAGGTGTGATGTGGTACTTCAGAGTTGTTTTGATTTGCATTTCTCTAATAAATAGTGATTTAGAGCATTTTTCATATGACTATTAATAACTTTAATTTATTCATCTGACAATTGCTTATTCCTATCCTTTGACCATTTATCGATTGAGAATAGGCTCTTTTTTTTGATCATGGCTTTCAAGTAGTCCAATAATTTTTAAATGGTCTCTCCTGGATCTATTTTTCAGGTCAGTTGTTTTTCCAATGAGATATTTCATATTGTCTTTTTTTTTTATTCTTTTGGTTTCATTTTACAATTTTTGATTTCTCATAAAGTCATTAGCTTCCATTTGCTCCATTCTAATTTTTAAGAAAATATTACCTTCAGTGAGCTTTTGTACTTCTTTTTCCATTTGGCCAATTCTGCTATTTAAGGCATTCTTCTCCTCATTAGTTTTTTGGTCCTCTTTTGCCACGTGGGTTAGTCTATTTTTTAGGTGTTATTTTCTTCAGTATTTTTAGGTCTCCTTTAGCAACTGTTGACTTGTTTTCCATAATTTTCTCCCACGACTCTCATTTTTCTTCCTAGATTTCCCTCTACTCCTTTTACTTGTTTTTCAAACTCCTTTTTGAGCTCTTCCATGGCCTGGGACAGATTGATATTTTTTTGGGGGGAGGCTTTGGATGTAGGAGCTTTTACTTTGTTGTCTTCTTTTGGTTGTATGTTTTGATCTTCTTTGTCACCAAAGAAAGCTTCTATGATCTAACTTTTTTTTTTTGCAAAGTTTGATCATGATCCCAACCAATTATTTGAATTTTAAACTCTTTGTTAGGGTAGGTGGTCTCTTTCCAGTGTAGAGAATGTACTTTACCAAGCTTTGGGGGATTTTGTGCAGCTGTTTTCAGAGACACTTCCAGGGACCTGAAAATTTTCAGTTCTTACAAGGTAAAACTATCAAGGGCAAGGTGTTTACTCCTTTCCTGGCCTGTGCTCTGGTCTATGAGTGACCAAAAGCATGCTTTTCTGCCTTGTAACTGTAAAAATGATTCCCTTTCAACTGCCACCACAAGCTCCACCAGCCAATGTTCCTCTTTGCGCCAGGATTGCCACCCAGAACTGTGACCCAGATCCAAGCATGGGCAAAGCAAGAGAATCTTGCCTCAGCACCAGCAAAGAGATCGCTGCAATCCCCTTCTGATCAGGTGCTCAATCCCCCCTCTGTCTGTGGGCTGAGAGCTTTGGAAGCAGCCACCACTCTAGTGCTGTGCTGATACTAAGTCCAGACCAAGCTCCTCTCTCACTGTGATCATAGATCTTTCCTATTGACCTTTTAAGTTGTCTTTGGTATTTATGGGTTGAGAAGTCTGGAAACTGCCACAATTCCCCTTGATTTAGTTCCCTGAGGCCTACTTCAGGTTTCCTGAGGCCTGGTCTTTCCCTACACACACCGATGCTGAACTGTGCTTCTCTCCCAGAGAGGTGCTATCAACTATCTAGGTTGTTTTGGGCTGGAAATTTGTTTTCACTCTGTCTTTTTGTGAGTTTTGCTGATCTAGAATTTGTTTAGTCATTTCTACAGTTATTTGGAGGAGTTTAGGGGAGAGCTCTAGGAAGTCACTGCTTTTACTATGCCATCTTGGCCATCTTGGCTAGCCCTCTCCCCCCAGTCACAATTCTTTATCATTTTGTTCTTTACAATAAACTTTCATGAATATTTAATTTGATCCTCACAACTTATGTCATATAAGCATAGTACAAATTTCATACCTCTTCCCCAAGAAACTCATCAAACACTTAAAAATAGATATTATGGTCCCTTGAAATCTTTTTTTTTTCGAAGGCTATGTATCCCTCATTTCTTTAACTAATCCCCATATGGCACAGATTCAAAGTTCTCCACATTCTGCTCTGTGTTTTCCAGTTTATAAATATCAATAAACTTTCTAAAATATAGAACACAGAACTGGGGACAATGTTCCCAATAGTCTGATTAGAGCAAAGTACAAGGGGCCTTTCACCTCTTTTACTCTCTCATTCTGGACTCTCTGACTTTCTATATCTCTCAGTCTCTCTCTCTCTCTTTCTGTCTTTATCAGCCTCTGTATGTCTTCCTGTCTCTCTATTTCTGTCTCTGTCTCCTCTTTTCTCCCTCTCATTATAGTCTAATTACATTAATTTTCTTTACTGTCATGTCATGTGGCTTATATTGGCGTTCATTGAATTTGCTGAGAACAAACCCTTGTTCTCTAGAATGCTTCTAATATACCTATTTTAGATTTCATATAATGAAATATACTATTCCCACTATTCTAATCTGTCAGTATAAAGATATTGCTGCATAGATTTTTTTCCTGAGATTTTGTCATTCCATACATGAGCTCTCTCTCAGAGCTTCAATTTATCAGAAACTTTACAAGTAGCCTGTCTGTGCCTTCATCCAAGTCACTGAAAAAAAAAAAAGGACTGGCCAGTATAAGTGTTATAGAAAGATCACTAGGATTCTCTACTAAAAACTCCTCTTCATGCTGATATAAATTTATTAAGCATAATTATTTGTGTTTATTTTATCCAATAGGTTCTGAATTTATCTAATGATGATTAAATGTAGCTTACATTTCTATTTCATAACAGTCAAGTCAGTCAATAAACATTTATTAATTACCTTCTGTGTGTCAGGAACTGTGCTAAGCAATGGGGATGTAAAAATGTATAATAAACAATTCCTGTACTCAAGGGGCTTACAATCTAATGTGGGAGGTACTGTGCAAACAGATATATGCAAAGCAAGGTAGATATAGGATAAATAGTCAATGATTGAAAAGGGGAAGGCACTAGAATTAAGAGAGGCTGGAAAAGGCTTCCTGGAGAAGAAATAATTTAATTTTAATAAGGATTTCAATTGAGACTTAAAGGAAGTTAGGAAGGCAGTAGACAGAAATGAAGAAGGAAATGATTTCTGGCAAAGGGAAGAGCCAGGGAAAATGTCAAGAGATGAATGTCTTGTTCCTAGAAGAGCAAGGAGGTCATGTCACTGGATGAAATGACAAGAAGAGGGGGTAAGATATAAGAATAAGATATAAGAAACCTGGAAAGGGAAAAGGTAAGTTATAAAAGTATTTGAATGACAGATAGTTTTGTATTTGATCCTCTAGACAATGGAGAGCCACTGGTGTTTATTAAATAGAAATGTGGCATGGTCAGACCTGCACTTTAGGGAAATCATTTTGTTGGCTGAATGGCATTTGGATTGGAGTAGGGGAGATTTGAGGCAGGCAGGTGCAGTAGCAAGATACTTCAATGTAATGTACCAGAACCTATTGGATAAAATAAACACAAATACCAGTGCTAAAGAGAAAAAGAGGCCAAGATGGCAGAGTAAAAAGGTAGTCACTCTCACCCTCTCCTATTAACCTCTGAAAAACCGGAAAATGTCACCCCAGAGGAAAAAAAAAAACAAACAAACCTTGGAACAGCTGAACGAGAAGAAAGACAGGGAACAGCAGTGCAACAGCCCAGCAAATGGGTCTCCCAGTGCCTCAGCAACAACAAGGGAAGCAGCACTACAAAGGGCACCAGGCTGATAATGACCCTGCAGCATTCATCTGAAAGGAGCAGAAGAAAGGAACCTAGAGTCTTCCTAAAGTCACAGCCTTGCTGATTCCAACCCAACACCAGGTAAGCTGTCAGAACCCTAAAGCCTCCAACTGTCAACAAGGAAGAGATCCTGAAGCAGGTGGTAGAGCAGGCAAACACCAACACCTGGACCTTTGAGTGCCTCAGTGAGGGCTGGGGGAACCAGTGGAAACCAGCTCAGAAAACCACCAGGTGCCTCGGCACTCTAAGCAAAGGAGTTTCCCAATGCATTAGCAAAAACAAGGGAGGCAGCATTGCAAGAGGCCCCAGGCAGACAAACACCCTGCAGCTCCTGTCTAAAAGGAGCTGAAGAAAGCTAAAGGAAAGGAAAAGCAGGCAACCTAGAATTGCCTGAAAGTTCCAGCCTTGCTGATTCCAGGCCAACACCAGGTAAGGTGCCAAAACCCTACAGCCTACAATTGCCAACATAAGAGGCCCCAGCACAAAAAGCCAAAGACCAAGACCTAGGCTCCCAACACCAGAAGCTTGGATCACTGCCATGTGTTCCCCAGCAGAAGAGCTCAATCTCTTTAAAGGCCAGGGAATAAAGAAAACATGAGTAAAAAGAAATGTACCACAGATTTATATTATGAGAAGAGTGAATATCAAGACAGAAATTCTGAAGAGGACAACATTGTCAAGAAACCCACATCTGCAACATCAAAAGGGACTATGAACTGGTCTGAAGCCCTAAAAGCCTTCTTAGAAGAGCTCAAGAAGGATTTTGTAAGTCAAATGAAAGAGGTAGAAGAGTCCTTAAAAAACACAATTGGCCAACTGGAAAAAATTACACTGAAGAAAACAAATCCCTTAAAAATACAATTGGTCAATTGAAGAAGGAAGTACAAAAACTAACAGAGGAAAACAATCTGTTTAAAACTAGAATTGGACAAATGGAAACTAATGACTCTATGAGAGAGCAAGAATCAGTCAATCAGAAACAAGAAAATGAAAAAATAGATGAAAATAAAATTTCTCATTGGTAAGACAAGCGACCTGGAAAATTGATCCAGGAGAGGTAATTTAAAAATCATTGGACTACCTGAAAATCATGATAAAAAAAAAGAGCCTGGAGAGTATCTTTCAGGAAATTATAAAGGAAAACTTCCCAGAAGTCCTAGAACCAGAGGGTAAGGTAACCATAGAAAAAATACACTGCTCACCACCTGAAAGACATCCCAAATTGACAATGCCAAGGAATATAATAGCAAAATTCCAAAATTACCAGATGAAAGAGAAGGTGCTGCAAGCATCCATAAAGAAACAATTTAAATATCATGGAACCACAGTCAGTATTACATAGGACCTTGTAGTTTCTACATTAAAAGACCACAGGGCCTGGAACATGATATTCTGTAAGGCAAAGGAGCTTGGATTGCAGCCAAGGATCAACTACCCTGCAAAAATGAGCATGATTTTTCAATGGAAGAGATGGATATTCAACAAAATATGGGACTTCCAAGCCTTCCTGATAGAAACACCAGAGCTCATCAAAAAATTTGATCTTCAAGTACTAGATTCAAGAAAGACATAAAAAGGTAAATGGGACCGAAAGATACAAAATGCTGTTAATAAGATGGACTGTTTACCTCCCTACAAGGGAAGAAGACACTTTGAACTCTTGAGAAATGTATTGTTACTACACCATGTTAAAGGAGTATACATAAAGGGAGTGGCTATTAGTTGACTTTGATGTAATGATTAAAAAAAATCTAATCAAGTGGGTTAAATGGATCCAAGTAAGTGGATTAATCTGATGTTAGAAAATGTACTGAGAAAGGAGGAGGAAGACAAGGGTAAATTACATTACAGGAAAACACAGAAAATCCTATTACAGCACAGGGAAAGAAGGGAGGGGGTGAGCATTGTTTGAACCTTACTCTCATCAGATTTGGCTCAAGAAAGGAATAACATTGGCAGTTGGGTATAGAACTCTAACTTGCCCTGTGGGCAGTGGGAGGGAAGAGGGGAAGGAAAAAGGATGGGGAATAGAAGGGAGGGAAAAAGCAGTAAGGGCAAAGGGGAAGAAAAGGAAAAGGGATAACAAAAGGGAGGAGACACTGAAGGAGGCGGTGGTCAAGAGCAAAGCACTAGTGAGGAGGGAAAAGGAGAAAGGAGAAAGAAAAGCATAAACGGGGGAGGAAAGGGTGGAGAAATAGACACAGATAGTAATCATAACTAAAAGTTGAATCATTATCTTTTTTTCTCTTCTGTTCAGTTGTGTTTCCTCTTTCTGATGGTTCCTCCTATTGGTTTTAATTTTTACTTACAACTTCACTAATGTGAAAATATGTTTAATAGGAATGTAAATATATAGCCTATATCACATTTTGCACCATCTTGGGGAGGGTAGTGGGGAGGAAGGGGGAGAAAAATTTTAAACTCAAAAGCAAATGGAAGTGATTGTTGAAAAATCAAAATAAATTAATAAAATGAAAAAAGGGGGAAAACGATGTATATTTGGGAGATGCTGCAAATGTGTAATTGACAGGCCTTGGCACCAAACTGAATACAGAAAATAAGAAATAATGAGGAGTTGAGAATGACACCTACATTTTGAGTCTAAGTGACTGGGAGAATGATTTTGTGCATAGTAATAGAGAAGTTGGGGAGAAGGCATTGGGGGAAAGATGAATTCATTTCTGGATATACTAAGTTTAGTATGTGTACTGGATTTCCAATTTGAATTATCTGAAAGGCAGTTGGAGAAGCAAGATTGGAAATCAACAAAAGGTGAGAGGAGGGTATGTAGACTTGAGAATTGTCCACATAGAGATGGTAATTAAATCCGTATGAGTTGAGATGACCAGGTGAGGTAGTTTAGAGTGTTAAAATAAGAGGTCTCAGATTAGAATCTTATAGGATTCCTATGGTTAGAAAGCATGATCTGAATGAGAATCCATCAAAGGCGACTAAGAAATAATGGTCAGATAGGTAGAAGTATACCCAAGAGAGAGAGTGCTGTCCTGAAAACCTAGAAAGAAAAGAGCATGAAGGAGTAATAGGTGATCCACAGTGTTAAAGAATTCAGTGAGGTCAAGGAGAATGAGGATTTAGAAAAGGTCATTGAATGTGGAAAAAAAATAAGAGATCACTGGTAACTTTGCAGAGGATCAAATGATGCCATTCTTGACAAGGTTTAAGAAGAGAGTGAAAGGATTGTTAGGTCCACCTATTGTCAATGGCCTTTTCAAGTAGTTTAGCACCAAAGTACAGAAGAGCTGTAGGAGGGTAGCTAGCAAAATGGAAGGATCAGATGAAGATTTTTTTGAGAATTGGGGAGACATAAACACATTTGTAAGTAGTAGAAAAGGAACAGTAAACAGGGAGAGAATGAAAATAATTCAAAGAGTGGAGATGACAGAGAAGGCAATATGTTTGAGGAGATGAAATGGAATGATAGAGGGTTGGTACTCTCACAATGTGGGGGGAAATCAGTCATTTGGGGACATCTTCACACCTCAAGGATATCCTGTGAAATTTCAACAATATCCTAACAAGAAAGTGTATGATATCCAGTGAGTTCTCTTGATCAACTACTTCAGTAATCTTGGCACAGAAGAAAATCAGTTTAGCATGACATGTCCTATCTAGACCATGATAGCCTGGGAATTGAGTTAAGCTATGGTCTTGTTAATGGGACACAATGCCAAAAAGGAACTTCCCTGGGAAGATAACCAAAGACCTAATGATGAGGATAAGGGGGGATGAAGGCATTTCAGATAAGGTATCATCAGATGGAGAGGCACCTCCTAAGAGCCTCTTTAATTATCTGCTTCTCTGGCCTGACAGAACAGCTAACTTCAAGGAGGTTGTCTTTACCTATGGTCACCCTGTACATTTTTTTCATAGGAAGTGCTAAAAAAAGAGAGAGAGAGAGCAGTTGCTCTATTGTGTGCCTTTACTAGAAGATTATAACCTTTGTACTTCAGTAAAGCAACTTCTTGCTCATGTACCTAAAAACTGAATCTTTTCTTACACCAGATCCAAACATTACTTGAAATTGACCAATTATTTTCTTTCTAATAGCTTATTCTAGGAGTTTTCCAATAATCAAAGTAAAACTTCTTGTTGAATGCAATGAGTACTCTACTTTTTCAACTTTCAATAATGAGGAAATATATGCCTCCCTTCACTTCTGTGTCACATTTTCCAATTTCCATGATTCTTCAATGATCACTGATGTTGGTTTTAGTTATAATATCAATCATTTCTTTCAGTAACCTAAAATACAGTTTCTATGAAAATTTGATCTAATTGAAGTTACCCAGGAAATTTCATATATTTTTTCTTGCTTCATTTGGTTCCATTGCCTTGTTAATCAATTTCCTTTCTATCCTCCATTCCAAGGACATCCTCCTTGAGAGTAAGGACAAAGTAATGGAGGGAGAACACAAGAAAAAATAAACACTGAATAGTTCTGCCTTCTTTCCATCATCTAATATCATTATTTTATCCACCCCAAACCATAGTCCTGTGCCATTTTTTGCACCAATTATAGCTAAATAAGATATGTTTGCTGTCCTTAGAATTCAGTAGTAGCTCATCTGCTTCTGTGTTTAGTGTTCATGACAGTATTCTTATAGAATCTGTCATTATTTTTTATTTATTTATTCTCTTACCTATTATTGTATTTCTATTCTGTATGTTTCTTTTTTTAAAAAAAGTTATAATACGGTCCATGTATGTCCACTTCAGTCCCTTTAGTCACTTTTCCTTTTCCTTTCTCATTAGAATGACTGGTCATCAGAATGTCATTCTTGTTGATATTCTACCCATCTTGAACCAACTTTCCATATGTTATCATAAACTATGATAATCTTCCTTTTCTTTAAAAACTTTAAATGTGACTATTCCAAAATTTACTTTGTCAGAGTCACTCTTCAAAATTTTTCCTTCACTTTCTATTGTAGACTCCAAATGGAATAGTCACTTACTCCCCACAGTCTTATTAATTCAGTTTTTACAACTACTTCTTTCTCATTGGTGAGAATCAAATGTAGAGAACATTTCACCTCTTTGCTTCCCATAGATTTTAAGAAGGATATTTTAAATGAATTTAGAATTGTGGCAAGATTTTACAATAATTCATTACCAGTTTGCATTAGCCAGATTGTGGTACACACCTATAACCCCAGAAGAAGTTGAGGTTAGAAGATCACTTGAGCTTGGGAGTTAAGATCTGAAATAGTACCTAAAGCAGATGTGGCATCTATATTGAGTTTGTCACCAATATGGTGAGCTCCTGAAGGACTGGGGCTACTCATTTGCAAAAATGAGGCAAAAGAAAGACAAACACAGCTTTCATGTAGATCAGCAGTGGAATCATGTCCATAAGTGGCTCCTTCATTTCCAGCCATGGAAAGATAGGAAACTCAAGACTTAAAAAAATGTTTATATTAAGTGCATTCCTACCTCTTTAATCAGTACCCTTCTTCCCACCATTGCTGACTGCCTTTTATCTTTCTCTCCTTATTTTTTTAATTCTCCATAAAATTGCTTTATTAACAATTAATATTCACTTATATTGATTTATAATAGCACATGATCTCAGAGAATAGGGAAGAGTGAATGTGTATGTGTATATGTGGGTGTGTTTTCCCTATGAAGGATTTGTCTGTTACCTAGCACTCATAAGATTATAGGATCATAGGTGTTAAAGTTGGGAATCACAATGAGCAGAAGGATCACCAATCACAAAGTGGGGAATCACCAAGTTGCTTGGTTCAAATGTCATCTCCTGCACTTAATAGAAATGTGACTATGGTCACATCATTTAACCTTTCTGATTCTCATCTCAGTTCTCTTACATTTAATATGGGAATAATAAAATCTATAACACCTACATTACCAGGTACAACATGACAAATGAAATCATGTCTTTAAAGGTATTCATAAACTTTAAAAGGTTATATAAGAGGTAACTATGGCAGATGATAATAATAACCATAGTTCAACATTCTCATTGATACTCAAATACTATAATAATGGTAACTGGCATTTATGTTGTAATTTGAAAAATTCTTCACATACATCATTTCTTTTAATCCATAGAATTCATAGAGGTAAATTTACTAGTATTTTACAGATGTAGGAACTAAGAAAGAGAAGTTAAGTAACATAGCATTTGAACCCTGATTTCCCTGACGGGCTCTATCATTCCTTTCCCTTTTATACAGACAGACACCATTCATCATTTGAACCATTTAGATAAGTACAAATTTTTTAAAAATACATTGTTATGGATATTATTAAAGGCATTGGGGTGGGTGATGAAGATATGACATTTGGCATGTATGTTTCAGTCAGTATTAGAGTGTCCTCAGAGAATATGGATGCATTGCTCTTGTAGTGCATAAAACAGCCTGCAGTTCTGTAGGGAGAAAAGCATCAGCCCATTTTAAACTTTCATTCTTCCCCTTACCCAACCTTACTACCTAGAAGCTTCATGCCACACTTCAGCAATGCTCATAAGTCTGTATACAAAAGTCCTGTGAAAGTCAAACCATGAAGTTTGAATCAGAGTCTGAAATTATGGAAACATTCTCAGCTTTCTTTGAAGAGATAATCCAACTGTTCTCTAAGTGTCCAAGATGAATACTTAATAAATAATTGTGGCCTGAACAGTTTTGGATGTCTTTTTACAACTTTAATCCTTTCAAATTTTTTTTGGAAACAAAGGCAGGGATGTGTAAAATATGTTTGATCATTACGCTGAATTTGGAGTAAAGGAACATATTCCTTGATTGTACTTTATTTTTCAGCACTTCAGAACATTCAGTCTCTCTTTTAATGAGATTTCCTCATCTAGAATTAGGGCAAAATAGAATTTTAATGTACACAGATTCAAGTCCAAACTGCAAATGAAGAAACTACAAATCTTGACTCCCATGGGCCAGGAGAATGGAGGAAGAGATTTTAAATTTATGGCAAGCACTAAGGTAAAAATCAGAATTTATTAAGTATTGATTAAAATAATTTTTAGTAAACATTACAACATTTACTGAAATACAACTGACAAATTGGCTGACAATTTTCTTATATTTGAGTATTAAGTGGCTAAAAAGTATACAAGAAAAAAACCATAAAAATATAATCTATCAACCAATGCTTAAAAATCCATCAAAGGCATTAAATTTCAAATTTGGCATTGCTAAATTGTCTTAATGCCTTAAAAATATAATCTATCAACCAATGCTTAAAAATCCATCAAAGGCATTAAATTTCAAATTTGGCATTGCTAAATTATCTTAATGCTAATAGCAATCAGTTAGGATCATAATTATTCATTTGAGGAATGTTTTTACTTTTCCTTATAAATTACTTGCTTTATTTTATTTTTTTAAGGTATATGGTAGTAGGAGACACATTATACATGGTAACAATGTTAGTATATGACATGGCACAGAAATACCTGAATATGAACTTGAGTCAACGAATTTAATCTGGATGGATTTCACTAGGGTTTTACCAACATAGTTGGTGGGCAGCAAATTCATGTAACCTCATTAAATTAAGCCCTGGCATGAAGATGAAAATGGTCACAGAATAGCTGATTAAATAATGTATCACCTGGTGCTTCTTTGCCACTGCTGTAGCAGGCATCTGGGGAAATGAAGTGGGTTACTTCTGTCAATCAGGCAAATCGGAAAGAAACAAAATGTTCAATTAATCATGGTATTTTGCAATAAGTCTTTTGAAACAGGAAGGGGAAAAGCCTATTAATAAGAACTCATTATGCCTTCGGTTTTAGTTGACAAACAATGGTAAGCTTCCCAGGGGAGGCAATGTATGAAAGATTAGTAATGAAGTTTCCCTTGTAAATTTCTCTAAAATCATGACTACTGTAACACTTTAGTGGTTTTGAGAACTGAGACCCTAAGGGCTTCCTCTTGGCATTTGCTGAGTGCACCAAAGTTAACAGCATGTGCCCTCTCTAGTTTGCTGCCAGCTGCCACCATAGCTAAAAAGCTTGAAGCATGTACTACATACTGGTAAATTCCCCCATATCAGAAGGCTTTCCAGGGAGCCACCAGTGGTTTTCTTGAGCACAGTTTACCCTCCTCCTTTCTCTGCTCACTCTCTCATTCCCCATCAGACATGCAAGTCTGACAAGTTTCTATTGATTTCACATGCTTCTTCTTAGTCACTATGGCAGGTTCTCCAGGAGATTGGGTTGAATAGCAGGAAGGTGAGAGTAAGCTTGCTGGCCTCACAGCACTATAAAACTATTCAATAAGAATGTAAATGAAGTAAGTTTTTAGGGCTCTGCTACTTATGTTATCTGCAGAAAACTTACCATTTCATCTATTTTTAGAAGAGTTACCTTACCAGCTAACCATATCAGAAATGCATCTGTTCTTAACCTTTTGATTACTGTAATCATGGTCATATTTAGGGGTGCTCATCCATGAGAAGCCTTTGGAGTATGTCCAGGTTATGTGACATGGAGGTCTCTGCATGGCCTATCACATGAATGAGGGTAGCTGACTGCTCTATTTTAATGGTACTCTTTTTCAGCTACTCTCTCCAAAAGGTGAAAATCAGAGTTTACTCACAGCACAAGTATCATGAATTGAGTGAATGAGAAGAAAAGGACTTTTCTTGCCCTGCTCCCTCTTTTATCTTGGCTCTGAAAACTGAATTTGGAGGTGATTGTTTTTGTTGTGTCATTTATCCTCCTTGGTTTCAGATGCCGTAAGTGATTTGCACAGAACCCAAGAGTTTGAGCCATTATGACCTTTGAGCCAGGATTGTGGGAACATAGAGCAAGCCAAAACAGCTTGGAAACCCTGAGAAACCAGAGTGTCTGGGACTTGTGTCCCACTGGTGTTTTGGAACTCAGAATTGGGACTGTACTTTAGAGGAATTGAACTAAACTATGAACATAACTCTCTTCCTTTCCCCAGAGACAGGTAGTGAAAGGGTAGGGGGATTATACCTTCCACAGGTTGGTGGGCTACATTTGTGCATTTGTGATTACGCCTCTCAAATTAAATATTCTTGTATAAAAGGCTATCTGATTGTTAGTGGCTGATGGAACTGTGTACAGGGAACCATACCCATACAACTGAAGGAACAATGTAGGTGGAGATAGAGCCAATGACACAGAGCCTAGGAAAATTCCCTGCCCCAATACCCTTAAGAGTACCAGAGAACACTGATGGTGGGGTGAAATCGAACCTACCTGGCCTTCTAGTAAGAGAGATATAGTAGTCTGTGCTGTACTATGCTTACCATGAACTACCTTTATATTTTTATCTCTTGGGTGAGTGAGGAAGCAAATACACTACTCTTAGATACTTTGGTCCCAAAAGTTGAACACGTGAAGACTCTAAAAGTTGCTAAGCACTGAAGTAGCCATTATTGTAGGATCAGAAATGACAGTAGAGAAACTTTTCTTATCGAACCCATGATTTTGCATATTCTGAGGGTGTACTTAATTCCATTTGACCTTAGGCATATCCTAAGAACTGAACACAATCCCATTATCCTATTTTCTCTCTTGCTTTAGGTAATAATGGTTTTATATGGCTCTCATTCTGGGATATCTTTGAAGAATGTAATAAAGAAGAGTCCTCTAAATCTATCCAATCTACAAATTAGACCTAACAATGAACGTTGAGTTCCTGGTTTTATATAGTTAACCCTATATATTTAAAGGCAATATTATCTAATGTGGTACTTGTTCTATACAAACATTGTATAAATTTGTATGCCCAACAATAGTTCACATAGTTAAGTCAATAAATATTTCTGGGAGGAAGGGAAGGGAAAAGAAAAGGGGAGAGCAAGAGAGAGGAGAGAAGAGGAGAGGTCTTTGCTATGATAGCTACCAGATGACTGAGGTATCATTTGTAAATAGCCATGTTTATAGTTGTTTTTTAATTCAATAACAGCCTTTATAAAATCTGGTACATTTAATGTTTAAGTTTTTCAGAACTGATTTTTGAAACTTTTTGAAACAGAAAAATACATATTTTTCAAAATTTAATCATTTATCAAGATAGCTGAACATAAAATACCGTTGTGAAAAAAAGCAATACATTATTGATGAAAGTGGGCTCCTCAACATACATATACAATGTGTGTAGCATATTTTATAAACATAGGGGCTATAGTTAATGTTTTATTGCCTTAGAATATGTTATTACAAAAATAAAATATAAGGAGATTATACATTAAGAATACATATCTTTTTGGCCACCAAAGGTTGTGACCTTTGAAACTCATTCAAAGCTTCATTCTCCTGAGTTATAAGACAGTAATCTTAGGGTAATAACCCAGACTATGCGTAACGCTGACTATTATTTCTTTTTATCTCTCTATCATTCTACCTATCTCCTGGACCATTGAAAGCAATTGTGGATTTAGAATGAGGTATAAAGATCATCTGATTCATTATGAGTAGAACTCTTTTGTATAAAATAGCTTTTAAAGGTGCCAAGGACAGGATACAATTGGGAGCTAAATATAGGGACAAGATTAAATGTGAATCTTGACCAAATTATACTTTTCCTACAGTGCAAATCAGCAGTAATGTTTATAAGTCTATCAACTGTGATTTTCCAGTTGTCAGCACATAAGGATATACATAGTAATAGCATTATTCTTGGTTCTTTGTTAAGTATAATTGTTTTCTCTCAAAGAAGTGGATCATTCAAGAAAATGGTTCCCCAGAGGGAAAATGAAAAGGAGATTTGGATGTGGAATTCAGGTGGGAGGTACCATAGAAAACAAATAAATAAATAGGCCAACAGAGATACTACGAGCTATACTATCAATACATTATATATCATTAACAATAATCATAATATTAAAGTAATGGGCTTTTATTATAATTTTCTCTTGGAAACAAAGATCCATCTTTTTGTTGTGTGGTTGTAAGAAATACAACACTATAGTTTCTGAGTGTCTGAAAATGAATATCACAGAGAGGGCAATGACGAGGCACAGGTGAACAACCTGAAACATATAATTGATAATGAATTTTGGAGAACAGGTATGACTGATATCATGAAGCAAAAGTATTATGAGATGGAAAGATAGACTGGTAAGAAGGAAACAGTGAGGATGATAGTTGGATAGACAAAATACTTTACTGGCATCCTAGTCTCAGGAGACAGCAAGGAAGGTATCCCATATGTTAGGTAGATTTCCCATGGCAAAATGATGGTGGAATATATATAAGAGTAATGCAGGACAAGCCAGCATGGAAAGTCTGTGATCATCATCTTCAGAAAGAACACCCAAACCAGTGATATCACAGATACACTTGAACATTTGAGTAACCGGATTTTACATTGAGTTATACTTAGTAAGTTCCAGCAGCCATGAAGGTGGCTAAAGCAGGCCCTGTGGGGCACTTAGACTTGATTAGACATCAAAGACACCAAAATAATCCACTGTATTCCACACCATGATCAGTTGTCTTGACTTGTCTTGCCACTGGACTTTGATAACTGGAAGAGCAAGTAAGGCTGATGACTTCACACAGCTCTGCCTCCCTTAAGTTCAATTTATGAACAAATCAAGAGATATCACCCATACCTTTTTAACTTTTTACCTATCTCAAGGTTCTATTGTGACAGGCAAGTGTCTACTTCGTCCAACCCTGGACTGCTTACTGTGGCAGGTGAGGATCCCACCATGTGGTCAAAACACAAAACAATGTACAGAAATTTTGAAAAGATGATTCCACTTACAACCCATACATATGGAATTTACACATGTTTTTGGACAATGAAATTCAGTAGACCTGAAAGATGAGCAGCTCTTGTTGAGAAAGAACACAGCAGGCATCACATCCAAATGGTAGCCCAGAGTGAAACAAGGCTGGAAAATGAAGGACAGCTTACCAAAGTCAAAGCTGGATACACATTTTTCTGGAGTAGCTTCAGTGAAGGGGAGTACTGTGAAGCTGGCATAGGTTTTGTAATAAAAACCAATTTAGTCAACAAGCTTGGATCGCCACCAAAAAGAGTGAATGATAGACTCATAACAATGTGATTGCCACTTGCAGGAAAATGTCACACCACAATCATCAGTGTGTATATTACCACCATAATGAACTCTGATGAGGTCAAAGAAAAATTTTATGAAGACCTGGAGACCCTCATCATAAATTTGCCAAATGAGGACAAGCTTATAATTCTGGAATACTTTGATGTAAGAGCCGGGACACACTACCAGACTTGGCAGGGAGCCCTTGGGAGTAGTGGAGTTGGAAACAGCAACAGCAATGGTCACTTAGTACTGAATACATGTGCATCTCATGCCATTTTCATCACCAACACTGTCTTTTACCAAAATATAACAAAACTTCATAGATATACCCTTGCAGCAAACATTGGCATTTAATAGACTCTGCCATTGTAAGGAGAAGAGACAGAGAGGATGTGAGAGTGATGAAAGTGACATGTAGTACAGAGTGCTGGACTGATCATAGATTTATCCTCTCCAAGCCAAATATTAGCATTCAACAAAATCAGTGGCCCTAAGGTAAGCTGACTACCACATCAACAGATTAGAACACTTCTCCCAGTGACAACAGTTCATTACTAACTTGGAGAGAAAGTTGAGCAAACTCACAGTTCGCAATGGTAGAGCAGAAAAAGGGTTGACAGCTTTCAGTTATTTGGTGCACAGCACTGCATTTACTCATCTGGGTCAGAACATTCGCAAATATCAAGACTGGTTTGAAGAAAATGATGGGGAAATTCAGAAGCTGCTAAATGGAAAATGAGAACTCCACAGGATTTACCAAAGGATAGTTCATCCATCTATAAGAAGTTAGCATTTAATTTCATCAGAAGTAAAGGAGAGGGCAGCTAGATGGCACAGTGAATAGACCTCTGGCCTTGGAGTCAGGAGGACCTGAGTTCAAATCCAGCCTCAGACACTTAACACTTACTAGCTGTGTGACTCTGGGCAAGTCATTTAACCCCGATCACCTCACCAAAAAAAAAAAAAGGAAAAGAAAAAAAAGAAAGTAGAAGTGGAGCTTAGAGTGATGTAGAATTCTTGGCTCAGTAAGAAAGCAGATGAAATTCAGTTTTGCACTGATATTAACAATCCAAAATGCTTTTATGATTCTCTAAAAGCTATTTATTGGCCAAAAACCTATCATGCATATCAACTTCTTAGTGCTGATTGAGACACACTGATTAGTGATAAGCATGATCCTGGAGAGATAGGCTGACCACTTCCATAGTGTTCACAACATTCCATCATCAATCAATGCTGAAGCTATTGGCCATATACCTAAAATTGAAGTCAATCCTTCTCTAGACAAATTTCCAACTGAAGAAGTTTTAAATACCATTAATCTTCTCTCCTATGGCGAAACATTTGGTGTTCTTTCTATTACAACTGAGATTTACAAGGCAGGTGAGTCCACTGCTCATACAAAAGAAATTTTCCAGATTATATGGCAAGAGGATTTTATATCCCAGGAGTTCAAAGGTGCCTTCATTGTCCATTTCTACAAAGGTAAAGGAAATAAATTGCCCTGTGACAATCATGGGGGGAGGGTGTTTCTTCCTCTTAGTCATTGCTGGAAAGATTCATTCCAGAGTCCTCCTCAATATGCTGATACTTCACCTGGAAGATGTTCATCTACTTGAGCTATTGTGACATCAGAAAGGGTGAAGGAATGGCAATCTGGTGATTACTGCCCAATGACTCAAGCAGAAATGCCAGGAGCAGAACTGAGATCTGTATACCATATTCATCAATCTGAGCAAGGCCTTTGATATTATTAGTCATGAGGGCTTATGGAAAATTATGTCAAAATTTGGTTGCCCAGAGAAGTTCATCAGTATTGTATCTCAATTCTTGATAGCATGCTTTCCCAGGCTCCAGACAATAGATTATATTCTCACACTTTCCCAGTCACTAATGGAGTGAAGAAAGGCTATGTGCTTGTTCCCATGCTTTTCAGCAAGATATTTTCAGCAATGTTCTCAGATGCCTTCAATGAGGATGAAAATAGCATCAAGGTCAACTATTGCATTGACAGTAAATTATTTATCTTGAAAAGGCTACAAACCAAGAACAGAGTGGAGAGAGAGTTGATGTGTCACTTTTTGTTTGCAAATGACTGTGTACTCAATGCAGCCTCTGAGGCCAAAATAAAACAAAGTATGGATCAATTCTCTGCTGCTTGTGCTAATTTTGGCCTAAAAATTAATACCAAGAAAACATAGGTTCTCCACCAGTCATCACCACACCTCCATATGTTGAAATATCAGTTACAGGAAATTGAGAAATTTTTAATGCTGTGGATAAGTTCACTTACTTTGGCAGTATACTTTCCAGAGATGTACATAGATGATAAGGTTGATGTGTGCATTGACAGAGCTAACTCAGTGTTTTGGAGGTTCCAAAGGAAAGTATGGAAGAGAAGAGGTATTTGACTGACCACCAAATGGAAGGTCTACAAGAGCAATTGTGCTGACCTCATTGTTGTGTGCCTGTGAAACCTGGACAGTATACCAGTGCCATGCTAGGAAATTGAATTGATTCCATTTGAATCATCTTGGGAGGATACTGAAGATTACCTGGCAAGATAAGGTATTGGACACTGAGGTCTTTTCTCTAGCTAAATTGCCAAGCATTCATATTCTACTGGAAAGTGTGCAACTCTGATGAACTGGCCACATTGTTTAAATGCCAACCAGATGTTTGCCTGAAAGAATTTACACAAGATAGACATTCACAGGATGATCAGAAGAAGAGATACAAGGGCACTCTTGAGGTCTTTCTGAAAATCTTTGGAATTGATTGCAGGATATGGGAAACGCTGGCAAAAGGCCAGCCAGCATGGCATTCTTGCATCAAAGAAGGTCCTGTGCTGTGTGAGTGAGGCAGAATTACAGTAGCTTCAAAGAAACATGAGACACAAGTTTAGAGACATCTCCACTCCAGGTGTTCATGTGGACTATGGCCTGCATTGCAGCCCAACAAGCTTGCATTACTCTGATCAGCTACAGTTGGAAACGCTATACCTTGACTCTGACATGGTGATATCATTTTGGTCCTCTGCAAGAATGAAAGACAACAACCATTACACAGTTGAATCTCATAGTTCAATAATTAAATTGGGAAAAGGTAGACCTGGTAGCAACTTGTCCACCTCTGTTTTTCCTCTTGGTTGATAGATTTAAGACATTCTGACTTTCATATTTATCTCAGTTTTGTAGGATATCATATACTTATGGCCACTGCAGTGACTCAGAAATGTGGGGGTTTCACCACACTGGAATTTGATCATAATGCTAATCCAGATCAGTTTCTGTATCTGTCAAATGGGGATGAACATAGCTGTAGTGCTACCTCCCAGGTTTGTCTTGAGACTCATAATGTAATGTCTATAGTATATTTTACAAACCTTAAAGAGCTGTATGCCTGCAAATTATTATCAATTTTACGAGTATCTATATATTGCCAAAAAGGCTATCCATGATACAGTGTGTAAAGTAAAAGTAACAGTTCCTAATTTTCTCCCAAGCATTATGTAAGAGATTATAGAATTATAGAAAGAGGGGCAGCTAGGTAGTAGAGTAGATAAAGCACAGAGACTGGAGTCAGTTAAATCCAGCCTCTGACACTTAGCTGTGTGAGCCCGGACAAGTCACTTAACTCTGTTTGCCTCAGTTTCCTCATCTATAAAATAAGCTCCAGAAGGAAATGATGAACCACTCTAGTATCTTTGCCAAGAAAACTCCAAATGCGGTCATGAATAGAGTTAATATGGTAAAAATGACTTAGAATCCAAAACATACTGTAATTCCCTTCTCGCAGAGTCTTACTTTTCCTAGCTGTGTAAACCCAGGCAAATCATTCAATTTCAGTGAGTCTCAGTTTTCTCATTTGTAGAAAAGGAATAACCATTCTTTAAGCACCTACCTCACTGGCTTGTTGTGAGACTCTATATAAAATAACTTGAAAATATAGCACTTTAAAGTGCTATATGGGTGTCAATTATGATTGAAGAAGTGTTTCCTTCAACAAGGGGTATATTTTTTTTTTATTTATATAGGAAAAAGGGGCAGCTAGGTGATACAGCAAAGACAGCAACTGGCCCTGGAGTTAGGAGGACCAGAATTTCAATCTGGCCTCAGACCAAACACTTGACACTTTCTAGCTGTGTGACCCTGAACAAGTCACTTAACCCCAATTTCCCGCCCCCCCAAAAAATGATTTATATAAGAAAAAAGTGGCTGAATCAGAGTTCTAGAAATTTATAAGAGATAGACATCTATAGAGGCTTTAAAAAGTTCGTAGGTAATCTCAAGATATCTGACCATATCTATAAACTCTCTAAATCCCTTTATGTCCCAGGTTTGTTTCTCAGTTGGACTTCCCATTAGAAATTTTAGAAAAGGAAATTATTCTTAATCCTTGATATTAATAGAAAAAATCCAGTGGGATTTGGGTTGTTTAGTCTGGAGAAGAGAAGACAGAGGAGAGACAAAATAGCTGCCTTTAAGTATTTGAAAGGTTGTCATGGGAAAGAAGAATTAATGTTATTTGGCTTGGTCTCAGAGGACAGAACCAAGAACAGTGGGTAGATTTTTACTAAATATAAGTAAAGTACTTGCTGTGAATAACTTTCCCAACTTTCCCTACTTGGGCTGGAAATTTGGTCCCTACAGGGTCCTGACTGTTTTTCCATTTGGGGGTCTAGGTGTAACCTTGAAAAGTGAAAATTTTGTCTGCCAGAATGACGTGCTTAATACTGGGGGTGGGGGTTAGATAAGTTGCAGGTACTTGTTGGACCAGATGAGGGCTGAGGTTCCAACCAGGCAACTTTAGGTCAAGTTTTTGATATTTGATACTTGTGGACAATAAAATTTTAGTTTAATTCCCATGCTTTTCAAGAGTATCAATGAACAAAATAATCAGAAAAATGTTAAAAATCCACCAGAAGAGGGGAATGAAGGAGTGAGAACAGGTCTAGGCAGAAATAATAGTAGAGTTACCTCTTTATGAATAACATCTCTCCTCTTCCCTGACACAGGGAAATTTGCATTTGAGCATAAATTTTGGAATAAATGGAATGCTTCTGAAGATATTGGGAGAGGCATAGTGATGTGTTTGTTTGAAAAGTTAAAAATCCCAAAGGAGAAGTAGTTTTATGATTTCAAAATGCTGCAGAAACACACAAATTACACCTTTAAAGGCTTATTTTTGCCATCTCAAATAGTTTTATGTATATTAGCTTGTCCTAGGCCAGAGAAGCAGAGAAAAAAGAAATTTTTAAAATCTAGGAGCAAATACAGTTTATTCATATTCTCCTTACTGGTAAACATGTTCTTTTATGAAAAGCATGAAAATGCTATGCATATTCATCTGTTGCATAATTATTACTAATTCTCTATAAGTTATGGAGTCAGATTTAGAGCTGGAAAAGAATTCAGGCAACATCTAGTTCAGAGGTATCAAATTCACAGCCTATGAGCCACATGTGCCATAAAACTCCTAAGTATGGCTGAAACCAGATGAAAATGCAATTGGAAAGTGTTTAATAAAATAAATAAAATATACAGTAAAATATAGATTATGTTAATTTGTGGTTTTCTAAATGAATATGTGGCCCAAAAGAATCTGTTTCTACTTGAGTTTGATGTCACTGATCTACTCCAACTTACTGTGAGGGTAAGATATTTGTGGAACTAGAGAGTTGTGAATTAACCTCCACACACACTCCCGTGCACACATACACAACCACACACACACACACACACACACACACACACATACATGTATGACACCAACTGGGACCATGAAAACAACAAAATGGTAGTGCATATCTGAAACAGTTAACTTTGGCCACATGTGGATTGATGTGATACCCAGCTCTAGACTCTTTGGGCAAGAGGAGCATAAAAGTAGTTTTATGGACTTTGTTAAGGAGGTCCTGAGATTACAGGGAACATCCTTACTGACTATTTTTAACCATCATGCTGTGTAGTCATTTTTCAGTCATGTCCTACCCTTTGTGTCCTCATTTGAGGGGTTTTCTTGGCAAAGATATTGTAGTGGTTGGTCATTTCTTTCTACAGCTTATTTGACAGATGAAGAAAATTAGGCAAACAGGGTTAAGTGACTTGTTCAGTGTCACATAGTAACTGTCTAAGATCAAATTTTAACTTACAAAGATGAGTCTTCTTGACTGCAGGCCTAGCGTTCTGTTGCCTTTGCATTTAACTGTACCAAACTACCATGCTAGCAGGTATTGTTTTGTTTTATATTGTAGACTGCTATTTAATCACCTTAGTAATATTCCTCTTCCTTCTCCTTTTCTTCTTCCCCCCTCTCTTTCCCCTTCTGTTCCTCCTACCCCTTCTCCTCCCCCTCCTCCTTCTCCTCTCCTTTCTGTTCTTGTCTCTTTTCCTCCTCCTTTTCTTTCCTGATTTCTTCCTCCTCCCTCCTCCTTTTTCCCCTCCTCTCCCTTCTTCTTTTCTCATTTCTCTTTCTCTTTCTTCTCTTCCTCCCTTTTCCCTCTTCCTCTCCCTTCTCCTCATTCTTCCCCTTCTCCTTTTCCTTTCTCCTTTCCCCTTCCTGGCCCTTCTCCTCCTTCTTTTTCTTCTTCTCCTCCTTTTTCTTCCATCTTTTTTACTCCTACTTAGCAAGTTACATTGGAAGCGCAGTAGCAACACAGAAGCTTTGTCATACTCATTTCCAACCTGACCCACTGCAGTTATCTTTACTCCTCTTTGTGTTGTCCTCCCAGCTTCCACCCCAGACTCTGTGTCAGAATGAGTGTGGACAGCCTATCAGTTTTAGCACGACTGTACCTCAGAACTGCTGAACTCAAGAGATCCTCTGGCTTTAGTATCTAGGTAGCAGTGATTAGGTTGGTAGCAGTGATTTCAGGCATGTATCACAGTCTCCAAATAAGTGAGGACTTCTACTTGAAGTTATTAGAATATATTATAAGCAAAAAAAACAGTTTATTTAAACCCTTAAGCTCTGAGTAATCCATTATACCAGATACAGAACATCTTCTAGGACATCAAACTCTTTATTTCACAAATGAGAAAACAGATTTGGAGAAATTAATTTGATTTGTGCAAAGTAAAAGAAGTTGTAGGCATTGTAACTGTGATTCCAACTCAGCTCCTCTTTTTTAAAAAAATATTTTTAAATAAGTTTATTTATTTTTACTTTTCAACATTTACTTCCACAAGATTTTGAGTTCCAGATTTTCACCCCATCTTGCCCCCTTCCCACCCCAAGATCACATGCATTCTGACCCCTTCCCCTATTCTGTCTTCCCTTCTATCTCTCCCCCTCTTCTCTTATCCCCTTCCCCTTCTATTTTCCTGTACCA
The DNA here is from genome assembly GCF_003287225.1 of Phascolarctos cinereus. Taxonomy (NCBI): domain Eukaryota; kingdom Metazoa; phylum Chordata; class Mammalia; order Diprotodontia; family Phascolarctidae; genus Phascolarctos; species Phascolarctos cinereus. The sequence goes on along the minus strand of NW_027555847.1, from coordinate 452,457,065 downwards.
CAGGATAGATTTCTGTACCCCATTTCCTTTATTTCTTATTTCCCAGTTGCATGTGAAAACAATTTTTTTAAACATGTGTTTGTAAAACCTTGGTTTCCAAATTCTCTCCCTTCCTCCCTTCCCACCCACCCTCATCGAAAAGGCAAGCAAGTCAACACAGGCCACACATGTGCAGTTATGCAAAACATTTCCATAGTAGATATGTTGTGAAAAACTAACTATATTTCCCTTAAACCTATCCTGCCCTCCCCCATTTATTCTATTCTTTCTTTTGACTCTGTCCCTCCTCAGAAGTATTTGCTTCTGATTACCCCCTTTCCCAATCTGCCCTCCTCTCTAACATCCACCTTCTCTCTTGTCCACTTCCCCTACTATTTTCCTGTAGGGTAAGACAGATTTCCATACCCAATTGAGTGTGTATGTTATTCCCTCCTTAAGCCAAATCCTATGAGGATAAGATTCTCTCATTCCCTTTCATCTTCCCTCATTTCTCCTCCACTGTAAGAGTCTTTTTTTTTCTGTTTTTTGGTGGCATAATTTACCCCATTCTACCTCTCCCTTTCTCCTTTTCCTAGTATAATCCTCTCTCACACCTTAATTTTATTCTCCAGGTAAAACCCTTTCATCTTCAACTCACCCTGTGCCCTCCATCTCTCTATCTATATAATTTCCCTCTCCAACTACCCTAATACAGACAAAGATTATAAATATCATCTTTCCATGCAGAAATGTAAACACTTCAACCTTAATAAGTCTCTTATGATTTCTCTTTCCTGTTTACCTCTTCATGTTTCATTTGAGTCTTGTATTTGAAAGTCAAATTTTCTATTCACCTCTGGTCTTTGTGAAAAGAATGCTTGAAAGAGACTTCCACTTCCGGGAGCCAAGATGGTGGAGTGAAAAGGCAGTCGCTCTCACTCTCCCCTATCAACCTCTGAAAAGCCAGAAAATATCACCCCAGAAAAAAAAAAAAACCTGGAACACCTGAACTAGAAGAAAGACAAGGAGCAGCAGTGCAGTAGACCAGTAAAGGGTGCCAGTGCCTCAGCAAAAAACAAGGGGCCCCAGGCGGATAAGTACCCTGTGGCATTCATCTGAAAGGAGGTAAAGAAAACAACCTAAAGGCTTCCTAAAGCCCCGACCTTGCTGATTACAACCCAACACCAGGTGAGCTGTAGGAGCCCTGAAGCCCCCAATTGTGAAGAGATCCTGAAGCCCAGGTGGTAGAGCAGGCAAACACCAACTCCTGTACCTCTGAGTGCCTCAGTGAGGGCAGGGGAACCAGGATCTCAGATCCACCAGGAATCTCAGCAATCCACCTCAAAGGAATCTCCCCCTGCATTAGCAGAAACAAGGGAGACAACACTGCAGGGGGCCCCAGGCAGAAAAACATCCTGAAGCAGCCATCTAAAAGGAGCAGAAGAAAGCTAAAGGAAAGGAAAAGCAGGCAACCTAGAATTGCCTGAAAGTTCCAGCCTTGCTGATTCCAGCCCAACACAAGGTAAGCTGCCAGAAATCTACAGCCTCCAATTCCCAGCATAAGAGGCCCCAGAATGCAAAGCCAGTGACCAATACCTAGGCTCCCAAAACAAGAAGCTGGGGTCAGTACCCTCTGTGCCCCAGCAGGAGAGCTCAATCTCTTTAAAGGCCAGGGAATAAAGAAACACCATGAGTAAAAAGAAATGTACCATAGCTTCATATTATGAGAAGAGTGAAGATCAAGACAGAAATTCTGAAGAGGACAACATTGTCAACAAACCCACATCTGCAACAACAAAAGGGAAAAAGAATACACTGAAGAAAACAAGTCCCTAAAAAACACAATTGGCGAATTGAAGAAGGAAGGGACAAAAACTAACAGAAGAGTACACTGAAGAAAACAAGTCCCTAAAAAACACAATTGGCCAGTTGAAGAAGGAAGTACAAAAACTAACAGAAGAAAACAATCTGTTAAAAACTAGAATTGGACAAATGGAAACTAATGTCTCTATGAGAGAGCAAGAATCAGTCAAACAGAAACAAAAAAAATGAAAAAATAGATGAAAATGTAAAATACCTCATCAGTAAAACAACCGACCTGGAAAATCGACTCAGGAGAGACAATTTAAAAATTATTGGACTACCTGAAAATCATGATGAAAAAAAGAGCCTGGACAGTATCTTTCAGGAAATCATAAAGAAAAACTGCCCAGAAGTCCTAGAACCAGAAGGGAAAATAACCATAGAAAGAATTCACCGATCACCACCTGAAAGAGATCCCAAATTGACAATGCCAAGAATATAATAGCAAAATTCCAAAATTACCAGAAAAGAGAAGGTGCTGCAAGCAGCCAGAAAGAAACAATTTAAATATCATGGAACCACAGTCAGGATTACACAGGACCTTGCAGCTTCTACATTAAAAGACCGCAGGGCATGGAACATGATATTCCATAAGGCAAAGGAGCTTGGAATGCAGCCAAGGATCAATTACCCAGCAAAAATGAGCATCATTTTTCAAGGGAGGATGGATATTCAATGAAATAGGAGACTTCCAAACTTTCCTGATAAAAAGACCAGAGCTCAACAAAAAATTTGATCTTCAAGTACAGGACTCAAGAAGGACTTAAAAAGGTAAATGGGACAGAAGGATACAATATGTTGTTAATAAGGGGGGCTGTTTAAACCCCTACAAGGGAATATGAGACTTGCAACCCTTGAGAACTGTATTGTTATTACACCTTGTTAAAGGAGTATACATAAAGAGGGTGGATATTAGTTGACTTTGATGTAATGATAAAAAAAATCTAATCAAGTGGGTTAAATGGATCCAAATAAGTGGATCAATCTGATCTTAGAAAATGTACTGAGAAAGGAGAGGCAGACAAGGGTAAATTACATTACAGGAAAAGACACAAAATCCTATTACAGCAGAGGGAAAGAAGGGGGAGCATTGTTTGAACCTTACTCTCATCAGATTTGGCTCAAGAAGGGCATAATATAATCAGTTAGGTATAGAAATCTAACTTGCCCTATAGGCAGTAGGAGGGAAAAGGGGAAAAAAAGGGAGGGGGAAAAGGGAGGAAGAAGCAGTAAGAAAAGGGAAGAAAAGGGAAAGGGATAATAAAAGGGGGAGGGACTGAAGGAGGCAGTGGTCAAAAGCAAAACACTAGTGAAGGGGAAAAAAAAGGAGAAAGAAAAGCATAAATGGGGGAAAAGGATGGAGAAAAAGACACAGATAGTAATCATAACTGTGAATGTAAATGGGATGAACTCTCCCATAAAACAGAAGTGGATTGCAGAATGGATTAAAAACTATAATCCTACAATATGTTGTTTACAGGAAACACATTTGAAAAAGAGTGACACATACAGGGTAAAGGTAAAAGGCTGGAGCAGAATATATTATGTGTCAGCTGAAGTAAAAAAAGCAGGGGTAGCAATCCTGATCTCAGAAAGCAAAAGCAAAAATAGATCTAATCAAAAGAGATAAGGAAGGAAACACATCCTGCTAAAAGGCACCATAGACAATGAAGTAATATCATTACTAAATATATGCACCAAATGGTATAGCATCCAAATTCTTACAGGAGAAGTTCAGGGAGTTACAGGAAGAAATAGACAGCAAAACTATACTAGTGGGGGACCTGAACCTCCCCTCTCGACTAGATAAGTCTAACCACAAAATAAACAAGAAAGAAGTTAAGGAGGTGAATAGAACATTAGAAAAGTTAGGTATGATAGACCTCTGGAGAAAACTGAATGGGGATAGAAAGGAATATACTTTTTTCTCACAGTACATGGCACATACACAAAAATTGACCATGTACTAGGGCATAAAAACCTCACAATCCAATGCAGAAAGGCAGAAATATTAAATGCATCCTTTTCAGATCATGATGCAATAAAAATTATATGTAATAAAGGGCCATGGAAAGATAGACTAAAAAATAATTGGAAACTAAATAACCTAATCCTAAAAAATGATTGGGTCAAACAACAAATCATAGAAACAATCAATAATTTCATTCAAGAGAATGACAATAATGAGACAACATACCAAAACCTATGGGATGCAGAAAGCAGTTCTTAGGGGAAGTTTTATATCTCTAAATGCTTACATAAATAAAATAGAAAAAGAGGAGATTAATGAATTGGGCATACAACTAAAAAAACTAGAAAAAGAACAAATTAAAAATCCTCAACTAAACACCAAATTAGAAATATTGAAAACCAAAGGAAAAATTAATAAAATTGAAATTAAGAAAACTATTGAACTAATAAATAAAACTAAGAGCTGGTTTTATGAAAAAACCAATAAAATAGATAAGCCTTTGGTTAATTTAATTAAAAAAAAAGAAGAAAAAAATTACTAGTATCAAGAATGAAAAGGGCAAGCTACCACCAAGGAAGAGCGAAATTAAAACAATAATTAGGAATTATTTTGCCCAACTATATGCCAACAAATTTGACAATCTTAGTGAAATGGATACATATTTACAAAAATATAAATTGCCCAGATTAACTGAAGAGGAAGTAAAATACTTAAATAACCCCATCTCAGAAAAAGAAATTGAACAAGCCATTGATGAACTCCCTAGGAAAAAATCTCCAGGGCCAGATGGATTTACATGAATTCTATCAAACATTTAAAGAACAATTAATTCCAATACTATATAGATTATTTGGAAAAATAGGTGAAGAAGAAGTCTTACCAAATTCTTTTTACAATACAAATATGGTGTGATACCTAAACCAGGAAGAGTCAAAATAGAGAAAGAAAATTATAGACCAATTTCTCTAATGAATATAGATGCAAAAATTTTAAACAAAATACTAGCAAGTAGATTGCAGCAACTTATCACAAGAATAATACACTATGACCAGGTAGGATTTATACCAGGAATGCAGGGTTGGTTCAATATTAGGAAAACTATCAGCATCATTAAGCATATCAACAACAAAACCAACAGAAACCACATGATCATCTCAATAGATGCAGAAAAAGCTTTTGATAAAATACAACACCCATTCCTATTAAAAACACTAGAAAGCATAGGTATAAATGGAGTCTTCCTTAAAATAATAAATAGCATCTATCTAAAACCTTCAGCAAGCATTATATGTAATGGGGACAGGCTAGAAGCATTTCCAATAAGATCGGGGTGAAACAAGGATGTCCATTATCACCACTGTTATTCAATATTGTACTGGAAACCTTAGCTTTAGCAATAAGAGAAGAAAAAGAAATTGAAGGCATTAGAATAGGCAAAGAAGAAACAAAGCTATCACTCTTTGCAGATGACATGATGATATACTTAGAGAATCCTAGAGAATCAAGTAAAAAACTACTTGAAATAATAAACAACTTTAGCAAAGTTGCAGGCTATAAAATAAACCCACATAAATCATCAGCATTTCTATATATTACCAACAAAGCCCAACAGCAAGAGATAGAAAGAGAAATCCCATTTAAACTTACTGTAGACATTATAAAATATTTAGGAGTCTACCTCCCAAAACAAACCCAGGAACTCTATGAACACAATTACAAAACACTTTTCACACAAATAAAATCAGATCTAAATAATTGGAAAAACATCAGTTGCTCATGGGTAGGCTGAGCTAATATAATAAAAATGACAATCCTACCTAAGCTAATTTACTTATTCAGTGCCATACCAATCAAACTACCAAGAAATTATTTTATAGAGTTAGAAAAAAAATAACAAGATTCATTTGGAAAAACAAAAGGTCCAGAATATCAAAGGAACTAATGAAAAGAAATGCAGGGGAAGGTGGCCTAGCAATTCCAGATCTTAAATTGTATTATAAAGCAGCAATCATCAAAACTGCTTGGTACTGGCTAAGAAATAGGGAGGTGGATCAGTGGAATAGGTTAAATATGCAAGACACAGTAGTCAATGACTATAGTAATCTATTATTTGATAAACCCAAAGACCCCAGCTTCTGGGATAAGAACCCACTCTTTGAAAAAAACTGCTGGGAAAACTGGAAAAGAGTATGGCAGAAACTAGGCATAGACCCAAATCTCACACCATATACCAAAATAAAGTCAAAATGGGTTCAGACTTAGATATAAAGGCTGATACCATAAGTAAACTGGGAGAACAAGGAATAGTTTACCTATCAGATCTATGGAGAACAGAAGAATTCATGACCAAACAGGAGATAGAGAACATTATGAAAAGCAAAATGGATAATTTTGATTACATTAAATTGAAAAGTTTTTGCACAAACAAAGCCAATGCAACTAAGATTAGAAGGAAGGTAGAAAATTGGGAAAGAATTTTTACAACCAGTCTTCTGATAAAGGCCTCATTTCTAAAATACATAGAGAATTAAGACAAATTTATAAGAACACAAGCCATTCCCCAATTGATAAATGGTCAAAGGATATGAACAGACAGTTCTCAGATGAAGAAATTAAAGCCATCTATAGTCATATGAAAAAATGCTCTAAATCATTATTGATTAGAGAAATGCAAATCAAAACAATTCTGAGGTACCACATCACACCTATCAGATTGGCCAACATGACAAAACAGGAAAGTGATAAATGTTGGAGATGTGGGAAAATTGGAATGCTAATACATTGTTGGTGGAGTTGTGAAATGATCCATCCATTTTGGAGAACAATTTGTTACTATGCCGAAAGGGCTACAAAAATGTGCATACCCTTTGATCCAGCAATAGCACTTCTAGGGCTATATCCCAAAGAGATCAAACAAATGGGAAAAAGACCCACATGTACAAAAATATTCATAGCAGCTCTTTTTGTGGTGGCAAAGAATTGTAAATTGAGAGGATGCCCATCAATTGGGGAATGGCTGATCAAGTTGTGGTATATGAATGTAATGCAATACTACTGTGCTATAAGAAATGATGAACAGGCTGACTTCAGAAAAACCTGGGAAGACTTATATGGTCTGATGCTGAGTGAAGTGAGCAGAACCAAGAGGACTTTGTACACAATAACAGCCATGTTGTGCAATGACTAAGAATGTTAAACTGAACCCTTCTCAGCATTACAAGGATCTAAGACATCTCCAGAGGCCTTGGGATGGAAAATGCTGTCCACATCCAAAGAAAGAGCTATGGAAGTCGAATCGCTCTCACTTATTTTTACCTTCTGTTGAGTTTTGTTACATCTTTCTGCCGGTTCCCCTATTGGTTTTAATTTTTACTTACAACTTCACTAATGTGAAAATATGTTTAATGGGTATGTAAATGTAAAGCCTATGCCAGATTGAGCACCATCTTGGGCAGGGTGGGGGTGAGAAAAAGGGAGAAAAAATTTTCAACTCAAAAGCATATGGAAAAAAAAAATAAAAAAATGCCAAAAAAAAAATAAAGAATGCTTGAAAGTTCTCTATTTCACTGAATGTCCTCTCTTTCCCCCAAAAGATCATACTTAGTTTTGCTGGGCAGGTGATTCTTGGTTGTAATCTTATGTCCTTTGGCCTCCAGAATATTATATTCCATGCCCTGCTGTCCTTAATATAGAAGCTGCTAAATCTTGTGTTATCCTGATTGTGTTTCCACAGTACTTGAATTGTTTCTTTCTGGCTGCTTGTAATATTTTCTCCTTGACCTGGGAACCCTGGAATTTAGCTACAATATTCCTAGGAGTTTTCCTTTGGGGATCTCTTTCAGGAGGAGATCAGTGGATTCTTTCAATTTCTATTTTGCCCTCTGGTTCTAAATATCAGGGCAGTTTTCCTTGATAATTTCTTGAAAGATGATGTCTAGGCTCTTTTTTTGATCATGGCTTTCAGATAGTCAAACAATTTTAAAATTGTCTCTTCTGGATCTATTTTCTAGGTCAGTTGTTTTTCCAATGAGATATTTCACATTGTCTTCTAATTTTTCATTCTTTTGGATTTGTTTTACAGTGTCTTGATTTCTCATGAAGTCACTAGCTTCCAATTGCTCTATTCTAATTTTTAAGGAAGTATTTTCTTCAGTAAGCTTTTGGACTTCCCTCTCCATTTGGCCAATTTTGCTTTTTAGGGCACTCTTCTCCTCATTGGCTTTTTGGACCTCTTTTGCCATTTGGGTTAGGCTATTTTTTAAGGTGTTATTTTCTTCAGTTTTTGGGGGGGGTTGCCTTTAGCAAGCTGTTGACTTGTTTTTCATGATTTTCTTGCATCAGTCTCATTTCTCTTCTCAGTTTTTCCTCTACTTCTCTTACTTGCTTCTCAAAATGCCTTTTGAGCTCTTCCAAGGCCTGGGACTGATTCATATTTTTCTTGGAGGCTTTGGATGTAGGAGCTTTGATTTTGTTGTCTTCTAGTTGTATATTTTGATCTTCTTTGTCACCAAAGTATGATAATGTTGCCTGACTCTTTTTGTGAGGTTTGCTCATGATCCCAGCCAATTACTTGAGTTTTAAACTCTTTGTTAAGGTAATAGTCTGCTTCCAGTGTGGAGAATGTACAGTCCCAAGATTCAGGGATACGTACAGCTGTTTTCAGAGATACTCTAGGGACCTGTAAATTTTCAGTTCTTCCAAGGTGGTGTGATAAGGGGCAATGTATTTACTCTTTTCCTAGCCTGTGCGCTAGTCTATAAGTGATCACAAGCAGTCTTTTCTGTCTTGGAACTATGAGGAGGATTTTCTCTCTACTGCCACTACAAGCTCCACCATGCCAGCACTCTCCTCTCCCCAGGATCGCCCCTCAGAACTGTGACCAAGCACAGGCAAAGAAAGAGATTCCTGCCTCAGGACTGGCAAAAAAAGTCCCTGCAGTCCCCATCTGATTAGCCATTTGATTCCCCCTCAATCTGTGGCCTGCAAGCTCAGGAAGCAGCCGCTGCCCCAGGGCCATGCTCAGGACTTGGGGCTGGGACCTAGATTCTCTCTCACCGCCAGAAACAGACTTTTCCCACTGACTTTCTAAGTTCTTTTCAGTGTTTGTGGTTTGAGAAGCATGGAGATCACCACAGCTGCCTGTGATTTAGTCCTCTAAGGCTTACTCCAGGTTCACTGTGACCTGTTTGTCCACACCAAACTGCTTTCCTCTCCCAGCCAGGTGCAATATACCTTTCCAATCAACCATCCAGACTGTCTTGGGATGGAAATTTGTTTCACTCTGTCTCTTTGTGGGTTCTGCTGCTTTAGAATTTGTTTAGAGCCTTTTTTTTAAGGTATTTGGAAGGGTTTGGGGGAGAGCTCAAGCAAGTCACTGCTTTCACTCCACCATCTTGGCTCCACCTCAGCTCCTCTTAATAAAGGCCCAGCACTATTTCCAGTGAAACATCTTGCCCTAATAACTTCCTACTAGCTTGATTGAAAGCATTTAAAATACTTAAGACAAAACTCTTGCTTTAATATATACAAGATTAATACATTTAATATACAGCATTGTGAAAGTACCATCTTGATTAGCTCTCAATTAAGAATAATTTAGGGGGACAAAACATATTTTTGTGACAGACTCCCAAATATAGTGATTTTTCTAGGGATCAATTTTTTTTATTTTTCATATTATATGAGGACACTCCTCTCCCTCCTGGATTTCTGTCTGGATTCTTCAGACATATACACTATTTTAAACTTCTGCCAGATGAAATTAGTAGCACAGCAAAACATCAAATCTGCAAATGGTTCAAAACTGCGGTAAATGGATATATTTCATGAAAGGAACAAATTTAAAAACAAAGCTACACAATCCAAACTATTGGTCTAAACCAACAAAGTTAATAAGAATGAATATAAGTCTTGAGTTTGGTATCAGTAAAGAAGACTCATGAGTACAAAGGAAATAGGCCTGATTTAATAGCAGTACTTGTTCAAGGGACATAAGTTGAATGCAAGTTCAGTGTGAGCCAAAAAGGTTGATATGACAAATCAAAAAAGTGAATGTATGGACCTACATCAAAAGAGATGCTTGTCTCCTGTATTCTCCCTAAGCTCATCAGACAGTTTCTGGAGGATGATGTTTAATTTCAGATGGCATATTTTTCCAAAGGTTCTACTAAGTCCATGTAAGTCTTCTAATGACTAATCATGGTAGGGAAATGATCATGAGTCTTTAAAGGCTACACCAATGGAATGCAACCTCTGCTAGACTCTCCTAAGCTGAACAAGACTTCAAGCCCCTTCAGGGGAAAGACTGCATGCCTGTCAGATGAGACAGAGCTTTAGTTCGGCCATGTGGACTGGGTCTTTGCCTCAGGGGACAAAATTTAAAGGGCATCACACTTAGGAGGTATTGATAGCCCTTTCAGTAATAGAAACATAAATTGGGAGATGGGAGGAACCTCCGAGGCCATGTCATCCTGACCTCTCATTTTATAAATAATGAAACTAATGTCTAGAGAGAGTGTTAATTTCCCAAGATTACTCAGTGAATAGATGAGAGAACCTGGTTTTAAACACAGGCCCTCTAGCTCCAAATCCAGGATTATTTCCTCTATACTATGCTGTAGTATTTCTATACTGAGACACGATAGAGCTTAGCATCTAGTTTGACAGAAAAAAAATTATTTGACATAGGAACTTACCAGATAGTAGGCTGTGGTGAACTTCTCTTTCATCCTGATCCTATCAATCCAACTGAACTGATAGCATCCCAGAATCTTCATAATTATCTCCTAGGGTATCTGTCCCTCTCCCTTCCCACATTCATTCTATCTCTCACTATAAGTCATTACTGCAGTTGTTTAACAAACTCCTGGTTATGGCTCTAATCTGAGAACTTGTACAAGTAAAATTAAAGAAACTCCTCAACACCTTGGCCACAAAGTGATGAAATTTGGGATACACAGGATATCTCAAAGGTTATCTACTAAGCTGTAGAGGGTTTGTGATCTAAATTACTAGAAGGAATAACCATAATGACAAAGTCAAGAAGACCTGAGTCCAAACGCAGTCTCAGACACTTAATAGCTATGTGTCCTCAGGCAAGTCATGTGCCTGCTTCTGTTTCCTAATAAATAACATTTATCTCCCAGGGTTAACGTCAAATGAGCTAATATTTGCGGAGCTTTGTAAGCACAAAAATCCTTTATATTTCATTATTATTATTATTATTAATTATTATTATTATTATTATTATTATATTATTATTATATTATTATTATTATTATTATCTGAAACAAGTGAGCAGGATGGTAATAGTTATAAAAGCTGTGTCACATGAGGAAAGACTGAAGGAAATAGAGTTGTATAACCTAGAAAAAGAGAGGATCAAAAGGGGGGGACAGGAGAATATTAACTTAAATTGTTTAGTGAAAGAGCAATCAACACAATTTTCTATATCCTCAAAAAAAGAAAACTAGAAATGATGTATGTAAGTTGTAAGAAAATAGATTTCATCTGAAAAGGAGTAACTTCCAAATGATAAAAGCCACTCCCCCAAAATGATGAAATGAGCTCTATTTCAAATTGAAGAACTCTTCCTCATTTGGCAGATTCAAAAAAATGGCAAGACAGTTTTCTGCCTAGGATACTGTAGATACTGTACTTATTCTGGATGGTTGAAAGGACTAATTGACATCTAATGTTCTTTCTAACTCTACGATATTACAATTCTAAGTAAGAATACTTGTGATTTACCTTATCCATGCCATTTACATATTGGGGGGGGACTTCACACTCTACTAAACATTACTTTCTCTACTTGAACTGACCACATGAAGCATGAGATACTAGAAAAACTCTTATCATTGCTGTGTCATTTAAACTCTAACCTGTTTTTTGTTTCCCTAGATGTAAATGGAGGAACTGGACTAAATTGATATCTAGGTTCCTTCCTAGTCTCAGAACTTCTAGAATTTTATTATTCTAGCTTTCTTTTCAGCCTCACATTTTCTACCTCAGCAAGATTACTTAGCTACCAACTTACTAATTAAGTTGAGGGCTTCCCCTCTGTTGATTTTTCAGATTTTTTCATTTTATGTAGCTCCATTGTACTTAGTCATTTACAAGTTGTCGCTCTCATTAGATTGTGAGCTCCTTGAGAACAGTGAGTATCTCTTTATCTTTCTCTGAATGCCCAGTATTTAGTACAGAGACGGATACATAGCAGACACTTAATACATGTTTATTGACTGACTAAAATATCCACTAATTCTATGACTTAGGATATCACTTAACTTTTCTGGGAAAGTTTACACACTTCTAAAATAGGAGGCTTGGATTAAATGTTTGCTAAAATCCCTTCCAACTCTACCATTTTAGGATTCTATAGTGCATGCTAGAACCCCATTGCAATTTGCTTAGTGGGCCCCCGATAGACAGCTGTCCCAGATTTAAGATACTTTATTGGCAGAAATCCTAAAACTATAGTTTACAATCCCTTCCCTGGACACACACACCCCATCATGGAATACAACTAATTCAAACTAGAGGCATTTGATGAAATTATACACAGAAAATATCAACATATGACCAAGTCACTTGTGACTTATCCTCATGATACAGAGGATAGAAGATGACTCTTAAGCCTGCTCCCACTCAATACTCATTTTATAATCTATGAAGAATGGGTCTGCTTCTATGTGTTCTTTTAATCTTCATTGTATTTTTTTTCTGCTATTACATAACGATCTGCTAGACACTGATAGATACTAATTCAATGTAACTGTTCTCTGGAACTCTGTGGATTTTGCTGTAATCTAAATTTTGTTGTTTTCATCACTACCTCTAGCTTCTAGCTCAGCTGAAAACCTCTACTACAGAGGGTAATGTGATGTTTTTTTAATCCAGCTTTTTTAGGCAAGCAGCAACACATCCCAGAACTCACCAAAACTTTGTCTAGTTTGCTCTCTGAAATCTGAGGTGCCCTTTCTCTAGACCTAGATTATCTTAGCTTTAGGTCTCATGCTAGCTTACAATGAGCAGGATCAGCACAGCGACCTAATGTCCTTGAGCATTATAGTCTTTTCCCCCCTCCCTAAAATCTCTGCCTTAGCCTTTTTTTTCTACCACTCTTGTTGACAATAAATTTGGTCCCCATATATGAGGGACCTTACAGTGCTTTACGATTATCTGTCAAATACACTTTTATAGAATTGCTTTTCTGAAAACTAGGCTATATACAAAGTAATAGTTATTTTCCTAACTATTGACAAGTTACTCTGGGTTTCAGTTCCAGCACGTAGACAAAGGTTCCCCAGTTTAAAGAAGAAAACTGTGAAATCTTTCCCAATTATGATGAAGCTAAGTAAGAACTGAGAAAAGAACTGAGGCTAGGAGGAAAGGACATTGTCTCTGCAACCGGCTCAGGCAAATTGTTGTCTCTGGCCTTATGTCTCAAAGAGGATTGCCTTATACTCTTATAATTCTATTACTCACCTAGACCATCTACCATCCCTGTGTGGCCATGATCTACAACGGGCTTTCAATGTTACCATCAATCCACATCAATCAATTAATTAATCAATAGATATCTATTTAAGTGCCTATTCTGTTTCAGATACTATGCTAAGTGCTAGGGATACAAAAAAAAAGGCAAAAGACCTGCCCTCAAGTATCTCACAATCTAACAGGAAGTAAATAAAAAGGAATCACAGAATTTGGAAATTATTGGAGACCACAGGTCATCCAGTCCCACCCATACCCGGAAGGAATCTCCATGAGTGACATACTTGATAAGACCTTTCAGTTTCTGTTGGAAGGCCTCCAATGAGTGGGAACGCTTAGTGTCTTAAACAACCCATTCCATCTTGGCCAAATATAGTTGTTAAGAAGTTTTGTTTTCTTTTGCTTTTTTCCTTGTCCATCCTAAATTCTTCCCATTGTTCTTGGTTCTGCTTTCTGAAAACAAACAAAACAAATCTAATGCTTCTTTAACATAGTAAAGAGCATGATAGCACTCTAAATTATTGAAGGCAGCTAACATGTCCCCCCGAGTATATTCTTATAGAAACTAAATAGCCTCAGTGTCTTCAACCAGTCTTCATATGGCATGAATTCAAATATCTTTGCCATCATGGCCATTGTAGTTGCATTCCTCAAAATGCTTTCCTGCTCGTCAACATCTTTCTTAAAAGTGTGGTGTCCTGAATTAAACTTAAAAGTCCACAGAACTGACAAGGATAGAATACAGGGAATGTATCACTTCTTTATTGCTGGAAGGCATGCCTCTCAGTGCAGCTCAAGCCTTCTTTTTGACTGCCATATCCCATTACTGATTCATGTTGAATTTGCAGTCCACTAAAACCCACAATTTTCTTTTTCAGACAAGCTGTTGTTTAACTATGGCTCTGGAGTTCTAGAGAGAAGAATTTCTAAAGTTGATATTATGAACCCAATTATAAAACTTTATATTCATCCCCACTAAACACTATTATTGTCCAAAATTAAAGTGCAAAAATACTTAATTTTGATGGACTGGATGGGAGAAGGGAACACAACTAGGAAAGAAGAATTAGTAAAGAAAACTAAGGTCCTTGAAGAACTCCTTTCTCTCTCTCTCTCTCTCTCTCTCTCTCTCTCTCTCTCTCTCTCTCTCTCTCTCTCTCTGTCTCTCTCTCTCTCTCCCTTTATGTCTCTTCTCATGAGAAATAGCATGAGAAAGTTAATTGTCATTCAATAGTGAAATAGCAGACAGACTAACCAGTGTGTGTGTGTGTGCTTGTGTATGAGTGTGTGCATGTGCATGTGCTTACTTCAACGTAGAGAGGATGTGTTCTTAGTTCTTAGTGTCACCCTTTGTATCAAAGTGTATTTCATTCAACAAACTCAATTCAATAAACATTCATTAAGTTGGGGTTTTTTTTTGTATAGTACACTGGGCTAGATATTTAATAAAGAATCTCTTCTGATCAGATATGGAATTGTCATCTCTTTTATATGCATTACTTCTTTCTGTTTTGTTTACTTATGGTACTTCTCACACCAATTCCCTATCTTTCTGGGTCAGGAAAGTATCATGCTCTGAAGTGTTATAATTTCTGAAATAATTGCTTTGTGATGGGCTGTCGTGTTGTTCGGATAACACAGCCACAAACTAATTCTTTCCTTTAGATAAGAATAATTTAACCAAAGCCAAAGCTCTAGGGGCAATATCCAACTAAATATTCATCCAACAGTCAACTGTCAGACTTGTCTATTAATTAAAAGTATTCTTCCTGTTGAATTTCTTGAATGAAACATAATATCCCACCCAAAGAGCAGTGCTCAAAGCAAAGTCTGCCTCATCAGGCTTCTCATTATATTACAAAATTTATGAGCATAGCCATGTGGCCAATCAGCTTCAGTGAAGCAGTGTGCAATATAAATAGTTTACATTTACATAACTCTTGAAGTTTTAAAAAGTAAACTTACTTGCCCAAGACATTCTTTTAGGAAAAGAAAAAAAAATTATAGTATAAAATGTCTCATCTTTTCATTTCATTAACTCATAACATGCTATTATTAATGATAGTAATATTTATAATTTTATATTAACAAAATAAAATTAATATGTAAGTATTTTTTTTATCAAATATCACTAAATATGCCCAGATCACATGCTATGTTAATAAATATATGAAGCATCAATATTTCCCTTATATCAAGAGACAATGTTTAATAAACTGCATGAATTACATTGACCATGATTTATTTTGTCTTTGTATTCCCAGCACCTAGCAAAATGTCTGAACATTAGTAGGCATGAATATTGAGAGTACAAATAATAAACCCAATACTACATTATATTTTTATGACACAATTTGTTCATCCATTCCATAATTCATTGAACTGAATTGCATAAAGAGAATAGTATTGGACTTGGCATGATAGAATTTGGGTTTAAATACCAGGGCCTGTTCTGCCATTTCTCTGTCTTTCTCTGTCTCTCTGTCTCTGCCTCTATCCCTCTCTCTTTCTCTCTCTGTCTCTCTCTCTGTCTCTCTCTTACATGCACACAGACATTTATATTATATACACACACATATATAGATATACATATCATCCCTTCATTAATAATGTTCTCTTATTTGTAGGGAATAGATCCCATTCACCCTATTTAACTACTAACAGATTAGCTTTTACAAAGGAATATTTACTTCACAAGGTATAATCACAAGTATACAAACTTATTCCCCCAATATGTGAGGTTTAATTCCCTCTTCCTCTATCACTTCAGTCCCTAGGGAGGTTAAGGGGATTAGGGTCATTAGATTAGCTAGGTTCCTTTAGAGTACACAATCATAGTTCCAAGTTTCAAAACCTCTGTGGACCTTTAGTCCCAGGTACCCTGACTTTTCAGTTTCCTTTATTTACTTGTTTCAACATTTGACCTAGAATTCTGGTCTCAAGGTGTTTATGGTTTGAACTCCTTGTCTAATAGAGATCCTGTTAGCAGCTAAAACTGAAGACAAATGAGATAGGGTTAAAACAAATGCCCCAAGACCTATTTCTCCGAGTTGTGAAAAAAAAAAAAGACAAAAACAGAGAGAGCAGGGGGAAAGAAGTCCTTCCCCTCTCAAGCATTCACTTCATGGCTCCATGCTGTTGGGAAACTTTTATCTTCAAGACACAGAAGGAAGGAGTAAGCAGAAAAGAGTGCAAGCCAGAAAGGGAAGCAGAAAGAGAACAACCATCTCTCTTATGCCAATTTTAAAAATAAAACAATATAAAGGAGGTTACACCAACCACATGATAGCAGGTGATAAAAACCTTCATCTTAGAAGACCTGAGCATGCCCAAGACAAGCTCCTAAGGGCATTGCTATGTTAGATGAACTGGGCATGCACTAAAGCTCCCTTATATTCAAAACTATTCCCTCCTCAATATCATTCTTTCTCTTAATCTCTACTGTCCCTATCCCTACCTGTTCCCCAATTGAGTCTGATGTGTTTCTACACCAAATTCTTGAGTTTGTTTGTGTGTGTATGTGTGCATGTTCAACCCCTCACTGTCCATTTCAGATAGTGAAGTTTACATGATACCTACTCTTTTCCACTTCTTCCTGCATGCTTGGTTATTCTTCTTCTCATGTACTTCAATTATTAGAAAAAAATAAATCTCATCTAGTTTTCTTCCTTCCTACACTACTGAATTGTTTTTACATTCTCTTTGCTTCTCCCTCTTAAAACCCTCAGAATGAACCAAAACACTATCAGGATCCCCTGATATCTTTCTAGGTCTCTCTGGATTCTTTGGTTTACACTTTGAAGTTCCTACTTCACCTGGTCTTTTCATAACACAGGCTTGAAAGTCCTTTATTCCATTAAAGTTCTAATTTTTTTTCCTCCCTATAAAATTATTTTAAGTTTTGCAAGGGGAATTATTCTTAGTTATATCTTTATGTTTTTCCTTTTGAAATATTTTATTCCAACATCTTCTTTCATTTATGATAGAAGTTACCAGATCTTGTTATGCTCCTTAATTCTAGTATTCTATCCTTCTGGCTTCCTGTCCTGTGCTGTTTGTTTGTTTCTTTTTGTTGTTGTTGTTATTGTTGTTTTTTTTTCAAAACATGTATGATCCAAACTTTGACTATGATACTATGACACTCCTGGAACTGATCTCCACATCCGTTTCCTTTAAAAAGTGACATGTGAATTCTTCCCATTTTTACTTTGAGCTCTGGTTTTAATTCAACTACATAGGTTTAATTTATAATTTCTTGAAATTAAATATCCAGGCTTCCCCACTCACCGGGAAATATGACACATGCTCTCTCATTTACATATTTTCCAGGTGAGTTATGTTTTGATAGAAGGCACATCACTTTTATTTTTTTAAAATTTTTTCATTTCCTTCTAATATATCTTGCTATCTCAAGGAGTCATTGATTTTTCTTGGCTTAAATTTCAGGAAATCTATAACAGGTAATGTTTACTAACTTCTATTTTAAAATGTGTTTTTCAAATGCCTTTATTTTAGTGTTAATGTCTTTACTTTAGTTCTTACTTTATTTGTTCTAGATATTCACATTGTACTTGAATTTTTTTTTCTTTCAAATCTTCACTTGATATTCTTATAGAGTTATTTTTTTTCTTTCTAGGATGGATTTTAGGATATCTCATGATCTATTATATAATTTTTTAAAATTTTGATTTGTGTCTTGACAGGTTCATTCATTTATTCAATCTCAGTTCCTGAATGAGAGTTTGTTTTAAGAATAGGCTATGCCTTCTGCTGTGCTTTTGTTTAGGGTGTACTGCCCTATGTGGTCTAACTTGGGTTACTTGAATTCCTGTGCTGACATCCACCTCTCTGGTTTGGGCTATATTGACTATTTGAGGTTCATAATTCCAGATCTTCAGTTCTCTCCATGCCATCTATGGTCAGAGTGGTAAGGACCTCAAAATTCCTCGGCTTGGGTGTCCCAATTTCAATGTTGCCACTTCCTAGGGCTCCCAAGGACCCTGCTCTTTATTTCTGATTATCTTGAACCTTCCTAGTGGTTGAGTACTCCATTTTTGCTGCCTGCAGATATAAAGCCCTGCATTCCAAATGTGTCCATCGCTTGGTTCTCACAATTCTGGGATTCTATAGTTTTGTTTGCCTATGATAATATTAGAGTTTCAGTTCGATCTCTTTTCTAAGAGAAAAGCTAAACTGCTGATAAACTTTTTTGTGTCATTCTAAAGGGAAGAAAAACATTTACTGTATTTCCTCATTAGATTTTTCAAATCATTATTTAGCACCAATTTTTAGATTTTTGTTACAGTAGGTGTATGGGAGTTCGGTGGTTGACCTCCATTCGTGTACCCATTTTGGTGAAGAAAAAAAAAGGAAACATTTGGGCTAAGTCTTAAAGAAAAGAAAGAATTCTGAGGCATAGATTTATTGAGGGAAATCATTCCAGGCATAGGTGAAAACTAATGAAAAGGTACAGAAATGGGAGATGGGGCATCATTTGATAGGAACACCAAGTAAGCCAATATGACTGGACCATATAGTGTATATGAAGGGGAAGTATTTATGAAGACTAGAAAGATAAGTGAACATGTTGTATAGATTAGAGTTTAGAGATTAGTGGTAACATAGTCTGCCTTAGGCTTTAGAAAAATCATTTGACATTTGTGTGAAAAATGAATTGGAAGACTTACATGAACTGATACAAAGTGAAGTGAGCAGAACCAGGAGAATGTTGTGTACAAAGTAACAGCAATATTGCATGATTAATTTTGAATGAGTTAGTTGTTCTCAGCAATACAATGATCTAAGACAATCCCAAAGGACTAATGATCAAGCATACTATCTGTATCCATAGAAAGAACAGATATTGTTTGAATAGAGAGTGAAGCATGCTATTTTTCACTTTTCTTGGGTTCTTTTTCTTCTGTTTAAATCTTCTTGTACATGATTGCACAAGTATAACCTATATCTGATTGCTTATTGTCTCAGGGAGGGTGGAGGAGAAGGAGAAAGGGGAAGAATAAAAATTGGAACGCAAAACTTAAAAAAAACACAAATGTTAAAATTATTTTAATATGTAATTAGCGAAATATATAAATACATATAAAATAAAATTTATATCTAGATATACATACATGTGTACATACATAAACATGTATATACATAAACATATACATATATACATACACACATATATACAGAGAGAGAGAGAGAGAGAGAGAGAGAGACTTGAGACTGGTAGATCAAATCAGAGGCTTCTGCAATGGCTTATGCAAGAGGTGATAAAATACTAGACTATAGTGGGTGGCATGTAAGTGGACATTATAGGGCATCTACAAGACAGGTTGAAGAAATGGAAAAATAAGTTTTGACAAATGATTGACCTATGGGGAGAGTTAGGAGCTGTGGATGACATTGAGAGTTTGAACCTGAGTTACATTTCTGACATAGATTTTGAGTACACAGACTCATCTCCACACTGTGATGAGTAAGACCTTTTTTAGTATCTGTATGATGTCAAGAAAAAAAAAGGAAGACCTTCAGCACATTGGGTGGGCCCCATGAAAAACTATAAAAAGACATAGACAAAAGGTTTTTGGATAGGCAGGTAAAGACAGGTGATATATTCATAGCTGTATCATGGGAGGAAATAGCTATGTTATTGTGGTCATACTAAAACACATTGCATACATGTGTATACACATAAATATAAACAGGTATGCACAAATGTAGACAGACATACACATAAACAAAGGGCCAGCAGGTCAATATCTTTGATAAATACTGGCTGGGGCCTCTCTGTATTGTAATTTAGGACAGAATGGCCTTTTCTCTAATGCAATAGGTGAACCTCATAAAGATGTCAAGTGAGAACAGGCTTTTGTCTCTTAAAAAAAATGTCCTTTGATATTTTAGTAATGAAGTCCTTAATGGAGCCTTCTCCCATCACTTGCTTTCTTTTACTGATCCTAAATAGTAATTCATTAGGTATGCATTTAGGGAAAAAAAATGCAAGAAGGTTCTTTGTTTTTTAACAGATTGTGAGATAATATCACTTAGAATCTTCAATAACAGATATATAATATTTGAGAAGATGAAAAAACAAAGTGTTTGTTTCCTTTTCCATTAATAATATAGTTTGTACTTCTATGACACAAAGACAAAATCTCTGATTTGGAAGAGATTTCAGAAGTCATCTATTTCAATCTATATATCTTTTTTAAAAAAGTCTTTTTTATAGAATCAACTATGAGAAGTCATCTGACCTCTGCTTCAAATCCCTCAGTGAAGAAGACATTTTGGGGAAGTATACTGCACATTTTTGGATTGCACTCCTGGATTTTTGAGAAATGTTTTTCCCTGATATTTCTTAAATCTCTCTCTCTCCCCCCCCTTTCTTTCTCTCCCTCCTTCCCTCTCTCTCTCTGTCTCTTGATATATAGATAGATAGATAGATAGATAGATAGATGATAGATAGATAGATAGATAGAAATAGATATATAGATTATATATGTGTATGTATGTATGTGTGTGTATATATATATATATGTATATATATGTGTACTTCTCTTTCTTTCATCTTGTCTAATTATTTCTTATTCTTCCTTGTCTGTTCCACTAACATTCTTTCCATTTTAATGATAATATTAAAATCTTTTATTTTTACATCTCTTTCATTTCTCCCATGTCACCATCTGTTTCCCTTCTGCCTCTCAGAAAATCATGTCTTATAGCAACTTATTTTAAACAAAAAAAGAAGAAAAATCATTACATGGAAAAAAGTGAAATTATAGTCAACAATGCATTGTTCCACATATTTGAACTCCCCACCAGTGCTAGCAGTGGCAAGGGGAGAAGGGGGTAAGAGACAGAGAGAGGGAAAGAGAGAAAGAGAGATTCAGAGAGAATGAGAGAGAGAGAGAGAGAGAGAGAGAGAGAGAGAGAGATTCTTCTCATTCTCTTATATATATATAGATACAGATCTGTATCTATCTACACATTCTTTGAAGTCAATTTACTTAACTCCTATTGATTGTTTTGTAGAATTTTGCTTGTTTATTCTTTTCATTTATGTTTTTGTAATTATTACATATATACATATGCATATACATGTATACACATATATATACACACACAAACATATGTATTTTTTTCTTAGCACTGCTTACTCTACTTCCTATGCTTCTCTGTAATCATCATATTCATCACTTTTTGTAATACAGTAATATTCCATTATATTCATTTGCTCCACTCTAATTTTTAAGGAATTATTTTTTTCAGGGAGCTTTTGGGCTTCCTTTTCCATTTGGCCAATTCTGCTTTTTAGGGCATTCTTCCTCTCATTGGCTTTTTGGACCTCTTTTGCCATTTGAGGTAGTCTATTTCTTAAAGCATTATTTTCTTCAATTTTTTTGGGGGGGTCTCCTTTAACAAGCCATTGACTTGTTTTTCATGATTTTCTTGCATCACTCTCATTTTTCTTCCCAATTTTTCCTCTACTTCTATTACTTTCTTCTCAAAATCCTTTTTGAGTTCTTCCATGGCCTGAGAATGATTTGTATTTTTCTTGGAGGCTTTGGATGTAGGAGCTTTGACTTTGTTGTCTTCTTCTGATTGTATTTTTTGATCTTTTTGTTACCAAAGAAAGATTCTGTGGTCTGACTTTTTTGGACATTTGTTTGTTCATGATCCCAGCCAATAACTTGAGTTTTAAACTCTTTTTAAGGAAGGGGTCTTCTTCCAGTGTGGAGAATGTACTGTCCCAAGCTTCAGGGATTTTGTGTAGCTGTTTTCAGAGATACTTCTAGGGACCTCTAAATTTTCATTTCTTCCAAGGTAGTGTGATCAGGGGCAAGGTATTTACTCCTTTCCTGGACTGTAATATTGTCTATGAGTGGCCTCAAGCATGCTTTTCTGCCTTGGAAGTCTGAGGAGGCATTCCTCTTCACCACCACTACAAGCTCCACCACAGCAGCACTCCACTGTGACCCAGATCCAAGCTCGGGAAAAGCAAGAGAATCCTGCAACAGCAGAGAGATCTCTGCAATCCCCCTCTGATCAGGCACTTGGTTCCCCCTCTTTCTGTGAGTCAAGAGCTCTGGAAGCAGGTGTTGCTTCCATGCTGTCCTGGAACTGGAAGTGGACTGAGTTCCTCTCTCACCATGGTCAGATAGAACTTTTCCACTGACCTTCTAAGTTGTCTTTGGTGTTTGTGGGTTGAGAAGTCTGGAAACTGCCATAGCTGCCCATGATTTAGTCCCCTGAGGCCTGCTCCAGGTTCGCTGAGGCCTGGTCTTTGTTTGAATGG
This sequence comes from Phascolarctos cinereus, assembly GCF_003287225.1. Classification (NCBI taxonomy): domain Eukaryota; kingdom Metazoa; phylum Chordata; class Mammalia; order Diprotodontia; family Phascolarctidae; genus Phascolarctos; species Phascolarctos cinereus. The sequence continues at coordinate 452,434,449 of NW_027555847.1, read as the reverse complement.
CCTATGCTGAACATTGCTCCTCTCCCAGATGAGCACAATAGACCTACCTAATCAACCATACAGCTTGTCTTAGGCTAGAAATTTGTTTCACTCTGTCTTTTTGTGGGTTCTGCTGCTCTAGAATTTGTTTAGAGTCCTTTTTTACAGGTATTTGAAGGGATTTGTGGGACATCTCCAACAAGTCACTGCTTTTACTTTGCCATCTTGGCTCTGCCAATATTCCATCACATTCAAATGTTACAGTTTTGTTTAGCAGTTCCCCAGATGATGGGTGTCTGTTTCATTTCCATGGCATTGCTACCAAAAAAAATATGTTACTAACAAATTTTGGTGTATATGGAGACTTTCATTTTATGAGTTAGCTCATTAGACTATAAGCCTGGATTTAGATGCTCTAAGTCAAATATTAGAGATGTTTCAACCACTTTATTTGAATAAGTAAACTTTAGGCCAGGCAGCTGACACAATAGATAAAGAGTCAATCCTGGAGTCAAGAAGACCTGAGTTCAATACAGCCTCAGATACTACTGAGCTATGTCACTCTAGGCAAGTCACTCTACCTCTGTTTCCGTTTCCTGCTCTGTAAAATGGGGATAATAATAACACCCATCTCTCAGGGTTGTTGTTTGGATCAAATAAGATAATAATTATAAATTGCTTAGCACAATGTCTACAGCACAAGAACTAGATAAACATTACTTATTATTATTGCTGCTGAAAACAAATTGTTTTCCAGAATGGTTATACTAATTAACAGCTCCATCCACAACTTTTCACAACTTTTCCAACATTTACTCTTGTTATATTTTTGTCATCTTTGTCAAATGCCTGAACATGAAGTGAAAGACAATGAATGTTTTTATTTGCATTCCTATCACTAGTGATTTGAAGCATTCTTTCACATGTTTGTTAATATATTGCAATATTTCTTTTGAGAAAAGTGTGTTCATATACTATGGCCATTTCTCTATATAGGAATGTTGCATGTGGTGTGTGTGTGTGTGTGTGTGTGTGTGTGTGTGTGTGTGTGTGTGTATGATCTGGAAAGGAAGGGATAGGAAAGCAAATGAGAGTTGTAAAGAATTAAAAGAACAGTTTAATAAAAGAGATACATAATGTTACCCAATTAACATATTTCTTGAAAACTAGATTCTATCAGAAAGATCAATATGTAAATGAATAAATAAGAAGTATTAGATATGAATTAGAGAACTGAAAAAATATCAGATATCTCTTTTAATGGAAATATCTTCTATTTAAGTAACTGTCACCTATAAAAATCAAGTGATTTGGGAAAGATGTCAAAAAGAGATAATCTAAGATTCATTGAACTACCTGAAAACTTTGACCCTAGGTACTCTATTTCAAGAAATCATGAATGAAAATTGATCACATCTTTTAGAACTATAGGGAAAAAGTGAAAATAAAAAAAAATGAGAAAAATATACTTTATCATTTCCTTCAAGTAAGCTCAAAGTGAAAATTCCCAGGAATACCATTACCAAAATCTAGATCTTCCAGGTCAAAGGAAAAATGTATCCCCTCTCCAGAAATAAATACCCAATGAGTCACAGTCAGAATCACACAAAACTTACTATCTTAAAGGAGAGGAAAGTCAGAAATATCACATTCCAAAAGGTAAAAGTAAAGCCTTAAAATCAAAAAGTATCTTGCCACATAAGCTGAGTATAATCTTACAGGTGAAAAAAAAGAACAGACATTAAATAAAGAACTTCCTAGTATTTTTTTTTATCAAAAGACCAGAATTAGACACTTAGAAATTGAAACATAGAAGTTGAAACAAAGAAAGTTAAATATATAGAGAGAGTTAGAATGACTATACAAAGATGAAGTGTTTATATTGGCAAAATTCTTGAACAAGAATTTTGCCAATATAAACACTTCATCTTTGTATAGTCTAAAAATAGTACTGCAGTCATGGTACCTCAGCTTTAGGAACTGAGTCACATCACAATCTTAGTGAGGTACCATGACTGGGGTACTATTTTTAATTCTAAGTACCATAGATTATGAAGACCTTTGATAAACAATAAATAACCATTTATTAAGAGCCTCCTATATGCCAGGAAATGTGTTAGGCACTAGAGATACAAGTACAGAGAACAAAACCATTTCTAGTCATGAGGAGCTCAGAGTGTAATGAGAAAGACAATAAATATACTCATACACATGTGCAGAATAAATATAAACATAACCCATGCAAATTAACACAAAGCAGTTAAATGCTAGGCAGTTTTGTATTGGGGGGCCACTAGCAATTACAGGCATCAAGAAAAAAAAATCATGAAGAAGTTGACGTTATCTCTGTTTCCTAAAGAAAGAGAAAGATCCTAAGAGATAGAGTTAGGTCAGAATGCATTTCAGACATCAAAGAAGGCCAGTACAAAAGCTTAGGGATGGAAAGTGAAGTGTCAGGTGTGATGAGCAGATATAAGCCCGATTCATCTGGATCAGGAGAAGTAGTATAAAAAGTATAAAAAGATTAGAAAGATAGTTTGGAGCCAGATTGTGATGGAAGTTAAAAATTAAACAGAGAAATTTCTATATTATCATAGAGGCAATTGAAAGTTATTGAAGTTAATTGAGGAATTGAGAAATCACATGTTCAGATCTGCAATTAAGGAAAATAATTTTGGTAACTGTGTAGGATGGTCTGGAATGGGGAGAAACTTGAGTCAGGGAGCCCAATTGCAAGAATCCAGGCAAAAAATAATAAGTACAGTGGTAGGAACATGAGTGGAGGTAAGAGTTCTGATGTGAGAGAACTTGTGCAGGTAGAAATAGTCATTTTGTGGAATTTATTTCATTTTATGGAATTTAAGATGATAGCAAGAAGGAAAATAGAGATATCTTACAAATTTGTAGGTGTCAGGTAGAGGTAGTGAGGCTTGGATGCCATTAACATAGGAAAAAATAATTCTTGCAGGGATAATGTTATTGACAGGATTTATAACTATAGAATCATATATTTACCTCTAGAAGACACCTTAGAAGTCATTTAATCCAAATCTCTCTTTCTGCAGATGAGACCAAAGAAAGCCAAATTACATGTCCAATGTTTCTCAGGTAGTATGTAGCATAGCCATGATTGGAATCCAAGACTTATTACGTTAGATCCAGACAGAATTCTTTCTATTGTTTTATACTGCTTTTTAAATAAAAATCCTACTTGAAGAATCTTTGCATTTAGTTCCTTAAGAACTAAACAGAGTTTAAATAAAGCTATTTAAACATTTTACATAGGCACTTAAGTAATCTCAAGTTGCATATCAGTAAATAAATCAACTTATCCCAACCCTCCTAAAGTAAGTATGGAAAAAAAAAAATACTACCTCATGCTACCTTAACCAGGGGAGAAAGTGTATTTGTTGAAACAACTCAATCAAATGAATTCTAAGTTTGAAAAAGCCTTAATATATATTTGTGTCTCTGATGATAAATTGGATGAACTGGAGTGAAGTTACACAGAAGGTGTGGTTGGATTGGCTGAGTAAACTTTGTCTTACCTGAGGAATTTTCTAAAAAAAAAAATAGAAGACCAGTGCAAACTGAGACCTAGAGATTACACTGAGGTGTGAATGAGGGAGGACATTCATACTAAACACCCTGCAAAAGTAATTTGGTAGGGGGTAGGGGTGGGAGAGGGATGCATTCATCTTAGTGTCTTCTCTACTGATAATTTATCCCAGGTATAACTAGTGAACTTCAGAGTTCTGAAAGATATTCCGGCTTCCAATATGCTGGAAACATTTCTAAAGAGCTGATTGTCATATCTCCACCAGGAGCCAAGAAAAGGCTGGACACCAATTCACAGTTCTACAAAGAGCCAAAAGACTCTTTTTTTAAAGATTATTTTACAATAATCAAAGCGGAACAAGAAAGAAAACAAAGCAAGAAAAGGACACCTGGGAACCAAACGGATGAGTTACCCTTTTACCCCCACGTACTTTTTAAACTCAAGTCCACTATCCCCTGTTCTCAAAATGTATTAATGGAAAAGTATGTAATGGGCTTTTTTTTGAAGAGGTGGTAAAACAGCTATTATTTCTCTACCACTTTAGTAAAAGACCCTGAGAGATCCTTAAGGGTGACTGACTAAATTAATGTTAAACTGATAATGTCAGGTAATGGACACTGCACTTTTGAGCCATAGTATTAGATTAACAAACTACGAAACCCCCAGAGATACCCCTAGAGCCATTAGGGAATTTTGTAGCCATGGTTTGTGGACTTGACTTAACAGTGTTAGTAGGATTTGGAGTGGTAACATCAGAACATATAGTGTAGACAGATTTTCTCATTGGCTTATTCTCATGTGTAGTCATAACTCTGGTAAATTTGGAGCACACTTCTGTCTGGGGAAATGAGGAGGGATTCAATGACCACCATTGGAAGTCTTTGATTCTACATTCTGTAAAAAGTGAAGACAGATTCAAAGCAGAAGCCTTCAGACATCTTCCCTTTAGAATCCTGAATGAAGTTAAGGTCAGAGAATTGGAGAGTCATGGAGTCTTTCTTTTTTCCTTTTCCCTTGCCCTGGAAAGATGTTTTCTATGCTTCAATGATGAGAAACTAATCACCCTTGAAAAGTTTGTACAGCTGATTAACTGATTTCAAATTTTGTTGATAATCCACCTGTTCTACTCCATGAAGGGTGTGAAATCAAATGAATTGGACAAACAGATAAAGGTCAGATAATAAAAACAATGTGAAGAAATTATTAGGACAAATCTAGCCTTGCCAAGGCAACTCTTAATGGTGTAGCATTAATGGTATTATGCTTTTAAGCAAGAGGCTAATGTACAATTTTATTTTTTTTAAATTACCTAGAGGCATATTGTTTCTGGACTATTAACTTTTTTTTTCTTCAGTATTTAGATCACAACTCCTAAAGGCTTAGCTATATTTTGACAGGTACTGACAAAGAGTGCCATGGAATTGTGACTCGATTGTCACCTTCAGCTTGTTCAAGCTGAAAAACTCAGGATGAGTGCTAGGTACTAATTAGAACTGTTATATTAGGAAAGCAAATACAATGGTGTCTAACATTAAACAAAGCACAGTTCTTGTCACAAATGGTTTCTTTTGTGTGTGGGTTAGTCTATAAAACCATTTTGCATGTTAATGAAGCACAAACAATTATTGCCAAAGTAACTAGTTTCATGCAATTACAAAAATCACATAAAAGCCCCATTGTTTGTTGTCTTATGATTTTTTAATGCTAATTTTGCACTTGATAATTTGGGGATTTCATTTGTACCACAGTGAGCAATTAGGCTTTTATATCTGTGAAGGTGAAGGCTTGTAATGGGGAAAATAACTCCTAGTATAAAAAGTAGAAGAAATAATCATTCCTAGAATGAGAAGATCAGACAGCCTGAAAAGATGGGAAAGGAGACGAGGTGAATTTCCATCAAGTGAAAAGTAACATTTCTGTAGCTGAAATGAGAGGAAAATGTTTCTGGATGAAAAAAAAATAATGGTGGGATGAGAAAGAGAGAGAAGGGGAGAGCAGAGAAAGACACAGAGAGAGAGAATGAGAAGTGACTAATGAAAATCAATGAACTGCTACCTGTATGTGGAATTCATAGTGAAGGACTTCACAGAGATTTTTTTTTTAAATACTAGGAAAAATCAGTGGGGGAAAAAGCCAGACAGAGAATAATACTTAAACAGTCTGTAACCTCACTGCCTGAAATTTTGGCAAATTCTCTAAATGTTCATTCCATCTGTGAAGAGCTTTCTGTTTGAAGCTTAGAGGGAAATAACAGCTTTGCCATGGGTTAAAAAATCAACTTTTGAGGTGTACCACCAATGGATGTGAAAGTGATTGCAGAAAATAAACATGGCCTTTGAATGGAAATCTCTTATTATAAAATGACATGAAGAGTTGGAATTAAAGACCATGGAATTGATTTTTTTTAATTTAACAAAAAGAGGAGGGATATTAGGTAGAACTTATTTCACCTACTAATACTGCATTTAGTGCATTGCAAATAGTGGGGGGGAAAAAACTTCCGAAAGATTTAGATTTGTAAACACCTCTTGATATATTTGTGACAATTCTAAATTTTCAAAATTTAGTATTTCTAAGGAAGCATATCTATCCATCCATCTATCTATCTATCTATCTATCTATCTATCTATCTATCTATCTATCTATCTGTCTGTCTGTCTGTCTGTCTGTCTGTCTGTCTATCTATCTATCTATCTATCTATCAGTCTATCTATCTATCTATCTATCTATCTATCTATCCACATAAACACATATATAGCCTAGTTTTAATGTTACCTATGATGCTTGTAGATACAGTATAATTTTGGGAAAGTCAGAATTCACTTTCCTACTATAATTTGTTATCTCTTTTTATTTATTTACACTGTTGGAAGTGCATCAATACTTTTTCCTGCAAAGCTCCCTTATACTATTACTTATATCTTGAAATATTTTTAAAATAAACTCGCTTGTCTTATTAGTGTAGTAGCTTCAAACACCAGGAATTCCCAGCATAAATAGGTGAGCGGAGAATTTTCTCCTTTCATCCTACATACTCTCTTTTTCCCATTCCTATGAAAGCATTTCCTATAATAGCATACCTTTCCAGTTGTGAATTTCCCCATCAGACCTTATCCTCATGACTCCTCAATCTATCTCCCTCTTTCACTATTGTTTATGCATTTACATGGAAAAGTCATACCATCACCATGAAAAAGTCTTTACCATTTCCTTGCAAATACATACCATTTTAGAAATGTTACCAATCACTGGGTGAATAATTGATTCATGACTGTCACAGCATGGTGGTGACACTGTACTTTCTTATGTCTTTAAACATCTCCCTCCCACTGTCTAATATTTTCTTCCTCTTAAAAATAATACATTTTTTAAAAAATCTAAAACATGCAAACAACCAAATATGAAACTACACTGATTTGGTAGTATTGGGTAAAATTTGTGTCTAATTTCCTACAGGTAGATCAAAACAAACCTTCAGAAAGTTGTTGTTGATATTATTGCTTAACTTAGTATAGAATCAGTTAATGCACATATTTTAATAATTTAAAAGCCTATAATCAAATGTTTACTGAATTGACACTATATATTTCTCAAACAATAAAGACTTTCAAAGTCTCTAGACAATTAATTAAATCTGTTTATGTGCAAACGAGTTTGAGGCAAAACCAAGATATTTATATATGGAAAAATGCATCTATAGAATAGAAGATTGTGGTATAATAATGTATTTAAAATCTCTTTAGTAACAAGCCATAATGCATTTATTACTCACAATCATGACTCAACTATTCTTAATGGTATAACTAAAACAGTTTTAAAACTGTTCCTGTTTTGGAACACAGCACTGTGGAAGCACAGATTTAATTCTATGTACCAACCAAGCACTTATTTCAAATTTTTATGTATCTTTAAGGGACCTTGCAGAGAGGGGAGCAGGGGGAAATAGCTCATGACCTTATTAAGAAGCATGAAAATATAACTAGGAATCAGGAGATGCTAGTTGGGGAAATCAAAAGACATTTTGGATATTCTGTACCCTAATTGGACATTTGCCTAACTGACTTAGAAGTGATCCCTCCTAATAAATACATTGGATACCAGACGAACATCTTAGCCTTTTCAAAATAATTTGTCATGTTGCTTTGAAATGGACTAAGGGCATTCTTCTAAGTTAATTTTTTTTAAAAGTCTTCAGAGGAACTAGCATGTTTCATGCAGTCTTTTGATGTGATTCATATTAATCATCCAGGAATCATAACATGTTTTTGTATTCTCTACTCATAGAAATGGTATTGGTGAAAAGAAAGGAAAAAAAAAGCATGACAGTAAAAGGATTGTCACTTTAGTCATATTTAGCCTTATGTTAACATTTTATTTTCACACTGGTTAAAACATGGGACTACTTCGATCAGCCATCAGGAAATATAAAAAATTCAGGGTCTTAACATTTCTGGTCCAATGACTAAATATAAATAATGGAGAGAAGGCTTCCTTGGGGTCAGAAAGATCTGGGATCATATGCTGCCTGTGATATTGGCTTTGTGATTCTGAATGTGTCACTTGACTTATTAGTGCCTCGGTTAGCTCTGTAAGACTATAGGTTAGATTGTGGGGTTGCTAATGAAATTAAGATCTTTTAAGATATTTGTCTCTAATTCATCATTCTGCTCTGATTGCTCTTATGACCGAATAGATAGGAAACAATTTTATCTTAAAATGCCTCAGTAGCCGGATTTGTGGACCACTATCCCTTATCCATAAACCAGCTTCATTAGCTTTTCTTTACTCCCTTTTCTTCCTTACTTCTCTCCTTCTTGAAAGTCCAAACTGAAAATATCCCTTCACTTTATGTTCAGATTTCAGTAGCCCAGGGGCTTGGCCATATAACTCTCTATTTCTCAGTCAGGTCGTCTAGCTGATATCTCAACACATCCATCCTCCAGCTGGGACAACTCACCCTACTGTTTTATTTATGATGCAATCAACTACTGGAGGAAGGTGAACAGTAACTGCTTCTCCATTGCATAAAGAGGAAAAAAAAACCTTTTTAGCCCCATGTTGTAAACATTTGAAAGTCTCTCTCTTACCCTTTTAGAAAAAGCACAGCAGGAGGTAAATAGAGGTCACTTGTGAGTTTCTAATTCATCTACATTTATAGTAGACATTGTGAGTTCTTTAACTGAAAATGTAATACAGAGAGTACCAAGTTTAACATTTTGCTTAAAATATCTGCATTTTTAGCTAATGCTGGTATCTGTGTACAGGACTGGTGGCACATGGGCACTCCAGTTAGCAATGTCTTTTTCTCTCTCAGGAACTAAGAAGGGGAAACATATACAAACTCCTCAGAAGCCCCTTGTGGTTGAATCACTGTTGCAGAGAGTAACTCCTTTAAAAGTGCTGTCCATGGTGTTCTCAACCACTGTTCTTACTTACCAAGACCAAACAATCCAACAGCAGCAGAACAGATGTTTATATCTATTTGGACCTAATTCCATTGTTATTTTATCCAAGAGTCATACATTTTTCTTTTTCTTTTTCTTTTTTCTTTTTTTCTTTTTTTTTTTAACCACAGCACCAGAAACAGTGTTAGGGAAATAGCTTTAGCATCAGTATAGCAACCTGGCACCAGAAAGACAGCCTTACACTTACTGACTGTTGTTAAGTGCATTAACCAATTTCATGCTGTAATTATAATGAATGCCTTACTGGGCCCTTTCTTCTTCGGACAGTGCCATCTTGTGAGTACTAAATACATCATCAGTGAGTCTCATTCTCATGTATTACACTAATATATCATTCGAATGACAACTGCTTCTGATGATCTATTAATGCAATACATCAGGATGAGGTGTGTGTACAGGGTATTACTCAGAAATTGGTGCCATATACAGAAGACCAGGTCCAGAATCCAATTCCATTTAATTATGGAATACATGGTATGTCAGCAGGAGAATGTTACTTAGCTATCAAAGTTCCAGATTCACTCAGAGAAATTATTTGCATCCTCATTACATTATCAATGCAACTTTCTATTCTCTGGAAATGTTTCTCGACAGATAGCAAATTTCATAACCTCCACACACATGCACACACACACATATACACATATCAAGCATGCAAAAACTCTTTGACAATGATCTATGAATAAACAAATAGATTTTCTTATCCCCCAACTCCCACCACGTTACATTACCTAGTTATTTTTAAAAATACACACACATCAGATGCGCTTTCCTGAAACTTTTGTTTTTGGTTACCACACTGGATTTGATGCTCTTTGTTTGGATATACTAGACACCATATAAATGTCTGTACTACTGTACATATTATATAGAGAAAAAAATGAAAAGAAACAGTTGAATTTGCTTTCCAGTCAATTATACAGCACACTACACACGTGACATTTGTCATAAAGCTATAAAGATGCAGAATTCCTCTGTTCTTCATTTTTGTATAAGACATGTAGATTTGTATTTGTATTAAGTCTCTTGAGATTTAAATTATATAATCTGTTGCTCTCTACTTTAAGTTATGAGCAGGCTTTGGGAATGTTTTTGATAATAGAATTTTGGAAACAATACTGCAGCTCCCATTGGTATGAATTTTTTTCTAGCAATTCATTTTTTACCAAAATATTTTGTTATTGTTGTTGTTGCTTGACTTAGAGTACTCAGAATGCTTTGCATAGCACCTTATTAAAAAAAAATCAAATGTATTTTGAGACCAATAGGTACCAATGACTTACAACATTAAACTTTGGCTCTGAGTAGCCTTTTGTTTTGTATTTAAGTTATGGACATACAATGAAGCAATATCATAGAGCAGTATCAAGCTATGCAACACAATTTAACTATAATTTTATAACATCTTCCAGCCTTGGCAACATATTTTTCAAATAGACTATTTTGTTTAATAAGCATTTATCTATTGTTAATGCCTTTGGAGAATTCATCTTGGGGTTTATACTGAAGATAAATGCCGGCATCTGAAGGTTTATGAAAAATGTCTCAGCAAGTGACATGCAGCCTGATATGAGTTACCACAGTCCGCTTCACATGTGGGGCAATCCACTACTCGCCTTGCATTTATTATATTTTCTTCCTATGTATTTTTTCTTTGTACCTCTGAGGCAATTTGATGTTATATACTTTTAAATACCAAATGTCGACTGTACATATGAAAAGAAAGCATGTTATGGAAAGGAAAAAGAAATCCCTATTATAAAATGAAGAGAAAATTGAAAGAAAACCACAACAAATGTCTATAAAGTAGAGTGGAGTGGTAGCATGAGTGAAAGAAAATCCAGAAAGTCAGGAGAGCTTTATCTCAAGGATACATATCATTTTACTTCAAAAAGGTAATAATGTATGCAACAGTTAGAGAGTCATTAAAAAGTATTATTTAGTTGAAATTTTTCACAAAACTATGACTAGCTTGTTAGGCTGAAGAAATATGTTTTTATGTCTTGTGGATTATGAGATAAAAATAATAATAGTCAGTTCTTAGTAATAGAGTTAAACCAAAGTAGTTTAAATCTACAATACTACCTATGATTAAGTAAATACATAGCCTCACAACAAGCACATGAATGACAAGATTTATGCGTTTCTAAATAGCTAGAACTTGTTCTCCTCTCCTTTTACTTTATTTCTCTCCTCTCAATCCATTTTGAACTGGTGAGGATGGAGACCAATTTCTAGACTTACTCTATGCCCCTCCCATGTTCCATAGCATTAACCAAAATTAAACTAGATTTCAACTTTTTTAAATTGATGATTTACCAACAGCTGAATAAATGCATTGCTGTGACAATTCCATCTGTATTTCAGAGTAAGGAAAAGAGAACTGTTGTTTGTACAGCATTCAGGAGTTTGCCCATTGTCTTTAGCTGATGTTTATAGTTTTTATTAATATTTATCCTTGTCATAACTATTTCATAATTTTCAGCTTCCTTTCACCATATTAGACACATCATGGAAAGAGTTTTTTTTTCCCTAATATATCACCTGTACTTAAGTAAAATAAAGTCAGATTCTGTGCTCCTTCCTCACCACTACTACCCCCCCCTCCATCCACCTAATATTTCCAAGGCAATGTTGGAAATCAGGCCAGGGTGACACAGATAGCTCTTTGCAGTTGTATGGTACTGAGAGCAAAGAGGAAGATGGGCTAGACTACATCACCATGGTTGCATTCAAGGGTTGGATGAATTTGAAACATGACCAAGTTTGAATGGAACAGTGGTCAGAAATCCAGGGACAATTATTGGAGATTACAAAATTCTTCAGTGATGCACTTCACAGGACAACAGAAGAGGCTTCCTGTGCTAGGAAATCCAATAAGATATTTTGACAAAATTTGGGGAAGGGAATAGGAGAGAGACTGACAGATAAACTGACAGAGACATACAGAGAAATAGAAAAAGAGAGAGAATGGAAGTTGTTTGAAATGCCAACAGCAAGACATTTAAAGAGACCTGTATTCCTGGAACCCAAATCCCTGTCCAACGTCATATTTTTTTTCCAGAAAGTCTGATTAGTGAATGTCTTCCATCACCTTGGGAAGAAAGCTGAGGTAAGCAGCTTAATTTATAGATGGATGGAACAAACTTATTTAAAAATTCTCACTACGTTATCATGAATCATGTAGACCTATTAAACTAATTGCTAAGTAAATTTAAGCAGTATTACAGTCGAATTCTGGAGAATTTATCATCCATCTAAGGAGATCTTTGGTGGTCTCATGCTGCCCCCCACAGATAAGTCTCAGAACATTCATTGTGCCGTAATTACCAAGTCTCTTTGAAGAGGCTAAAATTCCCCCGACTCCTCTCATCAATTATTTTCACCTGTTAATTCATTTTGTGTGAGGTAATAAGCCCGGCATAATAACAAATGTGCAAGTACTCCAATTTTGCAATTAAAAGCAGCAGGGCTCCTATTTTGATCATACAGACTGTGACATCCATCATAGAAAACAATTTGGGCCTAGCAGGATGACAGATGCCACACTGATGGCTCTACTAACTAACTGCCTGTCCTGAAGAGAGAAGAAAAAAAAAATGGTCGGGCTTCAGGCTGCAGCTGCAAGCTATCTGATAGCTTCTGACCAGTCAGCAGGAGAAAGCCTGCAGTGACTAAATTACTGAGAGGTAATTTTACTTCACAAAACAAGGATTTCTGAGCCCGGTATGTATGCATGCATTCCAGTGGCTGGTGTCATTTGGAAACAAATAACTCTTTTCATTTGAAAATGACTGGAATCACTGCTAGTGTTCTGCCTGTTTTGTTTCCTCGGCCTTTTACATGAAAAATATGCTGTAATACTCATTATTTCTGCCCCTTTCACATCTTATTAGACACAGAAGGCAAAGTGGTTATCTCTGCTTTCTTTGGCTAAACCTACACAAGTAGGATTTCTTCCAACCTCTGGACAGGTGCCTAAATAATAGAAGAGGGCTCATTTTTGCCTTTCCGTTCATATCAAGGCTGAGTATGCCCTGTCTCAGGATTGATCCTAGCAGGAGCAGCAGCAACACATGTGAAAGACATGAGCCCCTACCCCTGATCCCATTCTGGTGCTGAAGCAAGGTATCAACACAGGCAGTGATGAGATTCAGATCTGAGGTGTGAGGAAGGCATTTGGAAGTTTGATTTAACCAAAAAGTGTTTTTTTTTCCCTTTGATTAGAAGATAAGAAATAAAAATGCTCTTCTGAAAAGAATTTCATCAAACATGATTCTTCATTCTCTTCCCTCCAAACAAACAATTAATAATGAAACAAACATGAGTATGGACCAAATTCCAATGAAATAACTAGTGATTAGTTCCTTTGGACCATTTAATGCCCAACCTGAGGGGGATTAAGTGGGTGGGGGAAGCCATCATACCCTTGTAAAGGTTAGTGTTGGTCAGCCAAAAATGTAAATAATATCATTATTATCTATATTGACAAAACATTTTAGTAGTCTAAAAAATAAAAGTAGTGTTTACCCCTCACTGTTTCCCTTGTAATTCTAAGTTCAGTGAACATACTGTTAAACATAAACTAATGGAGTACATTCATAAAAGCAAATGGGAAGCGCACAGAAAACAATAGGTTCAAAATTACCATGCATTTTAGGACTCTGTTTTCTGATTCCATCAATCTAAGGGAAATTAACTCGGGATCAGATTAAGACACTGGATTAAGTACAGCATGAACTTCAGCAGCCATTTACCTCAAGATGAGAAGCTAATCCTGTTTATAACATCAACAGACTCTAAATGCTTAGAATATGTATTTTCTTCCCACATTCACTGATGGCTAACAAAGAGCAGCCCTCTGTTTCTTGGGGGAAACCTACCCCTGCTTCTTAGTTCAATATATTACACTCATAAACCTTGTCGGTAAGAAGAATGTACAGGTAGACAGAGGCAGAGATGGGCTGCCAGTAAAATGCACACCAGCCAAGAAGAACCTGATTTTCCTTCTGTTCTTCATGGCAGCATTCCACTCAAGTATCCTGGTACCAAATAGTGCTTTAAAATGGCCCCGAAAGAGGCCAGCTTGATCATCCATTAAATGGGGTCATACCTTCTAGTTGACCAATAGAGAAGTCTCTTGACTTGGGCATAACTTCTCTGCATCAGGGGCAAGCCATCCATGGCACAAGTCCAGCAAGTCATCAACACAAGTGGAGGCTTTATCAGGTTATACACAAAGACAAACATAAATGAAAAAAAGATGCATCAGAACAGCTAAATTAGAATGATTCATCTTAGCTCTTCCTTAATGCCATGCCAATAGGACATGCCCTTTATGCACATGCTCCAACAGAGACTAATGTTCAGTGGCCATCAACAAATTACTACCCATGACACCTTTGCTGCCTCAGTATTAAACCAAAAGTTCTATGGAGAAAATATATGGTTTTTATTACCAAATTTTTCTTGTTTACAATTCTAATATCCTCTTCATTATCTATTTTTCCAGACATTTTAGGCAGTTCTGAAGACCTGGGGCAGCACTAGTCCTGTCATAAAGAGAAATTAATGTTGTTAAAGATGGCCTAGCTGCCCTCTGGGACAGCTGAAGATGTGGAAATATAAGGCTCTGTTTTAAAAATGAAAATGATTAAAGGCACAGACACCTTGCTCTTAGTGCTGCTGCGGAAACTTTTAATAAAATACTTCAGAACACACACATATACACACACACACACACACACACACACACATACATACACATGATGTATACACACACACACACACACACACACACAAGCTGCTTTACTTGTTCCCACTGTTAGCTTAAAAAAAAAGAGTGGAAAAAAGAGACAACTTTGTTCTTTAAGAAGTAGTTTGCTTTAAGGACTAATAAGTGTAAAAGGGGCTTCATCATTATAAAGAACCTATTTGCCTCAGCAACAGCTCACTTAATAAAGACTGGATGATAAAAAAGACTTTGGAGCTGTCTCCAAGTAGCCAGTAAGCTAATTAGGTGCATTGTAACAGGTAGCCCTTACAAAAACTGACAGCCTTAAGCCAAACTGCACAGATTCTGAAGGACAATCTAACAATCACAAGTGCAGCTCAGCAGGCTGAGTGTCATAAACTGATGCACCTCGGCTTCTTTAAAGCATCAAGAGTGGGCTTCAGAGAGGGCAAGGGAGCACAAGGGAGGGAGGAGGCTGGGAGCATACTAAACTCCTGCAGGAAGTCTCTACCAAAAGTATAGTGGGTAAAATGGCTCATGTATCAGGAGAAAAATGGCAGGAAGTATCACCAAGGGGGAGAGTATAACCTTTGACTCAGTAACGGCCAAGGAAAAGCAGTCAGAACTTGGTCCTAATGATCCTCCCAACCTTAGTCATTTCATTCTGCTTAAGTGATCATCAGGCCTCTTGAACGAAAAGGGGGAAAAATATTCTTGCTTTTCAGGATGGCTAATTTCATTTCAGAGTTTGTCTACCACCCCCCACTTACACACACACACACATACACACACACACACACACACACACACACACACACACACACACATAAACACACTAAATTCTCCATGATTTTTTTTTCTTCCATTGCTTTTATTATTCTGTTTTCTGGCAAAAATTTTGTAATTATATAGTATTCTTTCATTTTCTAGCACCTGCCTTGGGGCTAGATGAGTATGTATTTGTGACACTTGTCCTCTAAGTAGCTGAAAAAGTCTTTGTGTCCTTTTCATTGCCCACCCCCCATACACACTCATTCTGAGTTTTCTTTACTTTTCCTTTTTTCATTGCCTGGTTACAATCCAAATGATACCATCACAGATTCACAGAATTGCAGTGCTGAGAATGCAGTGTGGTACAATAGAAGAGATATTGGATTTGGAGTCAAAACTGGGTTGATACCCCAACTCTGTATAACCTCGCACTGTGATCTTGGGCAAGTCATTCAATGTTTGTGGTCTTTAGTTACCTATCCAGAAATGAGAAGCTTAGACTAGTTTTCTGCAAAGACCCCTTACAGCTCCAAATCCCAAAATTTCTATGATGCTGATAGGCTATTTAGGGAGTTTCTATGTGTACAATTCAGTCAAATTCTGGTCAAGAGGGGCAGCTAGGTGAGACAGTGGATAAAGCTCTGGCCTTGGAGTCAGGAGGACCTGAGCTCAAATCTGGCCTCAGACACATGACACTTACTAGCTGTGTGACCCTGGGTAAGTCACTTATCCCCAGCTGCCCTTACCCCCCCCAAAAAAAATAAGGCAAAAAAATTCTGGTCAACAAAGACATTTCTAAGTTGACTAAGCTGTTTTCATTCCCTTAACTCTCAGGGAGAACCTCATACTACTCATTTATGATTCAACTAAAATCATTCCATTTTTAAGACTTCTTTTAGAAGAATCTATAGAAACCTTCAATAATCATTCCAAGAATCCAGAGACTCCTTTTCCAGGAAATTCTTCCTTTCCTTTAAGCAACCAACCTTGCTATTTAAAATACAGTGCTAAAATTAGTAGTCATTGGAATCTGTGACTGATTGCCCATTGTGATGTGAAAGGTTCTAAGATAGTTCATTGATATTTGACAATCCACTGGTAGAGTTTCAGTGCTTTGCCTCTTAGTAATTGACATGTACCTGAGACTTAGGTCCTATGAAAATGAGACACAGGGTAGGCATACAGGCTAGAGAGAACTTCAGAGTGAGAACAAACAGAAAGGAAGATAAAAGAGCCTAGGAAAATAAAACTGCTTCACAGTTTTATCTGGGGCTCTCCACAGTGCCACTGACATATTACTAGTATCACACTTACCATCAATTTAATGATATAAAGCCTTGATCAATGCCTCTTTGACTTCATCTATAGGTCTTTCCATCTATCCATCCATCCATCCATCTCTGTGTATATATACAATACATATATAATATAATAACACATACAAATACATGTTGTATATATATTTCAATTTAATATATTTTAATTTCAATATGTTCCAATTATACTTTAATCTGGTTCCTGTTGTACTTAGTAGTGTTGCTAGCAGTGTGTTTGAATCTTTGGTTCAAAGCACAAAGACCTGAAGTAACTTTCCCGATGTTGCACAGCCAGTATGTGTCAGTGGCAGGACTGGAATTCCAATCTCTCTGGCTTGCAAGTCAGTTCTGTCTTCTATGCTACAGTAATTATCATGGTGTAGCCATGGATCAAAAAAAATTAAGGGTATACTCTGTGCCTCAGCAACACACCTAGGTGCAGAGGAGCCAGATTAAAATGCAATTGGGATAGAAAAATTTTTTTAAAATACAATAAAACATAAATAATAGCAATATGTGGTTTTCTAAATCAATATGTGGCCTATAGGGATATTTATGTACAGTTTGGTGGTCCCCATTTCTGTTTGAGTCTGACATTACTGATCTGGGCAAACCTCTAAGACTATAAGTTGAAGAGAAGGTGCTGACTTTGAAAAGGAAATCAATTAATATTGATTATTTTCATTTATTTTTAGTTTGATTGCAGAATTAAACTCCTTTCTTTAGGTAAAGCTAGCCCTAACAGCTAAGTCGACATAGACACTCTCTTAAATTTTGGTTACCTGTCAATTTAGTGAATAGATTGAGAAGATTTTATGATTTAATACCAGATAATTTAGGGTAATTCATAATAAAATGTGTGTGGGGGGGGATTTGACCAAAGGCTAAATCCTCCTTTCTGGCAGCTGGAGAAAGGCTAGACAGAGGTTAAGTTACTCTTTCCAGTCTTAATGGATAAGCTCCCTTTTTTTTTTTCTTGAGTTAGAGCCTAAGTTGAGTAATGGACTCTTATAAGGAAGTTTGGGGTGGAGGTAGGGGAGGGAGTAACTGCTAACTTCTGACCATAAGTTCTTCTTTCCCAGTACACTTGCAGGTTACAAAAGGCACCACCTGTAAGCAAAGGACTTCTGGTTAGAATTAAGAAAGCCTGGGAGAAGCTAACTAGTCAGGTGACCTACCTTGTCCAATCGAACTAGGTTCAAAACAATTTTCTATCATTTTTAAAATTATTTTCTGTTATGAAAATCAGTTCTGGAAATCATCCCTTGTTTCTACCCTCTGAAAAGTCAAGTGACCTAATTTGATATGCAAATGCTAGCTTTGCAAGTTAACTCATAAATGGCCCAATAACTTTGTCCTCAGTTTCTTTTTATTTCAGATAATTAATTTTAACACTTGCCTTCCCTTGTAGGGGATGAGTCTTCATTCAGGAGTTCCCTTTACTAACGAAATCTCAGTTTCCATCCCTAACCTTAGCAATTATAGTAACTTACAACAACCAATAAGCCTATAGTTTAGGGAAATACAAATATTATTAACTACATTTTAAAGATGAAGAAACTGAGACTGAGGCAGACTAAATGATTCACCAAAGGCACAGGATAAATGTCAGATCTAGAACTACAAATTAGGATTTTGGATTCAAAATCAAGTGTTCTTTCCATACCACCAGCATCAAGATCAGTACTATCTGATGCTGAGGAGTCTAAATGGAATCACACCTCCAACACTGGCCTCTTTAACATCATGCAGTAACGAGACAAGCTTCCTGGCCCAAGATTCCTCTGCATAGAAGTTATATCATTAACTTTTACCACAATATACCTTGTGTGAATACAATGCTTTGAAAAAGCAATTTGGTTTTCATAGAGGGACGTATTTATTAAGTTTGCATTGTTCAGATTTATATACAATTGTAATTATTCCTTGTAACTCTGTGACCTATAGATAATTGATCTCAGTTAAATTAGAACATAAGAAGAGATGATGTTTTTATTTGATCCAACTGAGGTAGCAGTGTGTAGGGGTTAACCTTACTAGAGAGACAATTACTTTGTTTACCCTCAGATCTACCCATGCCTTGTCAAAAATTCCCTTTATGGCTAGAAATTTCATTTTTAAAAAAAGGTCTCGATATAGTGCTATGTATGTAGCAGCTTCCCTGCTGAATTCTCTCCATAGGCCTTTGTCTACCACCCCGAAAACCTCCCTACCACCACCTCCAAACTTCCCCAACACCCCCACCATACACACATTCATCTTACACCTACTTTTCAGCTTCCTCTGTGTGCTGCCTTCCCCCATTGGATTATAAGCTTGTTGAGGACTGAGATTGCCTTTTGCCTTTCTTTGTATCCCCAATGCTTAAAACAGTTCTTGGCTTATTGCAGGGCATATTAAATATTTATTCACTAACTCACTGGAACCTTAAGCCATACCTAGACTACTTTGTACATTGGTAATACTTTCTGCCCTAGCGCCTCACATTCTAATTGTCTGATTATTCCCAGTTAGTCAGTCAGTCAGTTAACTTCTTTTTTTTTTTTTTTTTTGCTTTTAGGCAATTGGGGTTAAGTGACTTGCCCAGGGCCACACACCTAGTAAGTGTCAAGTGTTTGGTCTAAGGCCGGATTTGAACTCAGGTCCTCCTGACTTCAGGGCCAAGCTCTATCGACTGCGCCACCTAGCTGCCCCTTAGTCAGTTAACTTCTAACATACAGAGCCCAAGACCATTATCTTCATTCCTCTCCATGATGCACTGCTCATTCATCTTCACTGGATTTTTTCTACCATAACCCAGTACTGAGTACCTTCCCACTTTGCCCCCTCCACCCCCTTTTTAGCTCCCTTTTATGGGTTGTCTTCATCCATTAGAATATAAGCCCCTTGAGGGCAGGAACTATCTTTTTTTGCTTCTCTGTGTGTGTGTGTGTGTGTGTGTGTATATCTATATGTATATATGCATATACATATAGATATATATAATATCTATATTATAGCATAGTAAATATAATTAACTAATATATAATATATATAAATATAATGTACACACACACACACACACACACACACACACACACACATATTCCCAGTGCTCAGCACAGTGTATAGCTTGGTTGCAGACCTGTCCTACTCTTTATGACCCCATTTAGGATTTTCTTGGCAAAATATACCAGAGTGGTTTGCCAATTCTTTCTCGAGCTCATTTTACAGATGAAGAACTGAGGCAAACAAGACTTGCCCAGGGTCACACAGCTAATAAGTGTCTGAGGTCAAATTTAAACTCAGGAAGTGGAGTCTTCCTGACTCCAGGCCCAGAGCTCTATCCACTGTGCCATCTAGCTGCAGCTGCCTGCCTGGCACACAGCAAGTGATTAATAAATGCTTGTTGATTGAATGATTGAAGTATTTCTTGAAAATAAAATTTTAACCCAGTAATAGCACTTCCAGGGCTATATACCAGAGAGATCATACAAATGGGAAAAGTACCCACATGTACAAAAGTATTTATAGTAGTTCTTTTTGAGGTGGCAAAGAATTGGAAATTGAAAGGTTGCCCATCAATTGGTGAATGGCTGAACAAGTTGTGGTATATGAATGCAATGGAATACTACTGCGCTATAAGAAATGATGAGCAGGCAGACTTCAGAAAAACCTGGAAAGACTTCTATGGTCTGATGCTGAGTGAAGTAAGCAGAGCTAGGAGAACGTTGTACACAATAACAGCCACGTTGTGTAATGACAAAGATTGATAGACTTAACCCTTCTCAGCAATACAAGCATCTAAGACATCTCCAAAGGCCTCATGATGGAAAATGTTATCCATACCCAAAGAAAGAACTATAGAGTTTGAATGCAGATGGAAGCATACTATTTGCTACTTTTTTTCTTCTGCTATGTTTTGTTTCCTCTTTCTGGTGGTTCCTCCTATTGGTTCTAATTCTTCCTTACAACATCACTAATGTGAAAATATGTTTAATAGGAATGGATATGTATAGCCTGTATCAGATTGTGCTGTCTAGGCGAGGGAGGTAGCAAGGAAAGGGGAGTAAAAGTTAAAAACCAAAAGCTTATGGAAGTGGTTATTGATAATTCAAAATAAATTAATTAAAAAAAGAAAATGAAATTTAAAAATGGCAGAACATATAGTCCTTTCTTTTTGTTGCTTGGTCCCAGTATCTGCATCTGAAGCAGGCAGGTTTGCTTATCTAGCAGCAGTTTCTCTTCAGGGTTGCTAGAGGATAAAGAACATATAAACCAAAATAAATAAAATTACAAAATAGATTATTTATATTGACAAAATTATATAGAGTATATAGACATATATGCA
Source organism: Phascolarctos cinereus (assembly GCF_003287225.1). Taxonomy (NCBI): domain Eukaryota; kingdom Metazoa; phylum Chordata; class Mammalia; order Diprotodontia; family Phascolarctidae; genus Phascolarctos; species Phascolarctos cinereus. The sequence continues at coordinate 452,413,295 of NW_027555847.1, read as the reverse complement.
AACTACAAACACTATAACAGTAGTCCAAAAATGCCTTATAAAGAATTCCAGGGGCAGCTAGGTGGCACAGTGGATAGAGCACCAGTCCTGGAATCAGGAGGGCCCGAGTTCAAATCCAGCCTCAGTCACATGATACTTACTAGCTGTGTGACCCTAGGCAAGTCACTTAACCCCAATTGCCTTGCCAAAAAAAGTTTCCAAGTGCTCAACAAATTTTATTTTCTACTTCTATCTTTATATATTTATATATAATAAATTTCTGTTTCTATCTATATATACATTTTTATTTTATATCCAGTCTCCAAACCTGATAAATTGCTTACTATGTAGTAGTTTCCTCAGTAATTAAAAAAGCCAAAGTGCTTTCAAGATAGAAGATTTTGCATTTCTAGGTGTTAGGCTCACCTTAGGGTGCTGCCCAAATTCAGTTTTCTTCAGGCTGTAGAGATCTGTATCTCCTTCTGTCCCTAAAAATTAGGAACCAAGATGGATTCTTCCTACTAAATATGGACAAGTGACTCTACCCTGTGAGGCAGCTAGGTAGAACAGGGGATAGAATGCTGGCCCGGAGTCAAGAAAAACTAACTCCAAATTCAGTTCCAGATACTTATAACCACTGTTTGCTTTAGGTTCCTCAATGTTAAAATGGTCCAAGGTTCTTGTGTGAATCAAGTGAGATAATATATGTAAATGTTTAGCACAGCATGTGGCACCTGCGACGGTAGGTACTTAAAAACTGCTTGTGTCCTTCCTTCCTCTCAGGGCCTGCCTCAATCTCCTCAGAAAGAAGGGACTAAATGATCTTTGAGATCTCTTCCATTTCTAATTCCCAGGAGTTCAACGATCATATGAAGTTGGTTTCATTGCATCTTCCAATTCGTGCTGAATTCAAGGAACAGGACAAACCAACTACATTAAGAAGCGTGGATGAGGAAAGGGCTTGGAGCTGTAGGCATCACCCTGCCTTACCTTCTCCTTTGGCCCATTCTTTGGATTCCTAATCTTTTGAGGATGAAGGGAAAGAGAAGGCAGTATCGGAAGAAGGACTGAGGGCAATGAAATCACATTTATACACCTGCCTACAATTTGACCTTTAATTTAATGCAGTTAATATTGAAACATAGCATTGAGTTGCTATTGGGCCTCCTTCCTTCCCCTCAACCAGGAGACTACTTTATTATGAACATCTGGTTTTGTTATTTTAATATTTAGATACATTATATTAATCGTGCTTATTTTTCAGGATAGGAGAACTAGATCAATGTGATCCCAAACAACATTTGGCCTGGCACCGATGCCAGGTCCTTTTTCTTGTTGGAATATATTTCTTGGTATCTTGCCATTCTATTTTGTGGATATCTTTGTAGATCTAAGAATCCCCAATGTACCTCTACAATCACTTACAACTGCTATTAGGGAATACCCTTGACCAATCTCTATATTCCTATCCTTCTAAGGAACTTCAAGGATATGGCATTTAAACTTGATTTGAAATTATGGCTGCCAGTTTAATAGGTTGAAAGATAATGTGTCATAAAAGATATAACATGAGCACAATAAGAAGACATGAGAATGCAAGACTGTTCAGGAGGTGGAGAACACTCTAGTTTGACAGAGCCTAGAGGGTATAAAGTGAATTAATTAAATAAAAACACTTACTAAGAACTTACCATGTGCCAGAAATTGTTCAGGTTTATAAAAACAAAAGCAAAGACAGCCCCTGTCCTCAAGGAATTTATATTCTAATAGGTAAGAGAACAATTACAGTGGAGATAGATTTGATACCTGATCAGACATGAATGGTAAAGCAAGAGTCAAAGATAGCACCAAAGTTTCAAATATCTAAGACAGGGTGGTTTAACGCTGTTATCTTTAACAGAGGTAATGAAATCAGCCGGAAGAACAATCTTTTAAATAAAAATAATATACTAATTTTTGGACATAGTGAATTTGAAATGCCTAGGTAGTTGAAAATGCAGGTCTGGCTCTCTGAAGCAGTATATGGATTAAAGTTATCAATATAGAAGTCATCTGTGTAAATTCAATAGCCTACTGGGAGGTTGGTTTAGCTAAAAATCAAAAGAACAGTGAATTAAGTATAGTGATAGCTCATGGTTTAACGTACATAAAATCCAGGCATAAATTCAAGTGTATTCACAGACCTGGTGTTTATCCACTGATTTTATAACTATCATCACAGAAGCAGGATGGTGAAATGTATTGAATGGTGGTTTTGGACTTAGAGGACCTAGGATCAAAGTTCAGTTTTGCCACTTACTACCTATGTGACTTTCAGCATGTTTCCTAGTTTCTCTGGGCCATTATCTATAAATTAAGAGAGTTGAACTTAGTGAACTCTAAGGTTTCTTTCAGTTCTGAAGGTACTATGAAGTTCAATGTTTTGTTAACAGGCTTTTTTTAATTGGAAACCAATAAATGGATAAGATTGAACAGTCAAGATGGGAAGAAACTTATCTTCTCCTTGTTTGCTTATCTGAAGTGAAGTTTATACTGAGTTCTGATTTCAGAGAAATCTCAAGAAAGAGAATTCATAGGCTCTTAAATTTGGATCTACAAAAGGTGTCAAACAGAAGGCTTTTGAGTTGCATGTGGTCCGCAACACTCCCTGATGCTATCTGAACCAGATCAAAATGTAATTGGGAAATATCTAATAAAATAAATTCAATAAACATAAATAACATTACATTTTTAAACTTCCAATTTGCAGCTCATAGAGATCCTTATCTACATGTTAGTGGCCTCCATTTCTATTTGACTAATGCTACCGATCAAGTCCAGTATCCACATTTTACTAATGAAGAAATCCAGATGCTGAGAGGTTAAGTGATTTGCCCGAAGTCCCACTGACAACAAGTGGCAGAGCCTGGATTTGAACTCCTATGCTGTGATTCTAAGTTCAAAACTCTCTCCACTGCCCCATTCTGCCTTCTTGATCTATGGACCAAAGTTGTGTTTACCCACTCAATACTACCTAGTAGTTGTGCCTAGGTGGCACAGTAATCTGAAGATATTCTTTGCCCACTCTGAATAAAAGTCTCCTAGTCATTTAAATTAAGGTTTGAACAAGATGATCTAGAAGGACCACTCCAGGTTAAAATCTAAGAATCCCATGCCTTCATAAGAACAGTTATTCCAAGAGTGCCCCAGTTTAATTTAAGCATACTAATATTTTTCCCCAAGTTTGAGCCAGTCTCATTTTCAAGTCTATTATTCTATTGGAGGTGGCAGTAGGTGCACAGCCTGGCTCTCTTGGTTATATTTATCATCTTTTCATTACTGATAGCCTCATTTAAGTTAGTCCATATTTTAGTCTCAGACAAGTAGAATAAGTTAAAGAATATGCTACAAGGACATTTTTTCAAGTCAGTCAATAGACGTCATTAAGTGCCAACTACATGCCTCATGCTGTGCTTTGTGCTGGAAATACAAAGAAAGCTAAAAGACAGTCCCTGCCTGTAAGGAACTTTGCAAAGCATACAAACAACTTACTAATTTTTCAGTAACTGTATCTAGGTCCATTTCATAAAACCCTAAAATTCTAGGTCAAAACACTGAGTTGAATCTTACATAAGAGCAGCCATCACTTCAGAGTGTGGAAGACTGAGTTCATACCAGAGATTTTAACCCTTATGCAATGTCCACTATTCCTCACCCTCTTGTCTTTAGAATTCTGAAATTCAATCCACTCTAAATAATACATGTACAACATACTTATTCTGTGGTTGATTCATAGTGGCTTTTTAAAAAATGTTATCCTGAGCCAACTTCTGTGCTACTTTCAGCAAATTTCCAACTGCATGAGTTACCATTTGGCTGGTGCATTAAATACTAATTTTATTCATAAGAATTCTATGATTAGGCTGAATAAGCCATTAAGAATACAAATCTTCGTGTTCAAAAACAGTTTCATTACTTTTTGTCCGGATTTATCTTAAGCTCATATGCTGTGGAACATGAGGACACAGTATGAAGTCTAGTTAGTGAGAGGGGGCTAGGTAGAATCCATAAGAGTCAGCCTTGGAATCACAAAGGCAAAGGTGTGCTGGAACCACCTCGAATGAACTGAGAATAACTTACTGTTAATTTTTCAGTATGAGTATTTATGCCTTGGAAACCAGCAAACACTACAAATGGGGCTTCACTTACTGGTTTTTTTTTTTTATTGTCTAGCCTTGAGAAACACATAGAGAATATTTTAATAACACAGATTAAACTTAAATATTATGTATGAACTTTTTTGTTTTTGTATTACTTAGCTGCCTGTTTAAAAAAAAATTAGCACCAAACCCCTGGAAAGGCCTAGATTAAAGTTTTGATTTAATACATACTAGCTTTGTGATCGTGGGTAACTTACTGCACCTCTCAGTTCCCCAAGCAACTAATTCTTTAAGATTGCAAATTATGTAGGTCGCAGAGGGGCGGAGGCGGCAGATTGACCCCAGCCCTGACGCTGTGTGACCCCCGAGTCGGCCAATACCCTCTCTGCGCCTCAGTTGCCTCCACCGTACGATGAGAAGGGGCCCCCCATGGCCTCTACAGCCCCTTCCCGCCCCGCCTCGATGACTCCCCGATGGAGGGAGGCGGGCCCAGGGCGGGTTTGGAGATGGAGCTGCAGCTGGTGCAGAGTCGGTGTCTCCAGAGGGACCTTCCTCCGTCTGGGGGACAAAATCTGGCTGGTCTGGACTCCGGCCTCGCCACAGCGGGGAGAGCCAAGGGGCAGGAGGGTGTGAGCGGGGGCGGCTGGACCCAGGGCCCTCCCTACCAATCTTTCTGCTGAACATATACCAGTGGAGGTCAAATAAAGAAGAAAAGCTTCATACGTGCAAAAAAACAAAAAACAAAAAACAAAAAAAAACAACCAAAAAACGCATTAATAACAGCACTTTTAGTGATAGCAAAGAACTGGAAACAAAGTTGTTACCCATCAATTGGGGATTGGCTGAACTCTGGTTTATTAACATAATGAAATGTTACTGTGCAATAAGAAATGACAAACGTATTCAGAGAATCATTGAAAGATCTATGCAGAAGGAAAAGTACCAAGAGAACAACATACAGATTGATCACAACAATAATACCAAGGGAACAGATTGAATCCAGGGTAAACAGAACACTAAGAGACAACTAAATTCTAAATAGTTGTTAAAACACATCTTGGTCTCAGAAAAGACAATGAAGC